>NC_142623.1:23868392-24171422 GCF_059453375.1 Lepisosteus platostomus
CTCAGCTCTTAACCCCAGTGTGCAGAAAGGGTAAAAACGTGTTTTTCAGCAGAAATAAACATGTTTCTGCAAGTTTGGTCAACCCCATGTAAGTTATGGGGCAGTAACAGCACACTTTTCAAAACGTGTTTTTCAGCCCGAAATAAACGCGTTTTTTCAGACAACTGAATCCCCATGTAACAGCAAGGCTCAGAGGAGCCCACACACTCAGCTCTTAACCCCAGTGTGCAGAAAGGATCACAACGTGTTTTTCAGCAGAAATAAACATGTTTCTGCAAGTTTGGTCAACCCCATGTAAGTTATGGGACAGTAACAGAACACTTTTCAAAACGTGTTTTTCAGCCCGAAATAAACGCGTTTTTTCAGACAACTGAATCCCCATGTAACAGCAAGGCTCAGAAGAGCCCACACACTCAGCTCTTAACCCCAGTGTGCAGAAAGGGTAAAAACGTGTTTTTCAGCAGAAATAAACATGTTTCTGCAAGTTTGGTCAACCCCATGTAAGTTATGGGGCAGTAACAGAACACTTTTCAAAACGTGTTTTTCAGCCCGAAATAAACGCGTTTTTTCAGACAACTGAATCCCCATGTAACAGCAAGGCTCAGAGGAGCCCACACACTCAGCTCTTAACCCCAGTGTGCAGAAAGGATAACAACGTGTTTTTCAGCAGAAATAAACATGTTTCTGCAAGTTTGGTCAACCCCATGTAAGTTATGGGACAGTAACAGAACACTTTTCAAAACGTGTTTTTCAGCCCGAAATAAACGCTTTTTTTCAGACAACTGAATCCCCATGCAACAGCAAGGCTCAGAAGAGCCCACACACTCAGCTCTTAACCCCAGTGTGCAGAAAGAGTCAAAACGTGTTTTTCAGCAGAAATAAACATGTTTCTGCAAGTTTGGTCAACCCCATGTAAGTTATGGGGCAGAAACAGAACACTTTTCAAAACGTGTTTTTCAGCCCGAAATAAACGCGTTTTTTCAGACAACTGAATCCCCATGCAACAGCAAGGCTCAGAAGAGCCCACACACTCAGCTCTTAACCCCAGTGTGCAGAAAGAGTCAAAACGTGTTTTTCAGCAGAAATAAACATGTTTCTGCAAGTTTGGTCAACCCCATGTAAGTTATGGGGCAGTAACAGCACACTTTTCAAAACGTGTTTTTCAGCCCGAAATAAACGCGTTTTTTCAGACAACTGAATCCCCATGTAACAGCAAGGCTCAGAGGAGCCCACACACTCAGCTCTTAACCCCAGTGTGCAGAAAGGGTCAAAACGTGTTTTTCAGCAGAAATAAACATGTTTCTGCAAGTTTGGTCAACCCCATGTAAGTTATGGGGCAGTAACAGAACACTTTTCAAAACGTGTTTTTCAGCCCGAAATAAACGCGTTTTTTCAGACTACTGAATCCCCATGTAACAGCAAGGCTCAGAGGAGCCCACACACTCAGCTCTTAACCCCAGTGTGCAGAAAGGGTCACAACGTGTTTTTCAGCAGAAATAAACATGTTTCTGCAAGTTTGGTCAACCCCATGTAAGTTATGGGACAGTAACAGAACACTTTTCAAAACGTGTTTTTCAGCCCGAAATAAACGCGTTTTTTCAGACAACTGAATCCCCATGTAACAGCAAGGCTCAGAGGAGCCCACACACTCAGCTCTTAACCCCAGTGTGCAGAAAGGGTCAAAACGTGTTTTTCAGCAGAAATAAACATGTTTCTGCAAGTTTGGTCAACCCCATGTAAGTTATGGGGCAGTAACAGCACACTTTTCAAAACGTGTTTTTCAGCCCGAAATAAACACGTTTTTTCAGACAACTGAATCCCCATGTAACAGCAAGGCTCAGAGGAGCCCACACACTCAGCTCTTAACCCCAGTGTGCAGAAAGGGTCACAACGTGTTTTTCAGCAGAAATAAACATGTTTCTGCAAGTTTGGTCAACCCCATGTAAGTTATGGGACAGTAACAGAACACTTTTCAAAACGTGTTTTTCAGCCCGAAATAAACGCGTTTTTTCAGACAACTGATTCCCCATGTAACAGCAAGGCTCAGAGGAGCCCACACACTCAGCTCTTAACCCCAGTGTGCAGAAAGGGTCAAAACGTGTTTTTCAGCAGAAATAAACATGTTTCTGCAAGTTTGGTCAACCCCATGTAAGTTATGGGGCAGTAACAGCACACTTTTCAAAACGTGTTTTTCAGCCCGAAATAAACGCGTTTTTTCAGACAACTGAATCCCCATGTAACAGCAAGGCTCAGAAGAGCCCACACACTCAGCTCTTAACCCCAGTGTGCAGAAAGGGTAAAAACGTGTTTTTCAGCAGAAATAAACATGTTTCTGCAAGTTTGGTCAACCCCATGTAAGTTATGGGACAGTAACAGAACACTTTTCAAAACGTGTTTTTCAGCCCGAAATAAACGCGTTTTTTCAGACAACTGAATCCCCATGTAACAGCAAGGCTCAGAGGAGCCCACACACTCAGATCTTAACCCCAGTGTGCAGAAAGGGTCAAAACGTGTTTTTCAGCAGAAATAAACATGTTTCTGCAAGTTTGGTCAACCCCATGTAAGTTATGGGACAGTAACAGAACACTTTTCAAAACGTGTTTTTCAGCCCGAAATAAACGCGTTTTTTCAGACAACTGAATCCCCATGTAACAGCAAGGCTCAGAGGAGCCCACACACTCAGCTCTTAACCCCAGTGTGCAGAAAGGGTCAAAACGTGTTTTTCAGCAGAAATAAACATGTTTCTGCAAGTTTGGTCAACCCCATGTAAGTTATGGGGCAGTAACAGAACACTTTTCAAAACGTGTTTTTCAGCCCGAAATAAACGCGTTTTTTCAGACAACTGAATCCCCATGTAACAGCAAGGCTCAGAGGAGCCCACACACTCAGCTCTTAACCCCAGTGTGCAGAAAGGGTCACAACGTGTTTTTCAGCAGAAATAAACATGTTTCTGCAAGTTTGGTCAACCCCATGTAAGTTATGGGACAGTAACAGAACACTTTTCAAAACGTGTTTTTCAGCCCGAAATAAACGCATTTTTTCAGACAACTGAATCCCCATGTAACAGCAAGGCTCAGAGGAGCCCACACACTCAGCTCTTAACCCCAGTGTGCAGAAAGGGTCACAACGTGTTTTTCAGCAGAAATAAACATGTTTCTGCAAGTTTGGTCAACCCCATGTAAGTTATGGGGCAGTAACAGAACACTTTTCAAAACGTGTTTTTCAGCCCGAAATAAACGCGTTTTTTCAGACAACTGAATCCCCATGTAACAGCAAGGCTCAGAGGAGCCCACACACTCAGCTCTTAACCCCAGTGTGCAGAAAGGGTCAAAACGTGTTTTTCAGCAGAAATAAACATGTTTTTGCAAGTTTGGTCAACCCCATGTAAGTTATGGGGCAGTAACAGAACACTTTTCAAAACGTGTTTTTCAGCCCGAAATAAACGCGTTTTTTCAGACAACTGAATCCCCATGTAACAGCAAGGCTCAGAGGAGCCCACACACTCAGCTCTTAACCCCAGTGTGCAGAAAGGGTCAAAACGTGTTTTTCAGCAGAAATAAACATGTTTCTGCAAGTTTGGTCAACCCCATGTAAGTTATGGGGCAGTAACAGCACACTTTTCAAAACGTGTTTTTCAGCCCGAAATAAACGCGTTTTTTCAGACAACTGAATCCCCATGTAACAGCAAGGCTCAGAAGAGCCCACACACTCAGCTCTTAACCCCAGTGTGCAGAAAGGGTAAAAACGTGTTTTTCAGCAGAAATAAACATGTTTCTGCAAGTTTGGTCAACCCCATGTAAGTTATGGGGCAGTAACAGCACACTTTTCAAAACGTGTTTTTCAGCCCGAAATAAACGCGTTTTTTCAGACAACTGAATCCCCATGTAACAGCAAGGCTCAGAGGAGCCCACACACTCAGCTCTTAACCCCAGTGTGCAGAAAGGGTCACAACGTGTTTTTCAGCAGAAATAAACATGTTTCTGCAAGTTTGGTCAACCCCATGTAAGTTATGGGACAGTAACAGAACACTTTTCAAAACGTGTTTTTCAGCCCGAAATAAACGCGTTTTTTCAGACAACTGAATCCCCATGTAACAGCAAGGCTCAGAGGAGCCCACACACTCAGATCTTAACCCCAGTGTGCAGAAAGGGTCAAAACGTGTTTTTCAGCAGAAATAAACATGTTTCTGCAAGTTTGGTCAACCCCATGTAAGTTATGGGACAGTAACAGAACACTTTTCAAAACGTGTTTTTCAGCCCGAAATAAACGCTTTTTTTCAGACAACTGAATCCCCATGCAACAGCAAGGCTCAGAAGAGCCCACACACTCAGCTCTTAACCCCAGTGTGCAGAAAGAGTCAAAACGTGTTTTTCAGCAGAAATAAACATGTTTCTGCAAGTTTGGTCAACCCCATGTAAGTTATGGGACAGTAACAGAACACTTTTCAAAACGTGTTTTTCAGCCCGAAATAAACGCGTTTTTTCAGACAACTGAATCCCCATGCAACAGCAAGGCTCAGAAGAGCCCACACACTCAGCTCTTAACCCCAGTGTGCAGAAAGAGTCAAAACGTGTTTTTCAGCAGAAATAAACATGTTTCTGCAAGTTTGGTCAACCCCATGTAAGTTATGGGGCAGTAACAGCACACTTTTCAAAACGTGTTTTTCAGCCCGAAATAAACGCGTTTTTTCAGACAACTGAATCCCCAAGTAACAGCAAGGCTCAGAAGAGCCCACACACTCAGCTCTTAACCCCAGTGTGCAGAAAGGGTAAAAACGTGTTTTTCAGCAGAAATAAACATGTTTCTGCAAGTTTGGTCAACCCCATGTAAGTTATGGGGCAGTAACAGCACACTTTTCAAAACGTGTTTTTCAGCCCGAAATAAACGCGTTTTTTCAGACAACTGAATCCCCATGTAACAGCAAGGCTCAGAGGAGCCCACACACTCAGCTCTTAACCCCAGTGTGCAGAAAGGGTCAAAACGTGTTTTTCAGCAGAAATAAACATGTTTCTGCAAGTTTGGTCAACCCCATGTAAGTTATGGGGCAGTAACAGCACACTTTTCAAAACGTGTTTTTCAGCCCGAAATAAACGCGTTTTTTCAGACAACTGAATCCCCATGTAACAGCAAGGCTCAGAAGAGCCCACACACTCAGCTCTTAACCCCAGTGTGCAGAAAGGGTAAAAACGTGTTTTTCAGCAGAAATAAACATGTTTCTGCAAGTTTGGTCAACCCCATGTAAGTTATGGGACAGTAACAGAACACTTTTCAAAACGTGTTTTTCAGCCCGAAATAAACGCGTTTTTTCAGACAACTGAATCCCCATGTAATAGCAAGGCTCAGAGGAGCCCACACACTCAGATCTTAACCCCAGTGTGCAGAAAGGGTCAAAACGTGTTTTTCAGCAGAAATAAACATGTTTCTGCAAGTTTGGTCAACCCCATGTAAGTTATGGGACAGTAACAGAACACTTTTCAAAACGTGTTTTTCAGCCCGAAATAAACGCTTTTTTTCAGACAACTGAATCCCCATGCAACAGCAAGGCTCAGAAGAGCCCACACACTCAGCTCTTAACCCCAGTGTGCAGAAAGAGTCAAAACGTGTTTTTCAGCAGAAATAAACATGTTTCTGCAAGTTTGGTCAACCCCATGTAAGTTATGGGGCAGTAACAGAACACTTTTCAAAACGTGTTTTTCAGCCCGAAATAAACGCGTTTTTTCAGACAACTGAATCCCCATGCAACAGCAAGGCTCAGAAGAGCCCACACACTCAGCTCTTAACCCCAGTGTGTAGAAAGAGTCAAAACGTGTTTTTCAGCAGAAATAAACATGTTTCTGCAAGTTTGGTCAACCCCATGTAAGTTATGGGGCAGTAACAGCACACTTTTCAAAACGTGTTTTTCAGCCCGAAATAAACGCGTTTTTTCAGACAACTGATTCCCCATGTAACAGCAAGGCTCAGAGGAGCCCACACACTCAGCTCTTAACCCCAGTGTGCAGAAAGGGTCAAAACGTGTTTTTCAGCAGAAATAAACATGTTTCTGCAAGTTTGGTCAACCCCATGTAAGTTATGGGGCAGTAACAGCACACTTTTCAAAACGTGTTTTTCAGCCCGAAATAAACGCGTTTTTTCAGACAACTGAATCCCCATGTAACAGCAAGGCTCAGAAGAGCCCACACACTCAGCTCTTAACCCCAGTGTGCAGAAAGGGTAAAAACGTGTTTTTCAGCAGAAATAAACATGTTTCTGCAAGTTTGGTCAACCCCATGTAAGTTATGGGACAGTAACAGAACACTTTTCAAAACGTGTTTTTCAGCCCGAAATAAACGCGTTTTTTCAGACAACTGAATCCCCATGTAACAGCAAGGCTCAGAGGAGCCCACACACTCAGATCTTAACCCCAGTGTGCAGAAAGGGTCAAAACGTGTTTTTCAGCAGAAATAAACATGTTTCTGCAAGTTTGGTCAACCCCATGTAAGTTATGGGACAGTAACAGAACACTTTTCAAAACGTGTTTTTCAGCCCGAAATAAACGCTTTTTTTCAGACAACTGAATCCCCATGCAACAGCAAGGCTCAGAAGAGCCCACACACTCAGCTCTTAACCCCAGTGTGCAGAAAGAGTCAAAACGTGTTTTTCAGCAGAAATAAACATGTTTCTGCAAGTTTGGTCAACCCCATGTAAGTTATGGGGCAGTAACAGAACACTTTTCAAAACGTGTTTTTCAGCCCGAAATAAACGCGTTTTTTCAGACAACTGAATCCCCATGCAACAGCAAGGCTCAGAAGAGCCCACACACTCAGCTCTTAACCCCAGTGTGCAGAAAGAGTCAAAACGTGTTTTTCAGCAGAAATAAACATGTTTCTGCAAGTTTGGTCAACCCCATGTAAGTTATGGGGCAGTAACAGCACACTTTTCAAAACGTGTTTTTCAGCCCGAAATAAACGCGTTTTTTCAGACAACTGAATCCCCATGTAACAGCAAGGCTCAGAGGAGCCCACACACTCAGCTCTTAACCCCAGTGTGCAGAAAGGGTCAAAACGTGTTTTTCAGCAGAAATAAACATGTTTCTGCAAGTTTGGTCAACCCCATGTAAGTTATGGGGCAGTAACAGAACACTTTTCAAAACGTGTTTTTCAGCCCGAAATAAACGCGTTTTTTCAGACAACTGAATCCCCATGTAACAGCAAGGCTCAGAGGAGCCCACACACTCAGCTCTTAACCCCAGTGTGCAGAAAGGGTCACAACGTGTTTTTCAGCAGAAATAAACATGTTTCTGCAAGTTTGGTCAACCCCATGTAAGTTATGGGACAGTAACAGAACACTTTTCAAAACGTGTTTTTCAGCCCGAAATAAACGCGTTTTTTCAGACAACTGAATCCCCATGTAACAGCAAGGCTCAGAGGAGCCCACACACTCAGCTCTTAACCCCAGTGTGCAGAAAGGGTCAAAACGTGTTTTTCAGCAGAAATAAACATGTTTCTGCAAGTTTGGTCAACCCCATGTAAGTTATGGGGCAGTAACAGCACACTTTTCAAAACGTGTTTTTCAGCCCGAAATAAACGCGTTTTTTCAGACAACTGAATCCCCATGTAACAGCAAGGCTCAGAAGAGCCCACACACTCAGCTCTTAACCCCAGTGTGCAGAAAGGGTAAAAACGTGTTTTTCAGCAGAAATAAACATGTTTCTGCAAGTTTGGTCAACCCCATGTAAGTTATGGGGCAGTAACAGCACACTTTTCAAAACGTGTTTTTCAGCCCGAAATAAACGCGTTTTTTCAGACAACTGAATCCCCATGTAACAGCAAGGCTCAGAGGAGCCCACACACTCAGCTCTTAACCCCAGTGTGCAGAAAGGGTCACAACGTGTTTTTCAGCAGAAATAAACATGTTTCTGCAAGTTTGGTCAACCCCATGTAAGTTATGGGACAGTAACAGAACACTTTTCAAAACGTGTTTTTCAGCCCGAAATAAACGCGTTTTTTCAGACAACTGAATCCCCATGTAATAGCAAGGCTCAGAGGAGCCCACACACTCAGATCTTAACCCCAGTGTGCAGAAAGGGTCAAAACGTGTTTTTCAGCAGAAATAAACATGTTTCTGCAAGTTTGGTCAACCCCATGTAAGTTATGGGACAGTAACAGAACACTTTTCAAAACGTGTTTTTCAGCCCGAAATAAACGCTTTTTTTCAGACAACTGAATCCCCATGCAACAGCAAGGCTCAGAAGAGCCCACACACTCAGCTCTTAACCCCAGTGTGCAGAAAGAGTCAAAACGTGTTTTTCAGCAGAAATAAACATGTTTCTGCAAGTTTGGTCAACCCCATGTAAGTTATGGGGCAGTAACAGAACACTTTTCAAAACGTGTTTTTCAGCCCGAAATAAACGCGTTTTTTCAGACAACTGAATCCCCATGCAACAGCAAGGCTCAGAAGAGCCCACACACTCAGCTCTTAACCCCAGTGTGTAGAAAGAGTCAAAACGTGTTTTTCAGCAGAAATAAACATGTTTCTGCAAGTTTGGTCAACCCCATGTAAGTTATGGGGCAGTAACAGCACACTTTTCAAAACGTGTTTTTCAGCCCGAAATAAACGCGTTTTTTCAGACAACTGATTCCCCATGTAACAGCAAGGCTCAGAGGAGCCCACACACTCAGCTCTTAACCCCAGTGTGCAGAAAGGGTCAAAACGTGTTTTTCAGCAGAAATAAACATGTTTCTGCAAGTTTGGTCAACCC
Organism: Lepisosteus platostomus; assembly: GCF_059453375.1. Taxonomy (NCBI): domain Eukaryota; kingdom Metazoa; phylum Chordata; class Actinopteri; order Semionotiformes; family Lepisosteidae; genus Lepisosteus; species Lepisosteus platostomus. Next base: position 23,877,130 of record NC_142623.1, read on the forward strand.
CATGTAAGTTATGGGGCAGTAACAGCACACTTTTCAAAACGTGTTTTTCAGCCCGAAATAAACGCGTTTTTTCAGACAACTGAATCCCCATGTAACAGCAAGGCTCAGAAGAGCCCACACACTCAGCTCTTAACCCCAGTGTGCAGAAAGGGTAAAAACGTGTTTTTCAGCAGAAATAAACATGTTTCTGCAAGTTTGGTCAACCCCATGTAAGTTATGGGACAGTAACAGAACACTTTTCAAAACGTGTTTTTCAGCCCGAAATAAACGCGTTTTTTCAGACAACTGAATCCCCATGTAACAGCAAGGCTCAGAGGAGCCCACACACTCAGATCTTAACCCCAGTGTGCAGAAAGGGTCAAAACGTGTTTTTCAGCAGAAATAAACATGTTTCTGCAAGTTTGGTCAACCCCATGTAAGTTATGGGACAGTAACAGAACACTTTTCAAAACGTGTTTTTCAGCCCGAAATAAACGCTTTTTTTCAGACAACTGAATCCCCATGCAACAGCAAGGCTCAGAAGAGCCCACACACTCAGCTCTTAACCCCAGTGTGCAGAAAGAGTCAAAACGTGTTTTTCAGCAGAAATAAACATGTTTCTGCAAGTTTGGTCAACCCCATGTAAGTTATGGGGCAGTAACAGAACACTTTTCAAAACGTGTTTTTCAGCCCGAAATAAACGCGTTTTTTCAGACAACTGAATCCCCATGCAACAGCAAGGCTCAGAAGAGCCCACACACTCAGCTCTTAACCCCAGTGTGCAGAAAGAGTCAAAACGTGTTTTTCAGCAGAAATAAACATGTTTCTGCAAGTTTGGTCAACCCCATGTAAGTTATGGGGCAGTAACAGCACACTTTTCAAAACGTGTTTTTCAGCCCGAAATAAACGCGTTTTTTCAGACAACTGAATCCCCATGTAACAGCAAGGCTCAGAGGAGCCCACACACTCAGCTCTTAACCCCAGTGTGCAGAAAGGGTCAAAACGTGTTTTTCAGCAGAAATAAACATGTTTCTGCAAGTTTGGTCAACCCCATGTAAGTTATGGGGCAGTAACAGAACACTTTTCAAAACGTGTTTTTCAGCCCGAAATAAACGCGTTTTTTCAGACAACTGAATCCCCATGTAACAGCAAGGCTCAGAGGAGCCCACACACTCAGCTCTTAACCCCAGTGTGCAGAAAGGGTCACAACGTGTTTTTCAGCAGAAATAAACATGTTTCTGCAAGTTTGGTCAACCCCATGTAAGTTATGGGACAGTAACAGAACACTTTTCAAAACGTGTTTTTCAGCCCGAAATAAACGCGTTTTTTCAGACAACTGAATCCCCATGTAACAGCAAGGCTCAGAGGAGCCCACACACTCAGCTCTTAACCCCAGTGTGCAGAAAGGGTCAAAACGTGTTTTTCAGCAGAAATAAACATGTTTCTGCAAGTTTGGTCAACCCCATGTAAGTTATGGGGCAGTAACAGCACACTTTTCAAAACGTGTTTTTCAGCCCGAAATAAACGCGTTTTTTCAGACAACTGAATCCCCATGTAACAGCAAGGCTCAGAAGAGCCCACACACTCAGCTCTTAACCCCAGTGTGCAGAAAGGGTAAAAACGTGTTTTTCAGCAGAAATAAACATGTTTCTGCAAGTTTGGTCAACCCCATGTAAGTTATGGGGCAGTAACAGCACACTTTTCAAAACGTGTTTTTCAGCCCGAAATAAACGCGTTTTTTCAGACAACTGAATCCCCATGTAACAGCAAGGCTCAGAGGAGCCCACACACTCAGCTCTTAACCCCAGTGTGCAGAAAGGGTCACAACGTGTTTTTCAGCAGAAATAAACATGTTTCTGCAAGTTTGGTCAACCCCATGTAAGTTATGGGACAGTAACAGAACACTTTTCAAAACGTGTTTTTCAGCCCGAAATAAACGCGTTTTTTCAGACAACTGAATCCCCATGTAACAGCAAGGCTCAGAGGAGCCCACACACTCAGCTCTTAACCCCAGTGTGCAGAAAGGGTCAAAACGTGTTTTTCAGCAGAAATAAACATGTTTCTGCAAGTTTGGTCAACCCCATGTAAGTTATGGGACAGTAACAGCACACTTTTCAAAACGTGTTTTTCAGCCCGAAATAAACGCGTTTTTTCAGACAACTGAATCCCCATGCAACAGCAAGGCTCAGAAGAGCCCACACACTCAGCTCTTAACCCCAGTGTGCAGAAAGGGTCAAAACGTGTTTTTCAGCAGAAATAAACATGTTTCTGCAAGTTTGGTCAACCCCATGTAAGTTATGGGGCAGTAACAGAACACTTTTCAAAACGTGTTTTTCAGCCCGAAATAAACGCGTTTTTTCAGACAACTGAATCCCCATGTAACAGCAAGGCTCAGAGGAGCCCACACACTCAGCTCTTAACCCCAGTGTGCAGAAAGAGTCAAAACGTGTTTTTCAGCAGAAATAAACATGTTTCTGCAAGTTTGGTCAACCCCATGTAAGTTATGGGGCAGTAACAGAACACTTTTCAAAACGTGTTTTTCAGCCCGAAATAAACGCGTTTTTTCAGACTTCTGAATCCCCATGTAACAGCAAGGCTCAGAGGAGCCCACACACTCAGCTCTTAACCCCAGTGTGCAGAAAGGGTCAAAACGTGTTTTTCAGCAGAAATAAACATGTTTCTGCAAGTTTGGTCAACCCCATGTAAGTTATGGGGCAGTAACAGAACACTTTTCAAAACGTGTTTTTCAGCCCGAAATAAACGCGTTTTTTCAGACAACTGAATCCCCATGTAACAGCAAGGCTCAGAGGAGCCCACACACTCAGCTCTTAACCCCAGTGTGCAGAAAGGGTCACAACGTGTTTTTCAGCAGAAATAAACATGTTTCTGCAAGTTTGGTCAACCCCATGTAAGTTATGGGGCAGTAACAGAACACTTTTCAAAACGTGTTTTTCAGCCCGAAATAAACGCGTTTTTTCAGACAACTGAATCCCCATGTAACAGCAAGGCTCAGAGGAGCCCACACACTCAGCTCTTAACCCCAGTGTGCAGAAAGGGTCAAAACGTGTTTTTCAGCAGAAATAAACATGTTTCTGCAAGTTTGGTCAACCCCATGTAAGTTATGGTGCAGTAACAGAACACTTTTCAAAACGTGTTTTTCAGCCCGAAATAAACGCGTTTTTTCAGACAACTGAATCCCCATGTAACAGCAAGGCTCAGAGGAGCCCACACACTCAGCTCTTAACCCCAGTGTGCAGAAAGGGTCAAAACGTGTTTTTCAGCAGAAATAAACATGTTTCTGCAAGTTTGGTCAACCCCATGTAAGTTATGGGGCAGTAACAGCACACTTTTCAAAACGTGTTTTTCAGCCCGAAATAAACGCGTTTTTTCAGACAACTGAATCCCCATGTAACAGCAAGGCTCAGAAGAGCCCACACACTCAGCTCTTAACCCCAGTGTGCAGAAAGGGTAAAAACGTGTTTTTCAGCAGAAATAAACATGTTTCTGCAAGTTTGGTCAACCCCATGTAAGTTATGGGGCAGTAACAGAACACTTTTCAAAACGTGTTTTTCAGCCCGAAATAAACGCGTTTTTTCAGACAACTGAATCCCCATGTAACAGCAAGGCTCAGAGGAGCCCACACACTCAGCTCTTAACCCCAGTGTGCAGAAAGGGTCAAAACGTGTTTTTCAGCAGAAATAAACATGTTTCTGCAAGTTTGGTCAACCCCATGTAAGTTATGGGGCAGTAACAGAACACTTTTCAAAACGTGTTTTTCAGCCCGAAATAAACGCGTTTTTTCAGACAACTGAATCCCCATGTAACAGCAAGGCTCAGAAGAGCCCACACACTCAGCTCTTAACCCCAGTGTGCAGAAAGGGTCAAAACGTGTTTTTCAGCAGAAATAAACATGTTTCTGCAAGTTTGGTCAACCCCATGTAAGTTATGGGGCAGTAACAGCACACTTTTCAAAACGTGTTTTTCAGCCCGAAATAAACGCGTTTTTTCAGACAACTGAATCCCCATGTAACAGCAAGGCTTAGAAGAGCCCACACACTCAGCTCTTAACCCCAGTGTGCAGAAAGGGTAAAAACGTGTTTTTCAGCAGAAATAAACATGTTTCTGCAAGTTTGGTCAACCCCATGTAAGTTATGGGGCAGTAACAGCACACTTTTCAAAACGTGTTTTTCAGCCCGAAATAAACGCGTTTTTTCAGACAACTGAATCCCCATGTAACAGCAAGGCTCAGAGGAGCCCACACACTCAGCTCTTAACCCCAGTGTGCAGAAAGGATCACAACGTGTTTTTCAGCAGAAATAAACATGTTTCTGCAAGTTTGGTCAACCCCATGTAAGTTATGGGACAGTAACAGAACACTTTTCAAAACGTGTTTTTCAGCCCGAAATAAACGCGTTTTTTCAGACAACTGAATCCCCATGTAACAGCAAGGCTCAGAAGAGCCCACACACTCAGCTCTTAACCCCAGTGTGCAGAAAGGGTAAAAACGTGTTTTTCAGCAGAAATAAACATGTTTCTGCAAGTTTGGTCAACCCCATGTAAGTTATGGGGCAGTAACAGAACACTATTCAAAACGTGTTTTTCAGCCCGAAATAAACGCGTTTTTTCAGACAACTGAATCCCCATGTAACAGCAAGGCTCAGAGGAGCCCACACACTCAGCTCTTAACCCCAGTGTGCAGAAAGGGTCAAAACGTGTTTTTCAGCAGAAATAAACATGTTTCTGCAAGTTTGGTCAACCCCATGTAAGTTATGGGGCAGTAACAGAACTCTTTTCAAAACGTGTTTTTCAGCCCGAAATAAACGCGTTTTTTCAGACTTCTGAATCCCCATGTAACAGCAAGGCTCAGAGGAGCCCACACACTCAGCTCTTAACCCCAGTGTGCAGAAAGGGTCAAAACGTGTTTTTCAGCAGAAATAAACATGTTTCTGCAAGTTTGGTCAACCCCATGTAAGTTATGGGGCAGTAACAGAACACTTTTCAAAACGTGTTTTTCAGCCCGAAATAAACGCGTTTTTTCAGACAACTGAATCCCCATGTAACAGCAAGGCTCAGAGGAGCCCACACACTCAGCTCTTAACCCCAGTGTGCAGAAAGGGTCACAACGTGTTTTTCAGCAGAAATAAACATGTTTCTGCAAGTTTGGTCAACCCCATGTAAGTTATGGGACAGTAACAGAACACTTTTCAAAACGTGTTTTTCAGCCCGAAATAAACGCGTTTTTTCAGACAACTGAATCCCCATGTAACAGCAAGGCTCAGAGGAGCCCACACACTCAGCTCTTAACCCCAGTGTGCAGAAAGGGTCAAAACGTGTTTTTCAGCAGAAATAAACATGTTTCTGCAAGTTTGGTCAACCCCATGTAAGTTATGGGGCAGTAACAGAACACTTTTCAAAACGTGTTTTTCAGCCCGAAATAAACGCGTTTTTTCAGACAACTGAATCCCCATGTAACAGCAAGGCTCAGAGGAGCCCACACACTCAGCTCTTAACCCCAGTGTGCAGAAAGGGTCACAACGTGTTTTTCAGCAGAAATAAACATGTTTCTGCAAGTTTGGTCAACCCCATGTAAGTTATGGGGCAGTAACAGAACACTTTTCAAAACGTGTTTTTCAGCCCGAAATAAACGCGTTTTTTCAGACAACTGAATCCCCATGTAACAGCAAGGCTCAGAGGAGCCCACACACTCAGCTCTTAACCCCAGTGTGCAGAAAGGGTCAAAACGTGTTTTTCAGCAGAAATAAACATGTTTCTGCAAGTTTGGTCAACCCCATGTAAGTTATGGGGCAGTAACAGAACACTTTTCAAAACGTGTTTTTCAGCCCGAAATAAACGCGTTTTTTCAGACAACTGAATCCCCATGTAACAGCAAGGCTCAGAGGAGCCCACACACTCAGCTCTTAACCCCAGTGTGCAGAAAGGGTCAAAACGTGTTTTTCAGCAGAAATAAACATGTTTCTGCAAGTTTGGTCAACCCCATGTAAGTTATGGGGCAGTAACAGCACACTTTTCAAAACGTGTTTTTCAGCCCGAAATAAACGCGTTTTTTCAGACAACTGAATCCCCATGTAACAGCAAGGCTCAGAAGAGCCCACACACTCAGCTCTTAACCCCAGTGTGCAGAAAGGGTAAAAACGTGTTTTTCAGCAGAAATAAACATGTTTCTGCAAGTTTGGTCAACCCCATGTAAGTTATGGGGCAGTAACAGAACACTTTTCAAAACGTGTTTTTCAGCCCGAAATAAACGCGTTTTTTCAGACAACTGAATCCCCATGTAACAGCAAGGCTCAGAGGAGCCCACACACTCAGCTCTTAACCCCAGTGTGCAGAAAGGGTCAAAACGTGTTTTTCAGCAGAAATAAACATGTTTCTGCAAGTTTGGTCAACCCCATGTAAGTTATGGGGCAGTAACAGAACACTTTTCAAAACGTGTTTTTCAGCCCGAAATAAACGCGTTTTTTCAGACAACTGAATCCCCATGTAACAGCAAGGCTCAGAAGAGCCCACACACTCAGCTCTTAACCCCAGTGTGCAGAAAGGGTCAAAACGTGTTTTTCAGCAGAAATAAACATGTTTCTGCAAGTTTGGTCAACCCCATGTAAGTTATGGGGCAGTAACAGCACACTTTTCAAAACGTGTTTTTCAGCCCGAAATAAACGCGTTTTTTCAGACAACTGAATCCCCATGTAACAGCAAGGCTCAGAAGAGCCCACACACTCAGCTCTTAACCCCAGTGTGCAGAAAGGGTAAAAACGTGTTTTTCAGCAGAAATAAACATGTTTCTGCAAGTTTGGTCAACCCCATGTAAGTTATGGGGCAGTAACAGCACACTTTTCAAAACGTGTTTTTCAGCCCGAAATAAACGCGTTTTTTCAGACAACTGAATCCCCATGTAACAGCAAGGCTCAGAGGAGCCCACACACTCAGCTCTTAACCCCAGTGTGCAGAAAGGATCACAACGTGTTTTTCAGCAGAAATAAACATGTTTCTGCAAGTTTGGTCAACCCCATGTAAGTTATGGGACAGTAACAGAACACTTTTCAAAACGTGTTTTTCAGCCCGAAATAAACGCGTTTTTTCAGACAACTGAATCCCCATGTAACAGCAAGGCTCAGAAGAGCCCACACACTCAGCTCTTAACCCCAGTGTGCAGAAAGGGTAAAAACGTGTTTTTCAGCAGAAATAAACATGTTTCTGCAAGTTTGGTCAACCCCATGTAAGTTATGGGGCAGTAACAGCACACTTTTCAAAACGTGTTTTTCAGCCCGAAATAAACGCGTTTTTTCAGACAACTGAATCCCCATGTAACAGCAAGGCTCAGAAGAGCCCACACACTCAGCTCTTAACCCCAGTGTGCAGAAAGGGTAAAAACGTGTTTTTCAGCAGAAATAAACATGTTTCTGCAAGTTTGGTCAACCCCATGTAAGTTATGGGGCAGTAACAGCACACTTTTCAAAACGTGTTTTTCAGCCCGAAATAAACGCGTTTTTTCAGACAACTGAATCCCCATGTAACAGCAAGGCTCAGAGGAGCCCACACACTCAGCTCTTAACCCCAGTGTGCAGAAAGGGTCACAACGTGTTTTTCAGCAGAAATAAACATGTTTCTGCAAGTTTGGTCAACCCCATGTAAGTTATGGGGCAGTAACAGAACACTTTTCAAAACGTGTTTTTCAGCCCGAAATAAACGCGTTTTTTCAGACAACTGAATCCCCATGTAACAGCAAGGCTCAGAGGAGCCCACACACTCAGCTCTTAACCCCAGTGTGCAGAAAGGGTCAAAACGTGTTTTTCAGCAGAAATAAACATGTTTCTGCAAGTTTGGTCAACCCCATGTAAGTTATGGGGCAGTAACAGAACACTTTTCAAAACATGTTTTTCAGCCCGAAATAAACGCGTTTTTTCAGACAACTGAATCCCCATGTAACAGCAAGGCTCAGAGGAGCCCACACACTCAGCTCTTAACCCCAGTGTGCAGAAAGGGTCAAAACGTGTTTTTCAGCAGAAATAAACATGTTTCTACAAGTTTGGTCAACCCCATGTAAGTTATGGGGCAGTAACAGCACACTTTTCAAAACGTGTTTTTCAGCCCGAAATAAACGCGTTTTTTCAGACAACTGAATCCCCATGTAACAGCAAGGCTCAGAAGAGCCCACACACTCAGCTCTTAACCCCAGTGTGCAGAAAGGGTAAAAACGTGTTTTTCAGCAGAAATAAACATGTTTCTGCAAGTTTGGTCAACCCCATGTAAGTTATGGGGCAGTAACAGCACACTTTTCAAAACGTGTTTTTCAGCCCGAAATAAACGCGTTTTTTCAGACAACTGAATCCCCATGTAACAGCAAGGCTCAGAGGAGCCCACACACTCAGCTCTTAACCCCAGTGTGCAGAAAGGATCACAACGTGTTTTTCAGCAGAAATAAACATGTTTCTGCAAGTTTGGTCAACCCCATGTAAGTTATGGGACAGTAACAGAACACTTTTCAAAACGTGTTTTTCAGCCCGAAATAAATGCGTTTTTTCAGACAACTGAATCCCCATGTAACAGCAAGGCTCAGAAGAGCCCACACACTCAGCTCTTAACCCCAGTGTGCAGAAAGGGTAAAAACGTGTTTTTCAGCAGAAATAAACATGTTTCTGCAAGTTTGGTCAACCCCATGTAAGTTATGGGGCAGTAACAGCACACTTTTCAAAACGTGTTTTTCAGCCCGAAATAAACGCGTTTTTTCAGACAACTGAATCCCCATGTAACAGCAAGGCTCAGAAGAGCCCACACACTCAGCTCTTAACCCCAGTGTGCAGAAAGGGTAAAAACGTGTTTTTCAGCAGAAATAAACATGTTTCTGCAAGTTTGGTCAACCCCATGTAAGTTATGGGGCAGTAACAGCACACTTTTCAAAACGTGTTTTTCAGCCCGAAATAAACGCGTTTTTTCAGACAACTGAATCCCCATGTATCAGCAAGGCTCAGAGGAGCCCACACACTCAGCTCTTAACCCCAGTGTGCAGAAAGGATCACAACGTGTTTTTCAGCAGAAATAAACATGTTTCTGCAAGTTTGGTCAACCCCATGTAAGTTATGGGACAGTAACAGAACACTTTTCAAAACGTGTTTTTCAGCCCGAAATAAACGCGTTTTTTCAGACAACTGAATCCCCATGTAACAGCAAGGCTCAGAAGAGCCCACACACTCAGCTCTTAACCCCAGTGTGCAGAAAGGGTAAAAACGTGTTTTTCAGCAGAAATAAACATGTTTCTGCAAGTTTGGTCAACCCCATGTAAGTTATGGGGCAGTAACAGCACACTTTTCAAAACGTGTTTTTCAGCCCGAAATAAACGCGTTTTTTCAGACAACTGAATCCCCATGTAACAGCAAGGCTCAGAGGAGCCCACACACTCAGCTCTTAACCCCAGTGTGCAGAAAGGGTCAAAACGTGTTTTTCAGCAGAAATAAACATGTTTCTGCAAGTTTGGTCAACCCCATGTAAGTTATGGGGTAGTAACAGAACACTTTTCAAAACGTGTTTTTCAGCCCGAAATAAACGCGTTTTTTCAGACAACTGAATCCCCATGTAACAGCAAGGCTCAGAGGAGCCCACACACTCAGCTCTTAACCCCAGTGTGCAGAAAGGGTCACAACGTGTTTTTCAGCAGAAATAAACATGTTTCTGCAAGTTTGGTCAACCCCATGTAAGTTATGGGGCAGTAACAGAACACTTTTCAAAACGTGTTTTTCAGCCCGAAATAAACGCGTTTTTTCAGACAACTGAATCCCCATGTAACAGCAAGGCTCAGAGGAGCCCACACACTCAGCTCTTAACCCCAGTGTGCAGAAAGGGTCACAACGTGTTTTTCAGCAGAAATAAACATGTTTCTGCAAGTTTGGTCAACCCCATGTAAGTTATGGGACAGTAACAGAACACTTTTCAAAACGTGTTTTTCAGCCCGAAATAAACGCGTTTTTTCAGACAACTGAATCCCCATGTAACAGCAAGGCTCAGAGGAGCCCACACACTCAGCTCTTAACCCCAGTGTGCAGAAAGGGTCAAAACGTGTTTTTCAGCAGAAATAAACATGTTTCTGCAAGTTTGGTCAACCCCATGTAAGTTATGGGGCAGTAACAGAACACTTTTCAAAACGTGTTTTTCAGCCCGAAATAAACGCGTTTTTTCAGACAACTGAATCCCCATGTAACAGCAAGGCTCAGAGGAGCCCACACACTCAGCTCTTAACCCCAGTGTGCAGAAAGGGTCACAACGTGTTTTTCAGCAGAAATAAACATGTTTCTGCAAGTTTGGTCAACCCCATGTAAGTTATGGGGCAGTAACAGAACACTTTTCAAAACGTGTTTTTCAGCCCGAAATAAACGCGTTTTTTCAGACAACTGAATCCCCATGTAACAGCAAGGCTCAGAAGAGCCCACACACTCAGCTCTTAACCCCAGTGTGCAGAAAGGGTCAAAACGTGTTTTTCAGCAGAAATAAACATGTTTCTGCAAGTTTGGTCAACCCCATGTAAGTTATGGGGCAGTAACAGCACACTTTTCAAAACGTGTTTTTCAGCCCGAAATAAACGCGTTTTTTCAGACAACTGAATCCCCATGTAACAGCAAGGCTCAGAAGAGCCCACACACTCAGCTCTTAACCCCAGTGTGCAGAAAGGGTAAAAACGTGTTTTTCAGCAGAAATAAACATGTTTCTGCAAGTTTGGTCAACCCCATGTAAGTTATGGGGCAGTAACAGCACACTTTTCAAAACGTGTTTTTCAGCCCGAAATAAACGCGTTTTTTCAGACAACTGAATCCCCATGTAACAGCAAGGCTCAGAGGAGCCCACACACTCAGCTCTTAACCCCAGTGTGCAGAAAGGATCACAACGTGTTTTTCAGCAGAAATAAACATGTTTCTGCAAGTTTGGTCAACCCCATGTAAGTTATGGGACAGTAACAGAACACTTTTCAAAACGTGTTTTTCAGCCCGAAATAAACGCGTTTTTTCAGACAACTGAATCCCCATGTAACAGCAAGGCTCAGAAGAGCCCACACACTCAGCTCTTAACCCCAGTGTGCAGAAAGGGTAAAAACGTGTTTTTCAGCAGAAATAAACATGTTTCTGCAAGTTTGGTCAACCCCATGTAAGTTATGGGGCAGTAACAGCACACTTTTCAAAACGTGTTTTTCAGCCCGAAATAAACGCGTTTTTTCAGACAACTGAATCCCCATGTAACAGCAAGGCTCAGAAGAGCCCACACACTCAGCTCTTAACCCCAGTGTGCAGAAAGGGTAAAAACGTGTTTTTCAGCAGAAATAAACATGTTTCTGCAAGTTTGGTCAACCCCATGTAAGTTATGGGGCAGTAACAGCACACTTTTCAAAACGTGTTTTTCAGCCCGAAATAAACGCGTTTTTTCAGACAACTGAATCCCCATGTAACAGCAAGGCTCAGAGGAGCACACACACTCAGCTCTTAACCCCAGTGTGCAGAAAGGGTCAAAACGTGTTTTTCAGCAGAAATAAACATGTTTCTGCAAGTTTGGTCAACCCCATGTAAGTTATGGGGCAGTAACAGAACACTTTTCAAAACGTGTTTTTCAGCCCGAAATAAACGCGTTTTTTCAGACAACTGAATCCCCATGTAACAGCAAGGCTCAGAGGAGCCCACACACTCAGCTCTTAACCCCAGTGTGCAGAAAGGGTCACAACGTGTTTTTCAGCAGAAATAAACATGTTTCTGCAAGTTTGGTCAACCCCATGTAAGTTATGGGACAGTAACAGAACACTTTTCAAAACGTGTTTTTCAGCCCGAAATAAACGCGTTTTTTCAGACAACTGAATCCCCATGTAACAGCAAGGCTCAGAGGAGCCCACACACTCAGCTCTTAACCCCAGTGTGCAGAAAGGGTCACAACGTGTTTTTCAGCAGAAATAAACATGTTTCTGCAAGTTTGGTCAACCCCATGTAAGTTATGGGGCAGTAACAGAACACTTTTCAAAACGTGTTTTTCAGCCCGAAATAAACGCGTTTTTTCAGACAACTGAATCCCCATGTAACAGCAAGGCTCAGAGGAGCCCACACACTCAGCTCTTAACCCCAGTGTGCAGAAAGGGTCAAAACGTGTTTTTCAGCAGAAATAAACATGTTTCTGCAAGTTTGGTCAACCCCATGTAAGTTATGGGGCAGTAACAGAACACTTTTCAAAACATGTTTTTCAGCCCGAAATAAACGCGTTTTTTCAGACAACTGAATCCCCATGTAACAGCAAGGCTCAGAGGAGCCCACACACTCAGCTCTTAACCCCAGTGTGCAGAAAGGGTCAAAACGTGTTTTTCAGCAGAAATAAACATGTTTCTACAAGTTTGGTCAACCCCATGTAAGTTATGGGGCAGTAACAGCACACTTTTCAAAACGTGTTTTTCAGCCCGAAATAAACGCGTTTTTTCAGACAACTGAATCCCCATGTAACAGCAAGGCTCAGAAGAGCCCACACACTCAGCTCTTAACCCCAGTGTGCAGAAAGGGTAAAAACGTGTTTTTCAGCAGAAATAAACATGTTTCTGCAAGTTTGGTCAACCCCATGTAAGTTATGGGGCAGTAACAGCACACTTTTCAAAACGTGTTTTTCAGCCCGAAATAAACGCGTTTTTTCAGACAACTGAATCCCCATGTAACAGCAAGGCTCAGAGGAGCCCACACACTCAGCTCTTAACCCCAGTGTGCAGAAAGGATCACAACGTGTTTTTCAGCAGAAATAAACATGTTTCTGCAAGTTTGGTCAACCCCATGTAAGTTATGGGACAGTAACAGAACACTTTTCAAAACGTGTTTTTCAGCCCGAAATAAACGCGTTTTTTCAGACAACTGAATCCCCATGTAACAGCAAGGCTCAGAAGAGCCCACACACTCAGCTCTTAACCCCAGTGTGCAGAAAGGGTAAAAACGTGTTTTTCAGCAGAAATAAACATGTTTCTGCAAGTTTGGTCAACCCCATGTAAGTTATGGGGCAGTAACAGCACACTTTTCAAAACGTGTTTTTCAGCCCGAAATAAACGCGTTTTTTCAGACAACTGAATCCCCATGTAACAGCAAGGCTCAGAGGAGCCCACACACTCAGCTCTTAACCCCAGTGTGCAGAAAGGGTCAAAACGTGTTTTTCAGCAGAAATAAACATGTTTCTGCAAGTTTGGTCAACCCCATGTAAGTTATGGGGTAGTAACAGAACACTTTTCAAAACGTGTTTTTCAGCCCGAAATAAACGCGTTTTTTCAGACAACTGAATCCCCATGTAACAGCAAGGCTCAGAGGAGCCCACACACTCAGCTCTTAACCCCAGTGTGCAGAAAGGGTCACAACGTGTTTTTCAGGAGAAATAAACATGTTTCTGCAAGTTTGGTCAACCCCATGTAAGTTATGGGACAGTAACAGAACACTTTTCAAAACGTGTTTTTCAGCCCGAAATAAACGCGTTTTTTCAGACAACTGAATCCCCATGTAACAGCAAGGCTCAGAGGAGCCCACACACTCAGCTCTTAACCCCAGTGTGCAGAAAGGGTCACAACGTGTTTTTCAGCAGAAATAAACATGTTTCTGCAAGTTTGGTCAACCCCATGTAAGTTATGGGGCAGTAACAGAACACTTTTCAAAACGTGTTTTTCAGCCCGAAATAAACGCGTTTTTTCAGACAACTGAATCCCCATGTAACAGCAAGGCTCAGAGGAGCCCACACACTCAGCTCTTAACCCCAGTGTGCAGAAAGGGTCAAAACGTGTTTTTCAGCAGAAATAAACATGTTTCTGCAAGTTTGGTCAACCCCATGTAAGTTATGGGGCAGTAACAGAACACTTTTCAAAACGTGTTTTTCAGCCCGAAATAAACGCGTTTTTTCAGACAACTGAATCCCCATGTAACAGCAAGGCTCAGAGGAGCCCACACACTCAGCTCTTAACCCCAGTGTGCAGAAAGGGTCAAAACGTGTTTTTCAGCAGAAATAAACATGTTTCTGCAAGTTTGGTCAACCCCATGTAAGTTATGGGGCAGTAACAGCACACTTTTCAAAACGTGTTTTTCAGCCCGAAATAAACGCGTTTTTTCAGACAACTGAATCCCCATGTAACAGCAAGGCTCAGAAGAGCCCACACACTCAGCTCTTAACCCCAGTGTGCAGAAAGGGTAAAAACGTGTTTTTCAGCAGAAATAAACATGTTTCTGCAAGTTTGGTCAACCCCATGTAAGTTATGGGGCAGTAACAGCACACTTTTCAAAACGTGTTTTTCAGCCCGAAATAAACGCGTTTTTTCAGACAACTGAATCCCCATGTAACAGCAAGGCTCAGAGGAGCCCACACACTCAGCTCTTAACCCCAGTGTGCAGAAAGGATCACAACGTGTTTTTCAGCAGAAATAAACATGTTTCTGCAAGTTTGGTCAACCCCATGTAAGTTATGGGACAGTAACAGAACACTTTTCAAAACGTGTTTTTCAGCCCGAAATAAACGCGTTTTTTCAGACAACTGAATCCCCATGTAACAGCAAGGCTCAGAAGAGCCCACACACTCAGCTCTTAACCCCAGTGTGCAGAAAGGGTAAAAACGTGTTTTTCAGCAGAAATAAACATGTTTCTGCAAGTTTGGTCAACCCCATGTAAGTTATGGGGCAGTAACAGCACACTTTTCAAAACGTGTTTTTCAGCCCGAAATAAACGCGTTTTTTCAGACAACTGAATCCCCATGTAACAGCAAGGCTCAGAGGAGCCCACACACTCAGCTCTTAACCCCAGTGTGCAGAAAGGGTCAAAACGTGTTTTTCAGCAGAAATAAACATGTTTCTGCAAGTTTGGTCAACCCCATGTAAGTTATGGGGCAGTAACAGAACACTTTTCAAAACGTGTTTTTCAGCCCGAAATAAACGCGTTTTTTCAGACAACTGAATCCCCATGTAACAGCAAGGCTCAGAGGAGCCCACACACTCAGCTCTTAACCCCAGTGTGCAGAAAGGGTAAAAACGTGTTTTTCAGCAGAAATAAACATGTTTCTGCAAGTTTGGTCAACCCCATGTAAGTTATGGGACAGTAACAGAACACTTTTCAAAACGTGTTTTTCAGCCCGAAATAAACGCGTTTTTTCAGACAACTGAATCCCCATGTAACAGCAAGGCTCAGAGGAGCCCACACACTCAGCTCTTAACCCCAGTGTGCAGAAAGGGTCAAAACGTGTTTTTCAGCAGAAATAAACATGTTTCTGCAAGTTTGGTCAACCCCATGTAAGTTATGGGGCAGTAACAGAACACTTTTCAAAACGTGTTTTTCAGCCCGAAATAAACGCGTTTTTTCAGACAACTGAATCCCCATGTAACAGCAAGGCTCAGAGGAGCCCACACACTCAGCTCTTAACCCCAGTATGCAGAAAGGGTCACAACGTGTTTTTCAGCAGAAATAAACATGTTTCTGCAAGTTTGGTCAACCCCATGTAAGTTATGGGACAGTAACAGAACACTTTTCAAAACGTGTTTTTCAGCCCGAAATAAACGCGTTTTTTCAGACAACTGAATCCCCATGTAACAGCAAGGCTCAGAGGAGCCCACACACTCAGCTCTTAACCCCAGTGTGCAGAAAGGGTCACAACGTGTTTTTCAGCAGAAATAAACATGTTTCTGCAAGTTTGGTCAACCCCATGTAAGTTATGGGGCAGTAACAGAACACTTTTCAAAACGTGTTTTTCAGCCCGAAATAAACGCGTTTTTTCAGACAACTGAATCCCCATGTAACAGCAAGGCTCAGAAGAGCCCACACACTCAGCTCTTAACCCCAGTGTGCAGAAAGGGTAAAAACGTGTTTTTCAGCAGAAATAAACATGTTTCTGCAAGTTTGGTCAACCCCATGTAAGTTATGGGGCAGTAACAGCACACTTTTCAAAACGTGTTTTTCAGCCCGAAATAAACGCGTTTTTTCAGACAACTGAATCCCCATGTAACAGCAAGGCTCAGAGGAGCCCACACACTCAGCTCTTAACCCCAGTGTGCAGAAAGGGTCAAAACGTGTTTTTCAGCAGAAATAAACATGTTTCTGCAAGTTTGGTCAACCCCATGTAAGTTATGGGGTAGTAACAGAACACTTTTCAAAACGTGTTTTTCAGCCCGAAATAAACGCGTTTTTTCAGACAACTGAATCCCCATGTAACAGCAAGGCTCAGAGGAGCCCACACACTCAGCTCTTAACCCCAGTGTGCAGAAAGGGTCACAACGTGTTTTTCAGGAGAAATAAACATGTTTCTGCAAGTTTGGTCAACCCCATGTAAGTTATGGGACAGTAACAGAACACTTTTCAAAACGTGTTTTTCAGCCCGAAATAAACGCGTTTTTTCAGACAACTGAATCCCCATGTAACAGCAAGGCTCAGAGGAGCCCACACACTCAGCTCTTAACCCCAGTGTGCAGAAAGGGTCACAACGTGTTTTTCAGCAGAAATAAACATGTTTCTGCAAGTTTGGTCAACCCCATGTAAGTTATGGGGCAGTAACAGAACACTTTTCAAAACGTGTTTTTCAGCCCGAAATAAACGCGTTTTTTCAGACAACTGAATCCCCATGTAACAGCAAGGCTCAGAGGAGCCCACACACTCAGCTCTTAACCCCAGTGTGCAGAAAGGGTCAAAACGTGTTTTTCAGCAGAAATAAACATGTTTCTGCAAGTTTGGTCAACCCCATGTAAGTTATGGGACAGTAACAGAACACTTTTCAAAACGTGTTTTTCAGCCCGAAATAAACGCGTTTTTTCAGACAACTGAATCCCCATGTAACAGCAAGGCTCAGAGGAGCCCACACACTCAGCTCTTAACCCCAGTGTGCAGAAAGGGTCAAAACGTGTTTTTCAGCAGAAATAAACATGTTTCTGCAAGTTTGGTCAACCCCATGTAAGTTATGGGGCAGTAACAGCACACTTTTCAAAACGTGTTTTTCAGCCCGAAATAAACGCGTTTTTTCAGACAACTGAATCCCCATGTAACAGCAAGGCTCAGAAGAGCCCACACACTCAGCTCTTAACCCCAGTGTGCAGAAAGGGTAAAAACGTGTTTTTCAGCAGAAATAAACATGTTTCTGCAAGTTTGGTCAACCCCATGTAAGTTATGGGGCAGTAACAGCACACTTTTCAAAACGTGTTTTTCAGCCCGAAATAAACGCGTTTTTTCAGACAACTGAATCCCCATGTAACAGCAAGGCTCAGAGGAGCCCACACACTCAGCTCTTAACCCCAGTGTGCAGAAAGGATCACAACGTGTTTTTCAGCAGAAATAAACATGTTTCTGCAAGTTTGGTCAACCCCATGTAAGTTATGGGACAGTAACAGAACACTTTTCAAAACGTGTTTTTCAGCCCGAAATAAACGCGTTTTTTCAGACAACTGAATCCCCATGTAACAGCAAGGCTCAGAAGAGCCCACACACTCAGCTCTTAACCCCAGTGTGCAGAAAGGGTAAAAACGTGTTTTTCAGCAGAAATAAACATGTTTCTGCAAGTTTGGTCAACCCCATGTAAGTTATGGGGCAGTAACAGCACACTTTTCAAAACGTGTTTTTCAGCCCGAAATAAACGCGTTTTTTCAGACAACTGAATCCCCATGTAACAGCAAGGCTCAGAGGAGCCCACACACTCAGCTCTTAACCCCAGTGTGCAGAAAGGGTCAAAACGTGTTTTTCAGCAGAAATAAACATGTTTCTGCAAGTTTGGTCAACCCCATGTAAGTTATGGGGCAGTAACAGAACACTTTTCAAAACGTGTTTTTCAGCCCGAAATAAACGCGTTTTTTCAGACAACTGAATCCCCATGTAACAGCAAGGCTCAGAGGAGCCCACACACTCAGCTCTTAACCCCAGTGTGCAGAAAGGGTAAAAACGTGTTTTTCAGCAGAAATAAACATGTTTCTGCAAGTTTGGTCAACCCCATGTAAGTTATGGGACAGTAACAGAACACTTTTCAAAACGTGTTTTTCAGCCCGAAATAAACGCGTTTTTTCAGACAACTGAATCCCCATGTAACAGCAAGGCTCAGAGGAGCCCACACACTCAGCTCTTAACCCCAGTGTGCAGAAAGGGTCAAAACGTGTTTTTCAGCAGAAATAAACATGTTTCTGCAAGTTTGGTCAACCCCATGTAAGTTATGGGGCAGTAACAGAACACTTTTCAAAACGTGTTTTTCAGCCCGAAATAAACGCGTTTTTTCAGACAACTGAATCCCCATGTAACAGCAAGGCTCAGAGGAGCCCACACACTCAGCTCTTAACCCCAGTATGCAGAAAGGGTCACAACGTGTTTTTCAGCAGAAATAAACATGTTTCTGCAAGTTTGGTCAACCCCATGTAAGTTATGGGACAGTAACAGAACACTTTTCAAAACGTGTTTTTCAGCCCGAAATAAACGCGTTTTTTCAGACAACTGAATCCCCATGTAACAGCAAGGCTCAGAGGAGCCCACACACTCAGCTCTTAACCCCAGTGTGCAGAAAGGGTCACAACGTGTTTTTCAGCAGAAATAAACATGTTTCTGCAAGTTTGGTCAACCCCATGTAAGTTATGGGGCAGTAACAGAACACTTTTCAAAACGTGTTTTTCAGCCCGAAATAAACGCTTTTTTTCAGACAACTGAATCCCCATGCAACAGCAAGGCTCAGAAGAGCCCACACACTCAGCTCTTAACCCCAGTGTGCAGAAAGAGTCAAAACGTGTTTTTCAGCAGAAATAAACATGTTTCTGCAAGTTTGGTCAACCCCATGTAAGTTATGGGGCAGTAACAGAACACTTTTCAAAACGTGTTTTTCAGCCCGAAATAAACGCGTTTTTTCAGACAACTGAATCCCCATGCAACAGCAAGGCTCAGAAGAGCCCACACACTCAGCTCTTAACCCCAGTGTGCAGAAAGAGTCAAAACGTGTTTTTCAGCAGAAATAAACATGTTTCTGCAAGTTTGGTCAACCCCATGTAAGTTATGGGGCAGTAACAGCACACTTTTCAATACGTGTTTTTCAGCCCGAAATAAACGCGTTTTTTCAGACAACTGAATCCCCATGTAACAGCAAGGCTCAGAGGAGCCCACACACTCAGCTCTTAACCCCAGTGTGCAGAAAGGGTCAAAACGTGTTTTTCAGCAGATATAAACATGTTTCTGCAAGTTTGGTCAACCCCATGTAAGTTATGGGGCAGTAACAGAACACTTTTCAAAACGTGTTTTTCAGCCCGAAATAAACGCGTTTTTTCAGACAACTGAATCCCCATGTAACAGCAAGGCTCAGAGGAGCCCACACACTCAGCTCTTAACCCCAGTGTGCAGAAAGGGTCACAACGTGTTTTTCAGCAGAAATAAACATGTTTCTGCAAGTTTGGTCAACCCCATGTAAGTTATGGGACAGTAACAGAACACTTTTCAAAACGTGTTTTTCAGCCCGAAATAAACGCGTTTTTTCAGACAACTGAATCCCCATGTAACAGCAAGGCTCAGAGGAGCCCACACACTCAGCTCTTAACCCCAGTGTGCAGAAAGGGTCAAAACGTGTTTTTCAGCAGAAATAAACATGTTTCTGCAAGTTTGGTCAACCCCATGTAAGTTATGGGGCAGTAACAGCACACCTTTCAAAACGTGTTTTTCAGCCCGAAATAAACGCGTTTTTTCAGACAACTAAATCCCCATGTAACAGCAAGGCTCAGAAGAGCCCACACACTCAGCTCTTAACCCCAGTGTGCAGAAAGGGTAAAAACGTGTTTTTCAGCAGAAATAAACATGTTTCTGCAAGTTTGGTCAACCCCATGTAAGTTATGGGGCAGTAACAGCACACTTTTCAAAACGTGTTTTTCAGCCCGAAATAAACGCGTTTTTTCAGACAACTGAATCCCCATGTAACAGCAAGGCTCAGAGGAGCCCACACACTCAGCTCTTAACCCCAGTGTGCAGAAAGGGTCACAACGTGTTTTTCAGCAGAAATAAACATGTTTCTGCAAGTTTGGTCAACCCCATGTAAGTTATGGGACAGTAACAGAACACTTTTCAAAACGTGTTTTTCAGCCCGAAATAAACGCGTTTTTTCAGACAACTGATTCCCCATGTAACAGCAAGGCTCAGAGGAGCCCACACACTCAGCTCTTAACCCCAGTGTGCAGAAAGGGTCAAAACGTGTTTTTCAGCAGAAATAAACATGTTTCTGCAAGTTTGGTCAACCCCATGTAAGTTATGGGGCAGTAACAGCACACTTTTCAAAACGTGTTTTTCAGCCCGAAATAAACGCGTTTTTTCAGACAACTGAATCCCCATGTAACAGCAAGGCTCAGAAGAGCCCACACACTCAGCTCTTAACCCCAGTGTGCAGAAAGGGTAAAAACGTGTTTTTCAGCAGAAATAAACATGTTTCTGCAAGTTTGGTCAACCCCATGTAAGTTATGGGGCAGTAACAGCACACTTTTCAAAACGTGTTTTTCAGCCCGAAATAAACGCGTTTTTTCAGACAACTGAATCCCCATGTAACAGCAAGGCTCAGAGGAGCCCACACACTCAGCTCTTAACTCCAGAGTGCAGAAAGGGTCAAAACGTGTTTTTCAGCAGAAATAAACATGTTTCTGCAAGTTTGGTCAACCCCATGTAAGTTATGGGGCAGTAACAGCACACTTTTCAAAACGTGTTTTTCAGCCCGAAATAAACGCGTTTTTTCAGACAACTGAATCCCCATGTAACAGCAAGGCTCAGAGGAGCCCACACACTCAGCTCTTAACCCCAGTGTGCAGAAAGGGTCAAAACGTGTTTTTCAGCAGAAATAAACATGTTTCTGCAAGTTTGGTCAACCCCATGTAAGTTATGGGGCAGTAACAGCACACTTTTCAAAACGTGTTTTTCAGCCCGAAATAAACGCGTTTTTTCAGACAACTGAATCCCCATGTAACAGCAAGGCTCAGAAGAGCCCACACACTCAGCTCTTAACCCCAGTGTGCAGAAAGGGTAAAAACGTGTTTTTCAGCAGAAATAAACATGTTTCTGCAAGTTTGGTCAACCCCATGTAAGTTATGGGACAGTAACAGAACACTTTTCAAAACGTGTTTTTCAGCCCGAAATAAACGCGTTTTTTCAGACAACTGAATCCCCATGTAACAGCAAGGCTCAGAGGAGCCCACACACTCAGATCTTAACCCCAGTGTGCAGAAAGGGTCAAAACGTGTTTTTCAGCAGAAATAAACATGTTTCTGCAAGTTTGGTCAACCCCATGTAAGTTATGGGACAGTAACAGAACACTTTTCAAAACGTGTTTTTCAGCCCGAAATAAACGCGTTTTTTCAGACAACTGAATCCCCATGTAACAGCAAGGCTCAGAGGAGCCCACACACTCAGCTCTTAACCCCAGTGTGCAGAAAGGGTCAAAACGTGTTTTTCAGCAGAAATAAACATGTTTCTGCAAGTTTGGTCAACCCCATGTAAGTTATGGGGCAGTAACAGAACACTTTTCAAAACGTGTTTTTCAGCCCGAAATAAACGCGTTTTTTCAGACAACTGAATCCCCATGTAACAGCAAGGCTCAGAGGAGCCCACACACTCAGCTCTTAACCCCAGTGTGCAGAAAGGGTCACAACGTGTTTTTCAGCAGAAATAAACATGTTTCTGCAAGTTTGGTCAACCCCATGTAAGTTATGGGACAGTAACAGAACACTTTTCAAAACGTGTTTTTCAGCCCGAAATAAACGCGTTTTTTCAGACAACTGAATCCCCATGTAACAGCAAGGCTCAGAGGAGCCCACACACTCAGCTCTTAACCCCAGTGTGCAGAAAGGGTCACAACGTGTTTTTCAGCAGAAATAAACATGTTTCTGCAAGTTTGGTCAACCCCATGTAAGTTATGGGGCAGTAACAGAACACTTTTCAAAACGTGTTTTTCAGCCCGAAATAAACGCGTTTTTTCAGACAACTGAATCCCCATGTAACAGCAAGGCTCAGAGGAGCCCACACACTCAGCTCTTAACCCCAGTGTGCAGAAAGGGTCAAAACGTGTTTTTCAGCAGAAATAAACATGTTTTTGCAAGTTTGATCAACCCCATGTAAGTTATGGGGCAGTAACAGAACACTTTTCAAAACGTGTTTTTCAGCCCGAAATAAACGCGTTTTTTCAGACAACTGAATCCCCATGTAACAGCAAGGCTCAGAGGAGCCCACACACTCAGCTCTTAACCCCAGTGTGCAGAAAGGGTCAAAACGTGTTTTTCAGCAGAAATAAACATGTTTCTGCAAGTTTGGTCAACCCCATGTAAGTTATGGGGCAGTAACAGCACACTTTTCAAAACGTGTTTTTCAGCCCGAAATAAACGCGTTTTTTCAGACAACTGAATCCCCATGTAACAGCAAGGCTCAGAAGAGCCCACACACTCAGCTCTTAACCCCAGTGTGCAGAAAGGGTAAAAACGTGTTTTTCAGCAGAAATAAACATGTTTCTGCAAGTTTGGTCAACCCCATGTAAGTTATGGGGCAGTAACAGCACACTTTTCAAAACGTGTTTTTCAGCCCGAAATAAACGCGTTTTTTCAGACAACTGAATCCCCATGTAACAGCAAGGCTCAGAGGAGCCCACACACTCAGCTCTTAACCCCAGTGTGCAGAAAGGGTCACAACGTGTTTTTCAGCAGAAATAAACATGTTTCTGCAAGTTTGGTCAACCCCATGTAAGTTATGGGACAGTAACAGAACACTTTTCAAAACGTGTTTTTCAGCCCGAAATAAACGCGTTTTTTCAGACAACTGAATCCCCATGTAACAGCAAGGCTCAGAGGAGCCCACACACTCAGATCTTAACCCCAGTGTGCAGAAAGGGTCAAAACGTGTTTTTCAGCAGAAATAAACATGTTTCTGCAAGTTTGGTCAACCCCATGTAAGTTATGGGACAGTAACAGAACACTTTTCAAAACGTGTTTTTCAGCCCGAAATAAACGCTTTTTTTCAGACAACTGAATCCCCATGCAACAGCAAGGCTCAGAAGAGCCCACACACTCAGCTCTTAACCCCAGTGTGCAGAAAGAGTCAAAACGTGTTTTTCAGCAGAAATAAACATGTTTCTGCAAGTTTGGTCAACCCCATGTAAGTTATGGGGCAGTAACAGAACACTTTTCAAAACGTGTTTTTCAGCCCGAAATAAACGCGTTTTTTCAGACAACTGAATCCCCATGCAACAGCAAGGCTCAGAAGAGCCCACACACTCAGCTCTTAACCCCAGTGTGCAGAAAGAGTCAAAACGTGTTTTTCAGCAGAAATAAACATGTTTCTGCAAGTTTGGTCAACCCCATGTAAGTTATGGGGCAGTAACAGCACACTTTTCAAAACGTGTTTTTCAGCCCGAAATAAACGCGTTTTTTCAGACAACTGAATCCCCATGTAACAGCAAGGCTCAGAGGAGCCCACACACTCAGCTCTTAACCCCAGTGTGCAGAAAGGGTCAAAACGTGTTTTTCAGCAGAAATAAACATGTTTCTGCAAGTTTGGTCAACCCCATGTAAGTTATGGGGCAGTAACAGAACACTTTTCAAAACGTGTTTTTCAGCCCGAAATAAACGCGTTTTTTCAGACAACTGAATCCCCATGTAACAGCAAGGCTCAGAGGAGCCCACACACTCAGCTCTTAACCCCAGTGTGCAGAAAGGGTCACAACGTGTTTTTCAGCAGAAATAAACATGTTTCTGCAAGTTTGGTCAACCCCATGTAAGTTATGGGACAGTAACAGAACACTTTTCAAAACGTGTTTTTCAGCCCGAAATAAACGCGTTTTTTCAGACAACTGAATCCCCATGTAACAGCAAGGCTCAGAGGAGCCCACACACTCAGCTCTTAACCCCAGTGTGCAGAAAGGGTCAAAACGTGTTTTTCAGCAGAAATAAACATGTTTCTGCAAGTTTGGTCAACCCCATGTAAGTTATGGGGCAGTAACAGCACACTTTTCAAAACGTGTTTTTCAGCCCGAAATAAACGCGTTTTTTCAGACAACTGAATCCCCAAGTAACAGCAAGGCTCAGAAGAGCCCACACACTCAGCTCTTAACCCCAGTGTGCAGAAAGGGTAAAAACGTGTTTTTCAGCAGAAATAAACATGTTTCTGCAAGTTTGGTCAACCCCATGTAAGTTATGGGGCAGTAACAGCACACTTTTCAAAACGTGTTTTTCAGCCCGAAATAAACGCGTTTTTTCAGACAACTGAATCCCCATGTAACAGCAAGGCTCAGAGGAGCCCACACACTCAGCTCTTAACCCCAGTGTGCAGAAAGGGTCACAACGTGTTTTTCAGCAGAAATAAACATGTTTCTGCAAGTTTGGTCAACCCCATGTAAGTTATGGGACAGTAACAGAACACTTTTCAAAACGTGTTTTTCAGCCCGAAATAAACGCGTTTTTTCAGACAACTGATTCCCCATGTAACAGCAAGGCTCAGAGGAGCCCACACACTCAGCTCTTAACCCCAGTGTGCAGAAAGGGTCAAAACGTGTTTTTCAGCAGAAATAAACATGTTTCTGCAAGTTTGGTCAACCCCATGTAAGTTATGGGGCAGTAACAGCACACTTTTCAAAACGTGTTTTTCAGCCCGAAATAAACGCGTTTTTTCAGACAACTGAATCCCCATGTAACAGCAAGGCTCAGAAGAGCCCACACACTCAGCTCTTAACCCCAGTGTGCAGAAAGGGTAAAAACGTGTTTTTCAGCAGAAATAAACATGTTTCTGCAAGTTTGGTCAACCCCATGTAAGTTATGGGACAGTAACAGAACACTTTTCAAAACGTGTTTTTCAGCCCGAAATAAACGCGTTTTTTCAGACAACTGAATCCCCATGTAACAGCAAGGCTCAGAGGAGCCCACACACTCAGATCTTAACCCCAGTGTGCAGAAAGGGTCAAAACGTGTTTTTCAGCAGAAATAAACATGTTTCTGCAAGTTTGGTCAACCCCATGTAAGTTATGGGACAGTAACAGAACACTTTTCAAAACGTGTATTTCAGCCCGAAATAAACGCTTTTTTTCAGACAACTGAATCCCCATGCAACAGCAAGGCTCAGAAGAGCCCACACACTCAGCTCTTAACCCCAGTGTGCAGAAAGAGTCAAAACGTGTTTTTCAGCAGAAATAAACATGTTTCTGCAAGTTTGGTCAACCCCATGTAAGTTATGGGGCAGTAACAGAACACTTTTCAAAACGTGTTTTTCAGCCCGAAATAAACGCGTTTTTTCAGACAACTGAATCCCCATGCAACAGCAAGGCTCAGAAGAGCCCACACACTCAGCTCTTAACCCCAGTGTGCAGAAAGAGTCAAAACGTGTTTTTCAGCAGAAATAAACATGTTTCTGCAAGTTTGGTCAACCCCATGTAAGTTATGGGGCAGTAACAGCACACTTTTCAAAACGTGTTTTTCAGCCCGAAATAAACGCGTTTTTTCAGACAACTGATTCCCCATGTAACAGCAAGGCTCAGAGGAGCCCACACACTCAGCTCTTAACCCCAGTGTGCAGAAAGGGTCAAAACGTGTTTTTCAGCAGAAATAAACATGTTTCTGCAAGTTTGGTCAACCCCATGTAAGTTATGGGGCAGTAACAGCACACTTTTCAAAACGTGTTTTTCAGCCCGAAATAAACGCGTTTTTTCAGACAACTGAATCCCCATGTAACAGCAAGGCTCAGAAGAGCCCACACACTCAGCTCTTAACCCCAGTGTGCAGAAAGGGTAAAAACGTGTTTTTCAGCAGAAATAAACATGTTTCTGCAAGTTTGGTCAACCCCATGTAAGTTATGGGACAGTAACAGAACACTTTTCAAAACGTGTTTTTCAGCCCGAAATAAACGCGTTTTTTCAGACAACTGAATCCCCATGTAACAGCAAGGCTCAGAGGAGAACACACACTCAGATCTTAACCCCAGTGTGCAGAAAGGGTCAAAACGTGTTTTTCAGCAGAAATAAACATGTTTCTGCAAGTTTGGTCAACCCCATGTAAGTTATGGGACAGTAACAGAACACTTTTCAAAACGTGTTTTTCAGCCCGAAATAAACGCGTTTTTTCAGACAACTGAATCCCCATGCAACAGCAAGGCTCAGAAGAGCCCACACACTCAGCTCTTAACCCCAGTGTGCAGAAAGAGTCAAAACGTGTTTTTCAGCAGAAATAAACATGTTTCTGCAAGTTTGGTCAACCCCATGTAAGTTATGGGGCAGTAACAGCACACTTTTCAAAACGTGTTTTTCAGCCCGAAATAAACGCGTTTTTTCAGACAACTGAATCCCCATGTAACAGCAAGGCTCAGAGGAGCCCACACACTCAGCTCTTAACCCCAGTGTGCAGAAAGGGTCAAAACGTGTTTTTCAGCAGAAATAAACATGTTTCTGCAAGTTTGGTCAACCCCATGTAAGTTATGGGGCAGTAACAGAACACTTTTCAAAACGTGTTTTTCAGCCCGAAATAAACGCGTTTTTTCAGACAACTGAATCCCCATGTAACAGCAAGGCTCAGAGGAGCCCACACACTCAGCTCTTAACCCCAGTGTGCAGAAAGGGTCACAACGTGTTTTTCAGCAGAAATAAACATGTTTCTGCAAGTTTGGTCAACCCCATGTAAGTTATGGGACAGTAACAGAACACTTTTCAAAACGTGTTTTTCAGCCCGAAATAAACGCGTTTTTTCAGACAACTGAATCCCCATGTAACAGCAAGGCTCAGAGGAGCCCACACACTCAGCTCTTAACCCCAGTGTGCAGAAAGGGTCAAAACGTGTTTTTCAGCAGAAATAAACATGTTTCTGCAAGTTTGGTCAACCCCATGTAAGTTATGGGACAGTAACAGAACACTTTTCAAAACGTGTTTTTCAGCCCGAAATAAACGCGTTTTTTCAGACAACTGAATCCCCATGTAACAGCAAGGCTCAGAAGAGCCCACACACTCAGCTCTTAACCCCAGTGTGCAGAAAGGGTAAAAACGTGTTTTTCAGCAGAAATAAACATGTTTCTGCAAGTTTGGTCAACCCCATGTAAGTTATGGGGCAGTAACAGCACACTTTTCAAAACGTGTTTTTCAGCCCGAAATAAACGCGTTTTTTCAGACAACTGAATCCCCATGTAACAGCAAGGCTCAGAGGAGCCCACACACTCAGCTCTTAACCCCAGTGTGCAGAAAGGGTCAAAACGTGTTTTTCAGCAGAAATAAACATGTTTCTGCAAGTTTGGTCAACCCCATGTAAGTTATGGGGCAGTAACAGAACACTTTTCAAAACGTGTTTTTCAGCCCGAAATAAACGCGTTTTTTCAGACAACTGAATCCCCATGTAACAGCAAGGCTCAGAGGAGCCCACACACTCAGCTCTTAACCCCAGTGTGCAGAAAGGGTAAAAACGTGTTTTTCAGCAGAAATAAACATGTTTCTGCAAGTTTGGTCAACCCCATGTAAGTTATGGGACAGTAACAGAACACTTTTCAAAACGTGTTTTTCAGCCCGAAATAAACGCGTTTTTTCAGACAACTGAATCCCCATGTAACAGCAAGGCTCAGAGGAGCCCACACACTCAGCTCTTAACCCCAGTGTGCAGAAAGGGTCAAAACGTGTTTTTCAGCAGAAATAAACATGTTTCTGCAAGTTTGGTCAACCCCATGTAAGTTATGGGGCAGTAACAGAACACTTTTCAAAACGTGTTTTTCAGCCCGAAATAAACGCGTTTTTTCAGACAACTGAATCCCCATGTAACAGCAAGGCTCAGAGGAGCCCACACACTCAGCTCTTAACCCCAGTATGCAGAAAGGGTCACAACGTGTTTTTCAGCAGAAATAAACATGTTTCTGCAAGTTTGGTCAACCCCATGTAAGTTATGGGACAGTAACAGAACACTTTTCAAAACGTGTTTTTCAGCCCGAAATAAACGCGTTTTTTCAGACAACTGAATCCCCATGTAACAGCAAGGCTCAGAGGAGCCCACACACTCAGCTCTTAACCCCAGTGTGCAGAAAGGGTCACAACGTGTTTTTCAGCAGAAATAAACATGTTTCTGCAAGTTTGGTCAACCCCATGTAAGTTATGGGGCAGTAACAGAACACTTTTCAAAACGTGTTTTTCAGCCCGAAATAAACGCTTTTTTTCAGACAACTGAATCCCCATGCAACAGCAAGGCTCAGAAGAGCCCACACACTCAGCTCTTAACCCCAGTGTGCAGAAAGAGTCAAAACGTGTTTTTCAGCAGAAATAAACATGTTTCTGCAAGTTTGGTCAACCCCATGTAAGTTATGGGGCAGTAACAGAACACTTTTCAAAACGTGTTTTTCAGCCCGAAATAAACGCGTTTTTTCAGACAACTGAATCCCCATGCAACAGCAAGGCTCAGAAGAGCCCACACACTCAGCTCTTAACCCCAGTGTGCAGAAAGAGTCAAAACGTGTTTTTCAGCAGAAATAAACATGTTTCTGCAAGTTTGGTCAACCCCATGTAAGTTATGGGGCAGTAACAGCACACTTTTCAATACGTGTTTTTCAGCCCGAAATAAACGCGTTTTTTCAGACAACTGAATCCCCATGTAACAGCAAGGCTCAGAGGAGCCCACACACTCAGCTCTTAACCCCAGTGTGCAGAAAGGGTCAAAACGTGTTTTTCAGCAGAAATAAACATGTTTCTGCAAGTTTGGTCAACCCCATGTAAGTTATGGGGCAGTAACAGAACACTTTTCAAAACGTGTTTTTCAGCCCGAAATAAACGCGTTTTTTCAGACAACTGAATCCCCATGTAACAGCAAGGCTCAGAGGAGCCCACACACTCAGCTCTTAACCCCAGTGTGCAGAAAGGGTCACAACGTGTTTTTCAGCAGAAATAAACATGTTTCTGCAAGTTTGGTCAACCCCATGTAAGTTATGGGACAGTAACAGAACACTTTTCAAAACGTGTTTTTCAGCCCGAAATAAACGCGTTTTTTCAGACAACTGAATCCCCATGTAACAGCAAGGCTCAGAGGAGCCCACACACTCAGCTCTTAACCCCAGTGTGCAGAAAGGGTCAAAACGTGTTTTTCAGCAGAAATAAACATGTTTCTGCAAGTTTGGTCAACCCCATGTAAGTTATGGGGCAGTAACAGCACACCTTTCAAAACGTGTTTTTCAGCCCGAAATAAACGCGTTTTTTCAGACAACTAAATCCCCATGTAACAGCAAGGCTCAGAAGAGCCCACACACTCAGCTCTTAACCCCAGTGTGCAGAAAGGGTAAAAACGTGTTTTTCAGCAGAAATAAACATGTTTCTGCAAGTTTGGTCAACCCCATGTAAGTTATGGGGCAGTAACAGCACACTTTTCAAAACGTGTTTTTCAGCCCGAAATAAACGCGTTTTTTCAGACAACTGAATCCCCATGTAACAGCAAGGCTCAGAGGAGCCCACACACTCAGCTCTTAACCCCAGTGTGCAGAAAGGGTCAAAACGTGTTTTTCAGCAGAAATAAACATGTTTCTGCAAGTTTGGTCAACCCCATGTAAGTTATGGGACAGTAACAGAACACTTTTCAAAACGTGTTTTTCAGCCCGAAATAAACGCGTTTTTTCAGACAACTGATTCCCCATGTAACAGCAAGGCTCAGAGGAGCCCACACACTCAGCTCTTAACCCCAGTGTGCAGAAAGGGTCAAAACGTGTTTTTCAGCAGAAATAAACATGTTTCTGCAAGTTTGGTCAACCCCATGTAAGTTATGGGGCAGTAACAGCACACTTTTCAAAACGTGTTTTTCAGCCCGAAATAAACGCGTTTTTTCAGACAACTGAATCCCCATGTAACAGCAAGGCTCAGAAGAGCCCACACACTCAGCTCTTAACCCCAGTGTGCAGAAAGGGTAAAAACGTGTTTTTCAGCAGAAATAAACATGTTTCTGCAAGTTTGGTCAACCCCATGTAAGTTATGGGGCAGTAACAGCACACTTTTCAAAACGTGTTTTTCAGCCCGAAATAAACGCGTTTTTTCAGACAACTGAATCCCCATGTAACAGCAAGGCTCAGAGGAGCCCACACACTCAGCTCTTAACCCCAGAGTGCAGAAAGGGTCAAAACGTGTTTTTCAGCAGAAATAAACATGTTTCTGCAAGTTTGGTCAACCCCATGTAAGTTATGGGGCAGTAACAGCACACTTTTCAAAACGTGTTTTTCAGCCCGAAATAAACGCGTTTTTTCAGACAACTGAATCCCCATGTAACAGCAAGGCTCAGAGGAGCCCACACACTCAGCTCTTAACCCCAGTGTGCAGAAAGGGTCAAAACGTGTTTTTCAGCAGAAATAAACATGTTTCTGCAAGTTTGGTCAACCCCATGTAAGTTATGGGGCAGTAACAGCACACTTTTCAAAACGTGTTTTTCAGCCCGAAATAAACGCGTTTTTTCAGACAACTGAATCCCCATGTAACAGCAAGGCTCAGAAGAGCCCACACACTCAGCTCTTAACCCCAGTGTGCAGAAAGGGTAAAAACGTGTTTTTCAGCAGAAATAAACATGTTTCTGCAAGTTTGGTCAACCCCATGTAAGTTATGGGACAGTAACAGAACACTTTTCAAAACGTGTTTTTCAGCCCGAAATAAACGCGTTTTTTCAGACAACTGAATCCCCATGTAACAGCAAGGCTCAGAGGAGCCCACACACTCAGATCTTAACCCCAGTGTGCAGAAAGGGTCAAAACGTGTTTTTCAGCAGAAATAAACATGTTTCTGCAAGTTTGGTCAACCCCATGTAAGTTATGGGACAGTAACAGAACACTTTTCAAAACGTGTTTTTCAGCCCGAAATAAACGCGTTTTTTCAGACAACTGAATCCCCATGTAACAGCAAGGCTCAGAGGAGCCCACACACTCAGCTCTTAACCCCAGTGTGCAGAAAGGGTCAAAACGTGTTTTTCAGCAGAAATAAACATGTTTCTGCAAGTTTGGTCAACCCCATGTAAGTTATGGGGCAGTAACAGAACACTTTTCAAAACGTGTTTTTCAGCCCGAAATAAACGCGTTTTTTCAGACAACTGAATCCCCATGTAACAGCAAGGCTCAGAGGAGCCCA
The DNA here is from genome assembly GCF_059453375.1 of Lepisosteus platostomus. Lineage (NCBI taxonomy): Eukaryota > Metazoa > Chordata > Actinopteri > Semionotiformes > Lepisosteidae > Lepisosteus > Lepisosteus platostomus. The sequence continues at coordinate 23,908,147 of NC_142623.1, forward strand.
CACACTCAGCTCTTAACCCCAGTGTGCAGAAAGGGTCACAACGTGTTTTTCAGCAGAAATAAACATGTTTCTGCAAGTTTGGTCAACCCCATGTAAGTTATGGGACAGTAACAGAACACTTTTCAAAACGTGTTTTTCAGCCCGAAATAAACGCGTTTTTTCAGACAACTGAATCCCCATGTAACAGCAAGGCTCAGAGGAGCCCACACACTCAGCTCTTAACCCCAGTGTGCAGAAAGGGTCACAACGTGTTTTTCAGCAGAAATAAACATGTTTCTGCAAGTTTGGTCAACCCCATGTAAGTTATGGGGCAGTAACAGAACACTTTTCAAAACGTGTTTTTCAGCCCGAAATAAACGCGTTTTTTCAGACAACTGAATCCCCATGTAACAGCAAGGCTCAGAGGAGCCCACACACTCAGCTCTTAACCCCAGTGTGCAGAAAGGGTCAAAACGTGTTTTTCAGCAGAAATAAACATGTTTTTGCAAGTTTGGTCAACCCCATGTAAGTTATGGGGCAGTAACAGAACACTTTTCAAAACGTGTTTTTCAGCCCGAAATAAACGCGTTTTTTCAGACAACTGAATCCCCATGTAACAGCAAGGCTCAGAGGAGCCCACACACTCAGCTCTTAACCCCAGTGTGCAGAAAGGGTCAAAACGTGTTTTTCAGCAGAAATAAACATGTTTCTGCAAGTTTGGTCAACCCCATGTAAGTTATGGGGCAGTAACAGCACACTTTTCAAAACGTGTTTTTCAGCCCGAAATAAACGCGTTTTTTCAGACAACTGAATCCCCATGTAACAGCAAGGCTCAGAAGAGCCCACACACTCAGCTCTTAACCCCAGTGTGCAGAAAGGGTAAAAACGTGTTTTTCAGCAGAAATAAACATGTTTCTGCAAGTTTGGTCAACCCCATGTAAGTTATGGGGCAGTAACAGCACACTTTTCAAAACGTGTTTTTCAGCCCGAAATAAACGCGTTTTTTCAGACAACTGAATCCCCATGTAACAGCAAGGCTCAGAGGAGCCCACACACTCAGCTCTTAACCCCAGTGTGCAGAAAGGGTCACAACGTGTTTTTCAGCAGAAATAAACATGTTTCTGCAAGTTTGGTCAACCCCATGTAAGTTATGGGACAGTAACAGAACACTTTTCAAAACGTGTTTTTCAGCCCGAAATAAACGCGTTTTTTCAGACAACTGAATCCCCATGTAACAGGAAGGCTCAGAGGAGCCCACACACTCAGATCTTAACCCCAGTGTGCAGAAAGGGTCAAAACGTGTTTTTCAGCAGAAATAAACATGTTTCTGCAAGTTTGGTCAACCCCATGTAAGTTATGGGACAGTAACAGAACACTTTTCAAAACGTGTTTTTCAGCCCGAAATAAACGCTTTTTTTCAGACAACTGAATCCCCATGCAACAGCAAGGCTCAGAAGAGCCCACACACTCAGCTCTTAACCCCAGTGTGCAGAAAGAGTCAAAACGTGTTTTTCAGCAGAAATAAACATGTTTCTGCAAGTTTGGTCAACCCCATGTAAGTTATGGGGCAGTAACAGAACACTTTTCAAAACGTGTTTTTCAGCCCGAAATAAACGCGTTTTTTCAGACAACTGAATCCCCATGCAACAGCAAGGCTCAGAAGAGCCCACACACTCAGCTCTTAACCCCAGTGTGCAGAAAGAGTCAAAACGTGTTTTTCAGCAGAAATAAACATGTTTCTGCAAGTTTGGTCAACCCCATGTAAGTTATGGGGCAGTAACAGCACACTTTTCAAAACGTGTTTTTCAGCCCGAAATAAACGCGTTTTTTCAGACAACTGAATCCCCATGTAACAGCAAGGCTCAGAGGAGCCCACACACTCAGCTCTTAACCCCAGTGTGCAGAAAGGGTCAAAACGTGTTTTTCAGCAGAAATAAACATGTTTCTGCAAGTTTGGTCAACCCCATGTAAGTTATGGGGCAGTAACAGAACACTTTTCAAAACGTGTTTTTCAGCCCGAAATAAACGCGTTTTTTCAGACAACTGAATCCCCATGTAACAGCAAGGCTCAGAGGAGCCCACACACTCAGCTCTTAACCCCAGTGTGCAGAAAGGGTCACAACGTGTTTTTCAGCAGAAATAAACATGTTTCTGCAAGTTTGGTCAACCCCATGTAAGTTATGGGACAGTAACAGAACACTTTTCAAAACGTGTTTTTCAGCCCGAAATAAACGCGTTTTTTCAGACAACTGAATCCCCATGTAACAGCAAGGCTCAGAGGAGCCCACACACTCAGCTCTTAACCCCAGTGTGCAGAAAGGGTCAAAACGTGTTTTTCAGCAGAAATAAACATGTTTCTGCAAGTTTGGTCAACCCCATGTAAGTTATGGGGCAGTAACAGCACACTTTTCAAAACGTGTTTTTCAGCCCGAAATAAACGCGTTTTTTCAGACAACTGAATCCCCAAGTAACAGCAAGGCTCAGAAGAGCCCACACACTCAGCTCTTAACCCCAGTGTGCAGAAAGGGTAAAAACGTGTTTTTCAGCAGAAATAAACATGTTTCTGCAAGTTTGGTCAACCCCATGTAAGTTATGGGGCAGTAACAGCACACTTTTCAAAACGTGTTTTTCAGCCCGAAATAAACGCGTTTTTTCAGACAACTGAATCCCCATGTAACAGCAAGGCTCAGAGGAGCCCACACACTCAGCTCTTAACCCCAGTGTGCAGAAAGGGTCACAACGTGTTTTTCAGCAGAAATAAACATGTTTCTGCAAGTTTGGTCAACCCCATGTAAGTTATGGGACAGTAACAGAACACTTTTCAAAACGTGTTTTTCAGCCCGAAATAAACGCGTTTTTTCAGACAACTGATTCCCCATGTAACAGCAAGGCTCAGAGGAGCCCACACACTCAGCTCTTAACCCCAGTGTGCAGAAAGGGTCAAAACGTGTTTTTCAGCAGAAATAAACATGTTTCTGCAAGTTTGGTCAACCCCATGTAAGTTATGGGGCAGTAACAGCACACTTTTCAAAACGTGTTTTTCAGCCCGAAATAAACGCGTTTTTTCAGACAACTGAATCCCCATGTAACAGCAAGGCTCAGAAGAGCCCACACACTCAGCTCTTAACCCCAGTGTGCAGAAAGGGTAAAAACGTGTTTTTCAGCAGAAATAAACATGTTTCTGCAAGTTTGGTCAACCCCATGTAAGTTATGGGACAGTAACAGAACACTTTTCAAAACGTGTTTTTCAGCCCGAAATAAACGCGTTTTTTCAGACAACTGAATCCCCATGTAACAGCAAGGCTCAGAGGAGCCCACACACTCAGATCTTAACCCCAGTGTGCAGAAAGGGTCAAAACGTGTTTTTCAGCAGAAATAAACATGTTTCTGCAAGTTTGGTCAACCCCATGTAAGTTATGGGACAGTAACAGAACACTTTTCAAAACGTGTATTTCAGCCCGAAATAAACGCTTTTTTTCAGACAACTGAATCCCCATGCAACAGCAAGGCTCAGAAGAGCCCACACACTCAGCTCTTAACCCCAGTGTGCAGAAAGAGTCAAAACGTGTTTTTCAGCAGAAATAAACATGTTTCTGCAAGTTTGGTCAACCCCATGTAAGTTATGGGGCAGTAACAGAACACTTTTCAAAACGTGTTTTTCAGCCCGAAATAAACGCGTTTTTTCAGACAACTGAATCCCCATGCAACAGCAAGGCTCAGAAGAGCCCACACACTCAGCTCTTAACCCCAGTGTGCAGAAAGAGTCAAAACGTGTTTTTCAGCAGAAATAAACATGTTTCTGCAAGTTTGGTCAACCCCATGTAAGTTATGGGGCAGTAACAGCACACTTTTCAAAACGTGTTTTTCAGCCCGAAATAAACGCGTTTTTTCAGACAACTGATTCCCCATGTAACAGCAAGGCTCAGAGGAGCCCACACACTCAGCTCTTAACCCCAGTGTGCAGAAAGGGTCAAAACGTGTTTTTCAGCAGAAATAAACATGTTTCTGCAAGTTTGGTCAACCCCATGTAAGTTATGGGGCAGTAACAGCACACTTTTCAAAACGTGTTTTTCAGCCCGAAATAAACGCGTTTTTTCAGACAACTGAATCCCCATGTAACAGCAAGGCTCAGAAGAGCCCACACACTCAGCTCTTAACCCCAGTGTGCAGAAAGGGTAAAAACGTGTTTTTCAGCAGAAATAAACATGTTTCTGCAAGTTTGGTCAACCCCATGTAAGTTATGGGACAGTAACAGAACACTTTTCAAAACGTGTTTTTCAGCCCGAAATAAACGCGTTTTTTCAGACAACTGAATCCCCATGTAACAGCAAGGCTCAGAGGAGAACACACACTCAGATCTTAACCCCAGTGTGCAGAAAGGGTCAAAACGTGTTTTTCAGCAGAAATAAACATGTTTCTGCAAGTTTGGTCAACCCCATGTAAGTTATGGGACAGTAACAGAACACTTTTCAAAACGTGTTTTTCAGCCCGAAATAAACGCGTTTTTTCAGACAACTGAATCCCCATGCAACAGCAAGGCTCAGAAGAGCCCACACACTCAGCTCTTAACCCCAGTGTGCAGAAAGAGTCAAAACGTGTTTTTCAGCAGAAATAAACATGTTTCTGCAAGTTTGGTCAACCCCATGTAAGTTATGGGGCAGTAACAGCACACTTTTCAAAACGTGTTTTTCAGCCCGAAATAAACGCGTTTTTTCAGACAACTGAATCCCCATGTAACAGCAAGGCTCAGAGGAGCCCACACACTCAGCTCTTAACCCCAGTGTGCAGAAAGGGTCAAAACGTGTTTTTCAGCAGAAATAAACATGTTTCTGCAAGTTTGGTCAACCCCATGTAAGTTATGGGGCAGTAACAGAACACTTTTCAAAACGTGTTTTTCAGCCCGAAATAAACGCGTTTTTTCAGACAACTGAATCCCCATGTAACAGCAAGGCTCAGAGGAGCCCACACACTCAGCTCTTAACCCCAGTGTGCAGAAAGGGTCACAACGTGTTTTTCAGCAGAAATAAACATGTTTCTGCAAGTTTGGTCAACCCCATGTAAGTTATGGGACAGTAACAGAACACTTTTCAAAACGTGTTTTTCAGCCCGAAATAAACGCGTTTTTTCAGACAACTGAATCCCCATGTAACAGCAAGGCTCAGAGGAGCCCACACACTCAGCTCTTAACCCCAGTGTGCAGAAAGGGTCAAAACGTGTTTTTCAGCAGAAATAAACATGTTTCTGCAAGTTTGGTCAACCCCATGTAAGTTATGGGGCAGTAACAGCACACTTTTCAAAACGTGTTTTTCAGCCCGAAATTAACGCGTTTTTTCAGACAACTGAATCCCCAAGTAACAGCAAGGCTCAGAGGAGCCCACACACTCAGCTCTTAACCCCAGTGTGCAGAAAGGGTCAAAACGTGTTTTTCAGCAGAAATAAACATGTTTCTGCAAGTTTGGTCAACCCCATGTAAGTTATGGGGCAGTAACAGCACACTTTTCAAAACGTGTTTTTCAGCCCGAAATAAACGCGTTTTTTCAGACAACTGAATCCCCATGTAACAGCAAGGCTCAGAAGAGCCCACACACTCAGCTCTTAACCCCAGTGTGCAGAAAGGGTAAAAACGTGTTTTTCAGCAGAAATAAACATGTTTCTGCAAGTTTGGTCAACCCCATGTAAGTTATGGGACAGTAACAGAACACTTTTCAAAACGTGTTTTTCAGCCCGAAATAAACGCGTTTTTTCAGACAACTGAATCCCCATGTAACAGCAAGGCTCAGAGGAGCCCACACACTCAGATCTTAACCCCAGTGTGCAGAAAGGGTCAAAACGTGTTTTTCAGCAGAAATAAACATGTTTCTGCAAGTTTGGTCAACCCCATGTAAGTTATGGGACAGTAACAGAACACTTTTCAAAACGTGTTTTTCAGCCCGAAATAAACGCGTTTTTTCAGACAACTGAATCCCCATGCAACAGCAAGGCTCAGAAGAGCCCACACACTCAGCTCTTAACCCCAGTGTGCAGAAATAGTCAAAACGTGTTTTTCAGCAGAAATAAACATGTTTCTGCAAGTTTGGTCAACCCCATGTAAGTTATGGGGCAGTAACAGCACACTTTTCAAAACGTGTTTTTCAGCCCGAAATAAACGCGTTTTTTCAGACAACTGAATCCCCATGTAACAGCAAGGCTCAGAGGAGCCCACACACTCAGCTCTTAACCCCAGTGTGCAGAAAGGGTCAAAACGTGTTTTTCAGCAGAAATAAACATGTTTCTGCAAGTTTGGTCAACCCCATGTAAGTTATGGGGCAGTAACAGAACACTTTTCAAAACGTGTTTTTCAGCCCGAAATAAACGCGTTTTTTCAGACAACTGAATCCCCATGTAACAGCAAGGCTCAGAAGAGCCCACACACTCAGCTCTTAACCCCAGTGTGCAGAAAGGGTCACAACGTGTTTTTTAGCAGAAATAAACATGTTTCTGCAAGTTTGGTCAACCCCATGTAAGTTATGGGACAGTAACAGAACACTTTTGAAAACGTGTTTTTCAGCCCGAAATAAACGCGTTTTTTCAGACAACTGAATCCCCATGTAACAGCAAGGCTCAGAAGAGCCCACACACTCAGCTCTTAACCCCAGTGTGCAGAAAGGGTAAAAACGTGTTTTTCAGCAGAAATAAACATGTTTCTGCAAGTTTGGTCAACCCCATGTAAGTTATGGGACAGTAACAGAACACTTTTCAAAACGTGTTTTTCAGCCCGAAATAAACGCGTTTTTTCAGACAACTGAATCCCCATGTAACAGCAAGGCTCAGAGGAGCCCACACACTCAGATCTTAACCCCAGTGTGCAGAAAGGGTCAAAACGTGTTTTTCATCAGAAATAAACATGTTTCTGCAAGTTTGGTCAACCCCATGTAAGTTATGGGACAGTAACAGAACACTTTTCAAAACGTGTTTTTCAGCCCGAAATAAACGCTTTTTTTCAGACAACTGAATCCCCATGCAACAGCAAGGCTCAGAAGAGCCCACACACTCAGCTCTTAACCCCAGTGTGCAGAAAGAGTCAAAACGTGTTTTTCAGCAGAAATAAACATGTTTCTGCAAGTTTGGTCAACCCCATGTAAGTTATGGGGCAGTAACAGCACACTTTTCAAAACGTGTTTTTCAGCCCGAAATAAACGCGTTTTTTCAGACAACTGAATCCCCATGTAACAGCAAGGCTCAGAGGAGCCCACACACTCAGCTCTTAACCCCAGTGTGCAGAAAGGGTCAAAACGTGTTTTTCAGCAGAAATAAACATGTTTCTGCAAGTTTGGTCAACCCCATGTAAGTTATGGGGCAGTAACAGAACACTTTTCAAAACGTGTTTTTCAGCCCGAAATAAACGCGTTTTTTCAGACAACTGAATCCCCATGTAACAGCAAGGCTCAGAGGAGCCCACACACTCAGCTCTTAACCCCAGTGTGCAGAAAGGGTCACAACGTGTTTTTCAGCAGAAATAAACATGTTTCTGCAAGTTTGGTCAACCCCATGTAAGTTATGGGACAGTAACAGAACACTTTTGAAAACGTGTTTTTCAGCCCGAAATAAACGCGTTTTTTCAGACAACTGAATCCCCATGTAACAGCAAGGCTCAGAGGAGCCCACACACTCAGCTCTTAACCCCAGTGTGCAGAAAGGGTCAAAACGTGTTTTTCAGCAGAAATAAACATGTTTCTGCAAGTTTGGTCAACCCCATGTAAGTTATGGGGCAGTAACAGCACACTTTTCAAAACGTGTTTTTCAGCCCGAAATAAACGCGTTTTTTCAGACAACTGAATCCCCATGTAACAGCAAGGCTCAGAAGAGCGCACACACTCAGCTCTTAACCCCAGTGTGCAGAAAGGGTAAAAACGTGTTTTTCAGCAGAAATAAACATGTTTCTGCAAGTTTGGTCAACCCCATGTAAGTTATGGGGCAGTAACAGCACACTTTTCAAAACGTGTTTTTCAGCCCGAAATAAACGCGTTTTTTCAGACAACTGAATCCCCATGTAACAGCAAGGCTCAGAGGAGCCCACACACTCAGCTCTTAACCCCAGTGTGCAGAAAGGGTCACAACGTGTTTTTCAGCAGAAATAAACATGTTTCTGCAAGTTTGGTCAACCCCATGTAAGTTATGGGACAGTAACAGAACACTTTTCAAAACGTGTTTTTCAGCCCGAAATAAACGCGTTTTTTCAGACAACTGAATCCCCATGTAACAGCAAGGCTCAGAGGAGCCCACACACTCAGCTCTTAACCCCAGTGTGCAGAAAGGGTCAAAACGTGTTTTTCAGCAGAAATAAACATGTTTCTGCAAGTTTGGTCAACCCCATGTAAGTTATGGGACAGTAACAGAACACTTTTCAAAACGTGTTTTTCAGCCCGAAATAAACGCGTTTTTTCAGACAACTGAATCCCCATGCAACAGCAAGGCTCAGAAGAGCCCACACACTCAGCTCTTAACCCCAGTGTGCAGAAAGGGTCAAAACGTGTTTTTCAGCAGAAATAAACATGTTTCTGCAAGTTTGGTCAACCCCATGTAAGTTATGGGGCAGTAACAGAACACTTTTCAAAACGTGTTTTTCAGCCCGAAATAAACGCGTTTTTTCAGACAACTGAATCCCCATGTAACAGCAAGGCTCAGAGGAGCCCACACACTCAGCTCTTAACCCCAGTGTGCAGAAAGGGTCAAAACTTGTTTTTCAGCAGAAATAAACATGTTTCTGCAAGTTTGGTCAACCCCATGTAAGTTATGGGGCAGTAACAGAACACTTTTCAAAACGTGTTTTTCAGCCCGAAATAAACGCGTTTTTTCAGACTTCTGAATCCCCATGTAACAGCAAGGCTCAGAGGAGCCCACACACTCAGCTCTTAACCCCAGTGTGCAGAAAGGGTCAAAACGTGTTTTTCAGCAAAAATAAACATGTTTCTGCAAGTTTGGTCAACCCCATGTAAGTTATGGGGCAGTAACAGAACACTTTTCAAAACGTGTTTTTCAGCCCGAAATAAACGCGTTTTTTCAGACAACTGAATCCCCATGTAACAGCAAGGCTCAGAGGAGCCCACACACTCAGCTCTTAACCCCAGTGTGCAGAAAGGGTCACAACGTGTTTTTCAGCAGAAATAAACATGTTTCTGCAAGTTTGGTCAACCCCATGTAAGTTATGGGACAGTAACAGAACACTTTTCAAAACGTGTTTTTCAGCCCGAAATAAACGCGTTTTTTCAGACAACTGAATCCCCATGTAACAGCAAGGCTCAGAGGAGCCCACACACTCAGCTCTTAACCCCAGTGTGCAGAAAGGGTCAAAACGTGTTTTTCAGCAGAAATAAACATGTTTCTGCAAGTTTGGTCAACCCCATGTAAGTTATGGGGCAGTAACAGAACACTTTTCAAAACGTGTTTTTCAGCCCGAAATAAACGCGTTTTTTCAGACAACTGAATCCCCATGTAACAGCAAGGCTCAGAGGAGCCCACACACTCAGCTCTTAACCCCAGTGTGCAGAAAGGGTCAAAACGTGTTTTTCAGCAGAAATAAACATGTTTCTGCAAGTTTTGTCAACCCCATGTAAGTTATGGGACAGTAACAGAACACTTTTCAAAACGTGTTTTTCAGCCCGAAATAAACGCGTTTTTTCAGACAACTGAATCCCCATGTAACAGCAAGGCTCAGAGGAGCCCACACACTCAGCTCTTAACCCCAGTGTGCAGAAAGGGTCAAAACATGTTTTTCATTAGAAATAAACATGTTTCTGCAAGTTTGGTCAACCCCATGTAAGTTATGGGGCAGTAACAGCACACTTTTCAAAACGTGTTTTTCAGCCCGAAATAAACGCGTTTTTTCAGTCAACTGAATCCCCATGTAACAGCAAGGCTCAGAGGAGCCCACACACTCAGCTCTTAACCCCAGTGTGCAGAAAGGGTCAAAACGTGTTTTTCAGCAGAAATAAACATGTTTCTGCAAGTTTGGTCAACCCCATGTAAGTTATGGGACAGTAACAGAACACTTTTCAAAACGTGTTTTTCAGCCCGAAATAAACGCGTTTTTTCAGACAACTGAATCCCCATGTAACAGCAAGGCTCAGAGGAGCCCACACACTCAGCTCTTAACCCCAGTGTGCAGAAAGGGTCAAAACGTGTTTTTCAGCAGAAATAAACATGTTTCTGCAAGTTTGGTCAACCCCATGTAAGTTATGGGGCAGTAACAGAACACTTTTCAAAACGTGTTTTTCAGCCCGAAATAAACGCGTTTTTTCAGACAACTGAATCCCCATGTAACAGCAAGGCTCAGAGGAGCCCACACACTCAGCTCTTAACCCCAGTGTGCAGAAAGGGTCAAAACGTGTTTTTCAGCAGAAATAAACATGTTTCTGCAAGTTTGGTCAACCCCATGTAAGTTATGGGGCAGTAACAGAACACTTTTCAAAACGTGTTTTTCAGCCCGAAATAAACGCGTTTTTTCAGACAACTGAATCCCCATGTAACAGCAAGGCTCAGAGGAGCCCACACACTCAGCTCTTAACCCCAGTGTGCAGAAAGGGTCAAAACGTGTTTTTCAGCAGAAATAAACATGTTTCTGCAAGTTTGGTCAACCCCATGTAAGTTATGGGGCAGTAACAGAACACTTTTCAAAACGTGTTTTTCAGCCCGAAATAAACGCGTTTTTTCAGACAACTGAATCCCCATGTAACAGCAAGGCTCAGAGGAGCCCACACACTCAGCTCTTAACCCCAGTGTGCAGAAAGGGTCAAAACGTGTTTTTCAGCAGAAATAAACATGTTTCTGCAAGTTTGGTCAACCCCATGTAAGTTATGGGGCAGTAACAGAACACTTTTCAAAACGTGTTTTTCAGCCCGAAATAAACGCGTTTTTTCAGACAACTGAATCCCCATGTAACAGCAAGGCTCAGAAGAGCCCACACACTCAGCTCTTAACCCCAGTGTGCAGAAAGTGTCAAAACGTGTTTTTCAGCAGAAATAAACATGTTTCTGCAAGTTTGGTCAACCCCATGTAAGTTATGGGGCAGTAACAGCACACTTTTCAAAACGTGTTTTTCAGCCCGAAATAAACGCGTTTTTTCAGTCAACTGAATCCCCATGTAACAGCAAGGCTCAGAGGAGCCCACACACTCAGCTCTTAACCCCAGTGTGCAGAAAGGGTCAAAACGTGTTTTTCAGCAGAAATAAACATGTTTCTGCAAGTTTGGTCAACCCCATGTAAGTTATTGGACAGTAACAGAACACTTTTCAAAACGTGTTTTTCAGCCCGAAATAAACGCGTTTTTTCAGACAACTGAATCCCCATGTAACAGCAAGGCTCAGAAGAGCCCACACACTCAGCTCTTAACCCCAGTGTGCAGAAAGGGTCACAACGTGTTTTTCAGCAGAAATAAACATGTTTCTGCAAGTTTGGTCAACCCCATGTAAGTTATGGGACAGTAACAGAACACTTTTCAAAACGTGTTTTTCAGCCCGAAATAAACGCGTTTTTTCAGACAACTGAATCCCCATGTAACAGCAAGGCTCAGAGGAGCCCACACACTCAGCTCTTAACCCCAGTGTGCAGAAAGGGTCAAAACGTGTTTTTCAGCAGAAATAAACATGTTTCTGCAAGTTTGGTCAACCCCATGTAAGTTATGGGGCAGTAACAGCACACTTTTCAAAACGTGTTTTTCAGCCCGAAATAAACGCGTTTTTTCAGACAACTGAATCCCCATGTAACAGCAAGCCTCAGAAGAGCCCACACACTCAGCTCTTAACCCCAGTGTGCAGAAAGGGTAAAAACGTGTTTTTCAGCAGAAATAAACATGTTTCTGCAAGTTTGGTCAACCCCATGTAAGTTATGGGGCAGTAACAGCACACTTTTCAAAACGTGTTTTTCAGCCCGAAATAAACGCGTTTTTTCAGACAACTGAATCTCCATGTAACAGCAAGGCTCAGAGGAGCCCACACACTCAGCTCTTAACCCCAGTGTGCAGAAAGGGTCACAACGTGTTTTTCAGCAGAAATAAACATGTTTCTGCAAGTTTGGTCAACCCCATGTAAGTTATGGGACAGTAACAGAACACTTTTCAAAACGTGTTTTTCAGCCCGAAATAAACGCGTTTTTTCAGACAACTGAATCCCCATGTAACAGCAAGGCTCAGAGGAGCCCACACACTCAGCTCTTAACCCCAGTGTGCAGAAAGGGTCAAAACGTGTTTTTCAGCAGAAATAAACATGTTTCTGCAAGTTTGGTCAACCCCATGTAAGTTATGGGGCAGTAACAGAACACTTTTCAAAACGTGTTTTTCAGCCCGAAATAAACGCGTTTTTTCAGTCAACTGAATCCCCATGTAACAGCAAGGCTCAGAGGAGCCCACACACTCAGCTCTTAACCCCAGTGTGCAGAAAGGGTCAAAACGTGTTTTTCAGCAGAAATAAACATGTTTCTGCAAGTTTGGTCAACCCCATGTAAGTTATGGGACAGTAACAGAACACTTTTCAAAACGTGTTTTTCAGCCCGAAATAAACGCGTTTTTTCAGACAACTGAATCCCCATGTAACAGCAAGGCTCAGAGGAGCCCACACACTCAGCTCTTAACCCCAGTGTGCAGAAAGGGTCAAAACGTGTTTTTCAGCAGAAATAAACATGTTTCTGCAAGTTTGATCAACCCCATGTAAGTTATGGGGCAGTAACAGAACACTTTTCAAAACGTGTTTTTCAGCCCGAAATAAACGCGTTTTTTCAGACAACTGAATCCCCATGTAACAGCAAGGCTCAGAGGAGCCCATACACTCAGCTCTTAACCCCAGTGTGCAGAAAGGGTCAAAACGTGTTTTTCAGCAGAAATAAACATGTTTCTGCAAGTTTGGTCAACCCCATGTAAGTTATGGGACAGTAACAGAACACTTTTCAAAACGTGTTTTTCAGCCCGAAATAAACGCGTTTTTTCAGACTTCTGAATCCCCATGTAACAGCAAGGCTCAGAGGAGCCCACACACTCAGCTCTTAACCCCAGTGTGCAGAAAGGGTCAAAACGTGTTTTTCAGCAGAAATAAACATGTTTCTGCAAGTTTGGTCAACCCCATGTAAGTTATGGGACAGTAACAGAACACTTTTCAAAACGTGTTTTTCAGCCCGAAATAAACGCGTTTTTTCAGACAACTGAATCCCCATGTAACAGCAAGGCTCAGAGGAGCCCACACACTCAGCTCTTAACCCCAGTGTGCAGAAAGGGTCAAAACGTGTTTTTCAGCAGAAATAAACATGTTTCTGCAAGTTTGATCAACCCCATGTAAGTTATGGGGCAGTAACAGAACACTTTTCAAAACGTGTTTTTCAGCCCGAAATAAACGCGTTTTTTCAGACAACTGAATCCCCATGTAACAGCAAGGCTCAGAGGAGCCCATACACTCAGCTCTTAACCCCAGTGTGCAGAAAGGGTCAAAACGTGTTTTTCAGCAGAAATAAACATGTTTCTGCAAGTTTGGTCAACCCCATGTAAGTTATGGGACAGTAACAGAACACTTTTCAAAACGTGTTTTTCAGCCCGAAATAAACGCGTTTTTTCAGACTTCTGAATCCCCATGTAACAGCAAGGCTCAGAGGAGCCCACACACTCAGCTCTTAACCCCAGTGTGCAGAAAGGGTCAAAACGTGTTTTTCAGCAGAAATAAACATGTTTCTGCAAGTTTGGTCAACCCCATGTAAGTTATGGGGCAGTAACAGAACACTTTTCAAAACGTGTTTTTCAGCCCGAAATAAACGCGTTTTTTCAGACAACTGAATCCCCATGTAACAGCAAGGCTCAGAGGAGCCCACACACTCAGCTCTTAACCCCAGTGTGCAGAAAGGGTCACAACGTGTTTTTCAGCAGAAATAAACATGTTTCTGCAAGTTTGGTCAACCCCATGTAAGTTATGGGACAGTAACAGAACACTTTTCAAAACGTGTTTTTCAGCCCGAAATAAACGCGTTTTTTCAGACAACTGAATCCCCATGTAACAGCAAGGCTCAGAGGAGCCCACACACTCAGCTCTTAACCCCAGTGTGCAGAAAGGGTCAAAACGTGTTTTTCAGCAGAAATAAACATGTTTCTGCAAGTTTGGTCAACCCCATGTAAGTTATGGGGCAGTAACAGAACACTTTTCAAAACGTGTTTTTCAGCCCGAAATAAACGCGTTTTTTCAGACAACTGAATCCCCATGTAACAGCAAGGCTCAGAGGAGCCCACACACTCAGCTCTTAACCCCAGTGTGCAGAAAGGGTCAAAACGTGTTTTTCAGCAGAAATAAACATGTTTCTGCAAGTTTGGTCAACCCCATGTAAGTTATTGGACAGTAACAGAACACTTTTCAAAACGTGTTTTTCAGCCCGAAATAAACGCGTTTTTTCAGACAACTGAATCCCCATGTAACAGCAAGGCTCAGAGGAGCCCACACACTCAGCTCTTAACCCCAGTGTGCAGAAAGGGTCAAAACGTGTTTTTCAGCAGAAATAAACATGTTTCTGCAAGTTTGGTCAACCCCATGTAAGTTATGGGGCAGTAACAGAACACTTTTCAAAACGTGTTTTTCAGCCCGAAATAAACGCGTTTTTTCAGACAACTGAATCCCCATGTAACAGCAAGGCTCAGAGGAGCCCACACACTCAGCTCTTAACCCCAGTGTGCAGAAAGGGTCAAAACGTGTTTTTCAGCAGAAATAAACATGTTTCTGCAAGTTTGGTCAACCCCATGTAAGTTATGGGGCAGTAACAGAACACTTTTCAAAACGTGTTTTTCAGCCCGAAATAAACGCGTTTTTTCAGACAACTGAATCCCCATGTAACAGCAAGGCTCAGAGGAGCCCACACACTCAGCTCTTAACCCCAGTGTGCAGAAAGGGTCAAAACGTGTTTTTCAGCAGAAATAAACATGTTTCTGCAAGTTTGGTCAACCCCATGTAAGTTATGGGGCAGTAACAGAACACTTTTCAAAACGTGTTTTTCAGCCCGAAATAAACGCGTTTTTTCAGACAACTGAATCCCCATGTAACAGCAAGGCTCAGAAGAGCCCACACACTCAGCTCTTAACCCCAGTGTGCAGAAAGGGTCAAAACGTGTTTTTCAGCAGAAATAAACATGTTTCTGCAAGTTTGGTCAACCCCATGTAAGTTATGGGGCAGTAACAGCACACTTTTCAAAACGTGTTTTTCAGCCCGAAATAAACGCGTTTTTTCAGTCAACTGAATCCCCATGTAACAGCAAGGCTCAGAGGAGCCCACACACTCAGCTCTTAACCCCAGTGTGCAGAAAGGGTCAAAACGTGTTTTTCAGCAGAAATAAACATGTTTCTGCAAGTTTGGTCAACCCCATGTAAGTTATTGGACAGTAACAGAACACTTTTCAAAACGTGTTTTTCAGCCCGAAATAAACGCGTTTTTTCAGACAACTGAATCCCCATGTAACAGCAAGGCTCAGAGGAGCCCACACACTCAGCTCTTAACCCCAGTGTGCAGAAAGGGTCAAAACGTGTTTTTCAGCAGAAATAAACATGTTTCTGCAAGTTTGGTCAACCCCATGTATGTTATGGGGCAGTAACAGAACACTTTTCAAAACGTGTTTTTCAGCCCGAAATAAACTCGTTTTTTCAGACAACTGAATCCCCATGTAACAGCAAGGCTCAGAGGAGCCCACACACTCAGCTCTTAACTCAGTGTGCAGAAAGGGTCAAAACGTGTTTTTCAGCAGAAATAAACATGTTTCTGCAAATTGGTCAACCCCATGTAAGTTATGGGACAGTAACAGAACACTTTTCAAAACGTGTTTTTCAGCCCGAAATAAACGCGTTTTTTCAGACAACTGAATCCCCATGTAACAGCAAGGCTCAGAGGAGCCCACACACTCAGCTCTTAACCCCAGTGTGCAGAAAGGGTCAAAACGTGTTTTTCAGCAGAAATAAACATGTTTCTGCAAGTTTGGTCAACCCCATGTAAGTTATGGGGCAGTAACAGAACACTTTTCAAAACGTGTTTTTCAGCCCGAAATAAACGCGTTTTTTCAGACAACTGAATCCCCATGTAACAGCAAGGCTCAGAGGAGCCCACACACTCAGCTCTTAACCCCAGTGTGCAGAAAGGGTAAAAACGTGTTTTTCAGCAGAAATAAACATGTTTCTGCAAGTTTGGTCAACCCCATGTAAGTTATGGGGCAGTAACAGAACACTTTTCAAAACGTGTTTTTCAGCCCGAAATAAACGCGTTTTTTCAGACAACTGAATCCCCATGTAACAGCAAGGCTCAGAGGAGCCCACACACTCAGCTCTTAACCCCAGTGTGCAGAAAGGGTCAAAACGTGTTTTTCAGCAGAAATAAACATGTTTCTGCAAGTTTGGTCAACCCCATGTAAGTTATGGGGCAGTAACAGAACACTTTTCAAAACGTGTTTTTCAGCCCGAAATAAACGCGTTTTTTCAGACAACTGAATCCCCATGTAACAGCAAGGCTCAGAGGAGCCCACACACTCAGCTCTTAACCCCAGTGTGCAGAAAGGGTCAAAACGTGTTTTTCAGCAGAAATAAACATGTTTCTGCAAGTTTGGTCAACCCCATGTAAGTTATGGGGCAGTAACAGAACACTTTTCAAAACGTGTTTTTCAGCCCGAAATAAACGCGTTTTTTCAGACAACTGAATCCCCATGTAACAGCAAGGCTCAGAAGAGCCCACACACTCAGCTCTTAACCCCAGTGTGCAGAAAGGGTCAAAACGTGTTTTTCAGCAGAAATAAACATGTTTCTGCAAGTTTGGTCAACCCCATGTAAGTTATGGGGCAGTAACAGCACACTTTTCAAAACGTGTTTTTCAGCCCGAAATAAACGCGTTTTTTCAGTCAACTGAATCCCCATGTAACAGCAAGGCTCAGAGGAGCCCACACACTCAGCTCTTAACCCCAGTGTGCAGAAAGGGTCAAAACGTGTTTTTCAGCAGAAATAAACATGTTTCTGCAAGTTTGGTCAACCCCATGTAAGTTATTGGACAGTAACAGAACACTTTTCAAAACGTGTTTTTCAGCCCGAAATAAACGCGTTTTTTCAGACAACTGAATCCCCATGTAACAGCAAGGCTCAGAGGAGCCCACACACTCAGCTCTTAACCCCAGTGTGCAGAAAGGGTCAAAACGTGTTCTTCAGCAGAAATAAACATGTTTCTGCAAGTTTGGTCAACCCCATGTATGTTATGGGGCAGTAACAGAACACTTTTCAAAACGTGTTTTTCAGCCCGAAATAAACTCGTTTTTTCAGACAACTGAATCCCCATGTAACAGCAAGGCTCAGAGGAGCCCACACACTCAGCTCTTAACTCAGTGTGCAGAAAGGGTCAAAACGTGTTTTTCAGCAGAAAAAAACATGTTTCTGCAAGTTTGGTCAACCCCATGTAAGTTATGGGACAGTAACAGAACACTTTTCAAAACGTGTTTTTCAGCCCGAAATAAACGCGTTTTTTCAGACAACTGAATCCCCATGTAACAGCAAGGCTCAGAGGAGCCCACACACTCAGCTCTTAACCCCAGTGTGCAGAAAGGGTCACAACGTGTTTTTCAGCAGAAATAAACATGTTTCTGCAAGTTTGGTCAACCCCATGTAAGTTATGGGGCAGTAACAGAACACTTTTCAAAACGTGTTTTTCAGCCCGAAATAAACGCGTTTTTTCAGACAACTGAATCCCCATGTAACAGCAAGGCTCAGAGGAGCCCACACACTCAGCTCTTAACCCCAGTGTGCAGAAAGGGTCACAACGTGTTTTTCAGCAGAAATAAACATGTTTCTGCAAGTTTGGTCAACCCCATGTAAGTTATGGGACAGTAACAGAACACTTTTCAAAACGTGTTTTTCAGCCCGAAATAAAAGCGTTTTTTCAGACAACTGAATCCCCATGTAACAGCAAGGCTCAGAGGAGCCCACACACTCAGCTCTTAACCCCAATGTGCAGAAAGGGTCAAAACGTGTTTTTCAGCAGAAATAAACATGTTTCTGCAAGTTTGGTCAACCCCATGTAAGTTATGGGGCAGTAACAGCACACTTTTCAAAACGTGTTTTTCAGCCCGAAATAAACGCGTTTTTTCAGACAACTGAATCCCCATGTAACAGCAAGGCTCAGAAGAGCCCACACACTCAGCTCTTAACCCCAGTGTGCAGAAAGGGTCAAAACGTGTTTTTCAGCAGAAATAAACATGTTTCTGCAAGTTTGGTCAACCCCATGTAAGTTATGGGGCAGTAACAGCACACTTTTCAAAACGTGTTTTTCAGCCCGAAATAAACGCGTTTTTTCAGACAACTGAATCCCCATGTAACAGCAAGGCTCAGAGGAGCCCACACACTCAGCTCTTAACCCCAGTGTGCAGAAAGGGTCACAACGTGTTTTTCAGCAGAAATAAACATGTTTCTGCAAGTTTGGTCAACCCCATGTAAGTTATGGGACAGTAACAGAACACTTTTCAAAACGTGTTTTTCAGCCCGAAATAAACGCGTTTTTTCAGACAACTGAATCCCCATGTAACAGCAAGGCTCAGAGGAGCCCACACACTCAGCTCTTAACCCCAGTGTGCAGAAAGGGTCAAAACGTGTTTTTCAGCAGAAATAAACATGTTTCTGCAAGTTTGGTCAACCCCATGTAAGTTATGGGACAGTAACAGAACACTTTTCAAAACGTGTTTTTCAGCCCGAAATAAACGCGTTTTTTCAGACAACTGAATCCCCATGTAACAGCAAGGCTCAGAGGAGCCCACACACTCAGCTCTTAACCCCAGTGTGCAGAAAGGGTCAAAACGTGTTTTTCAGCAGAAATAAACATGTTTCTGCAAGTTTGGTCAACCCCATGTAAGTTATTGGACAGTAACAGAACACTTTTCAAAACGTGTTTTTCAGCCCGAAATAAACGCGTTTTTTCAGACAACTGAATCCCCATGTAACAGCAAGGCTCAGAGGAGCCCACACACTCAGCTCTTAACCCCAGTGTGCAGAAAGGGTCAAAACGTGTTTTTCAGCAGAAATAAACATGTTTCTGCAAGTTTGGTCAACCCCATGTATGTTATGGGGCAGTAACAGAACACTTTTCAAAACGTGTTTTTCAGCCCGAAATAAACTCGTTTTTTCAGACAACTGAATCCCCATGTAACAGCAAGGCTCAGAGGAGCCCACACACTCAGCTCTTAACTCAGTGTGCAGAAAGGGTCAAAACGTGTTTTTCAGCAGAAAAAAACATGTTTCTGCAAGTTTGGTCAACCCCATGTAAGTTATGGGACAGTAACAGAACACTTTTCAAAACGTGTTTTTCAGCCCGAAATAAACGCGTTTTTTCAGACAACTGAATCCCCATGTAACAGCAAGGCTCAGAGGAGCCCACACACTCAGCTCTTAACCCCAGTGTGCAGAAAGGGTCACAACGTGTTTTTCAGCAGAAATAAACATGTTTCTGCAAGTTTGGTCAACCCCATGTAAGTTATGGGGCAGTAACAGAACACTTTTCAAAACGTGTTTTTCAGCCCGAAATAAACGCGTTTTTTCAGACAACTGAATCCCCATGTAACAGCAAGGCTCAGAGGAGCCCACACACTCAGCTCTTAACCCCAGTGTGCAGAAAGGGTCACAACGTGTTTTTCAGCAGAAATAAACATGTTTCTGCAAGTTTGGTCAACCCCATGTAAGTTATGGGACAGTAACAGAACACTTTTCAAAACGTGTTTTTCAGCCCGAAATAAAAGCGTTTTTTCAGACAACTGAATCCCCATGTAACAGCAAGGCTCAGAGGAGCCCACACACTCAGCTCTTAACCCCAGTGTGCAGAAAGGGTCAAAACGTGTTTTTCAGCAGAAATAAACATGTTTCTGCAAGTTTGGTCAACCCCATGTAAGTTATGGGGCAGTAACAGCACACTTTTCAAAACGTGTTTTTCAGCCCGAAATAAACGCGTTTTTTCAGACAACTGAATCCCCATGTAACAGCAAGGCTCAGAAGAGCCCACACACTCAGCTCTTAACCCCAGTGTGCAGAAAGGGTCAAAACGTGTTTTTCAGCAGAAATAAACATGTTTCTGCAAGTTTGGTCAACCCCATGTAAGTTATGGGGCAGTAACAGCACACTTTTCAAAACGTGTTTTTCAGCCCGAAATAAACGCGTTTTTTCAGACAACTGAATCCCCATGTAACAGCAAGGCTCAGAGGAGCCCACACACTCAGCTCTTAACCCCAGTGTGCAGAAAGGGTCACAACGTGTTTCTCAGCAGAAATAAACATGTTTCTGCAAGTTTGGTCAACCCCATGTAAGTTATGGGACAGTAACAGAACACTTTTCAAAACGTGTTTTTCAGCCCGAAATAAACGCGTTTTTTCAGACAACTGAATCCCCATGTAACAGCAAGGCTCAGAGGAGCCCACACACTCAGCTCTTAACCCCAGTGTGCAGAAAGGGTCAAAACGTGTTTTTCAGCAGAAATAAACATGTTTCTGCAAGTTTGGTCAACCCCATGTAAGTTATGGGACAGTAACAGAACACTTTTCAAAACGTGTTTTTCAGCCCGAAATAAACGCGTTTTTTCAGACAACTGAATCCCCATGTAACAGCAAGGCTCAGAGGAGCCCACACACTCAGCTCTTAACCCCAGTGTGCAGAAAGGGTCAAAACGTGTTTTTCAGCAGAAATAAACATGTTTCTGCAAGTTTGGTCAACCCCATGTAAGTTATGGGGCAGTAACAGAACACTTTTCAAAACGTGTTTTTCAGCCCGAAATAAACGCGTTTTTTCAGACAACTGAATCCCCATGTAACAGCAAGGCTCAGAGGAGCCCATACACTCAGCTCTTAACCCCAGTGTGCAGAAAGGGTCAAAACGTGTTTTTCAGCAGAAATAAACATGTTTCTGCAAGTTTGGTCAACCCCATGTAAGTTATGGGACAGTAACAGCACACTTTTCAAAACGTGTTTTTCAGCCCGAAATAAACGCGTTTTTTCAGACAACTGAATCCCCATGTAACAGCAAGGCTCAGAGGAGCCCACACACTCAGCTCTTAACCCCAGTGTGCAGAAAGGGTCACAACGTGTTTTTCAGCAGAAATAAACATGTTTCTGCAAGTTTGGTCAACCCCATGTAAGTTATGGGGCAGTAACAGAACACTTTTCAAAACGTGTTTTTCAGCCCGAAATAAACGCGTTTTTTCAGACAACTGAATCCCCATGTAACAGCAAGGCTCAGAGGAGCCCACACACTCAGCTCTTAACCCCAGTGTGCAGAAAGGGTCACAACGTGTTTTTCAGCAGAAATAAACATGTTTCTGCAAGTTTGGTCAACCCCATGTAAGTTATGGGACAGTAACAGAACACTTTTCAAAACGTGTTTTTCAGCCCGAAATAAACGCGTTTTTTCAGACAACTGAATCCCCATGTAACAGCAAGGCTCAGAGGAGCCCACACACTCAGCTCTTAACCCCAGTGTGCAGAAAGGGTCAAAACGTGTTTTTCAGCAGAAATAAACATGTTTCTGCAAGTTTGGTCAACCCCATGTAAGTTATGGGGCAGTAACAGAACACTTTTCAAAACGTGTTTTTCAGCCCGAAATAAACGCGTTTTTTCAGACAACTGAATCCCCATGTACTGTAACAGCAAGGCTCAGAGGAGCCCACACACTCAGCTCTTAACCCCAGTGTGCAGAAAGGGTCAAAACGTGTTTTTCAGCAGAAATAAACGTTTCTGCAAGTTTGGTCAACCCCATGTAAGTTATGGGGCAGTAACAGAACACTTTTCAAAACGTGTTTTTCAGCCCGAAATAAACGCGTTTTTTCAGACAACTGAATCCCCATGTAACAGCAAGGTTCAGAGGAGCCCACACACTCAGCTCTTAACCCCAGTGTGCAGAAAGGGTCAAAACGTGTTTTTCAGCAGAAATAAACATGTTTCTGCAAGTTTGGTCAACCCCATGTAAGTTATGGGGCAGTAACAGAACACTTTTCAAAACGTGTTTTTCAGCCCGAAATAAACGCGTTTTTTCAGACAACTGAATCCCCATGTAACAGCAAGGCTCAGAGGAGCCCACACACTCAGCTCTTAACCCCAGTGTGCAGAAAGGGTCACAACGTGTTTTTCAGCAGAAATAAACATGTTTCTGCAAGTTTGGTCAACCCCATGTAAGTTATGGGACAGTAACAGAACACTTTTCAAAACGTGTTTTTCAGCCCGAAATAAACGCGTTTTTTCAGACATCTGAATCCCCATGTAACAGCAAGGCTCAGAGGAGCCCACACACTCAGCTCTTAACCCCAGTGTGCAGAAAGGGTCAAAACGTGTTTTTCAGCAGAAATAAACATTTTTCTGCAAGTTTGGTCAACCCCATGTAAGTTATGGGGCAGTAACAGAACACTTTTCAAAACGTGTTTTTCAGCCCGAAATAAACGCGTTTTTTCAGACAACTGAATCCCCATGTAACAGCAAGGCTCAGAGGAGCCCACACACTCAGCTCTTAACCCCAGTGTGCAGAAAGGGTCAAAATGTGTTTTTCAGCAGAAATAAACATGTTTCTGCAAGTTTGGTCAACCCCATGTAAGTTATGGGACAGTAACAGAACACTTTTCAAAACGTGTTTTTCAGCCCGAAATAAACGCGTTTTTTCAGACAACTGAATCCCCATGTAACAGCAAGGCTCAGAGGAGCCCACACACTCAGCTCTTAACCCCAGTGTGCAGAAAGGGTCAAAACGTGTTCTTCAGCAGAAATAAACATGTTTCTGCAAGTTTGGTCAACCCCATGTAAGTTATGGGACAGTAACAGAACACTTTTCAAAACGTGTTTTTCAGCCCGAAATAAACGCGTTTTTTCAGACAACTGAATCCCCATGCAACAGCAAGGCTCAGAAGAGCCCACACACTCAGCTCTTAACCCCAGTGTGCAGAAAGGGTCAAAACGTGTTTTTCAGCAGAAATAAACATGTTTCTGCAAGTTTGGTCAACCCCATGTAAGTTATGGGGCAGTAACAGAACACTTTTCAAAACGTGTTTTTCAGCCCGAAATAAACGCGTTTTTTCAGACAACTGAATCCCCATGTAACAGCAAGGCTCAGAGGAGCCCACACACTCAGCTCTTAACCCCAGTGTGCAGAAAGGGTCAAAACGTGTTTTTCAGCAGAAATACACATGTTTCTGCAAGTTTGGTCAACCCCATGTAAGTTATGGGGCAGTAACAGAACACTTTTCAAAACGTGTTTTTCAGCCCGAAATAAACGCGTTTTTTCAGACAACTGAATCCCCATGTAACAGCAAGGCTCAGAGGAGCCCACACACTCAGCTCTTAACCCCAGTGTGCAGAAAGGGTCAAAACGTGTTTTTCAGCAGAAATAAACATGTTTCTGCAAGTTTGGTCAACCCCATGTAAGTTATGGGGCAGTAACAGAACACTTTTCAAAACGTGTTTTTCAGCCCGAAATAAACGCGTTTTTTCAGACAACTGAATCCCCATGTAACAGCAAGGCTCAGAGGAGCCCACACACTCAGCTCTTAACCCCAGTGTGCAGAAAGGGTCAAAACGTGTTTTTCAGCAGAAATAAACATGTTTCTGCAAGTTTGGTCAACCCCATGTAAGTTATGGGGCAGTAACAGCACACTTTTCAAAACGTGTTTTTCAGCCCGAAATAAACGCGTTTTTTCAGACAACTGAATCCCCATGTAACAGCAAGGCTCAGAAGAGCCCACACACTCAGCTCTTAACCCCAGTGTGCAGAAAGGGTAAAAACGTGTTTTTCAGCAGAAATAGACATGCTTCTGCAAGTTTGGTCAACCCCATGTAAGTTATGGGGCAGTAACAGCACACTTTTCAAAACGTGTTTTTCAGCCCGAAATAAACGCGTTTTTTCAGACAACTGAATCCCCAAGTAACAGCAAGGCTCAGAAGAGCCCACACACTCAGCTCTTAACCCCAGTGTGCAGAAAGGGTAAAAACGTGTTTTTCAGCAGAAATAAACATGTTTCTGCAAGTTTGGTCAACCCCATGTAAGTTATGGGGCAGTAACAGCACACTTTTCAAAACGTGTTTTTCAGCCCGAAATAAACGCGTTTTTTCAGACAACTGAATCCCCATGTAACAGCAAGGCTCAGAAGAGCCCACACACTGAGCTCTTAACCCCAGTGTGCAGAAAGGGTCAAAACGTGTTTTTCAGCAGAAATAAACATGTTTCTGCAAGTTTGGTCATCCCCATGTAAGTTATGGGGCAGTAACAGAACACTTTTCAAAACGTGTTTTTCAGCCCGAAATAAACGCGTTTTTTCAGACAACTGAATCCCCATGTAACAGCAAGGCTCAGAAGAGCCCACACACTCAGCTCTTAACCCCAGTGTGCAGAAAGGGTCAAAACGTGTTTTTCAGCAGAAATAAACATGTTTCTGCAAGTTTGGTCAACCCCATGTAAGTTATGGGGCAGTAACAGAACACTTTTCAAAACGTGTTTTTCAGCCCGAAATAAACGCGTTTTTTCAGACAACTGAATCCCCATGTAACAGCAAGGCTCAGAGGAGCCCACACACTCAGCTCTTAACCCCAGTGTGCAGAAAGGGTCACAACGTGTTTTTCAGCATAAATAAACATGTTTCTGCAAGTTTGGTCAACCCCATGTAAGTTATGGGGCAGTAACAGAACACTTTTCAAAACGTGTTTTTCAGCCCGAAATAAACGCGTTTTTTCAGACAACTGAATCCCCATGTAACAGCAAGGCTCAGAGGAGCCCACACACTCAGCTCTTAACCCCAGTGTGCAGAAAGGGTCAAAACGTGTTTTTCAGCAGAAATAAACATGTTTCTGCAAGTTTGGTCAACCCCATGTAAGTTATGGGGCAGTAACAGAACACTTTTCAAAACGTGTTTTTCAGCCCGAAATAAACGCGTTTTTTCAGACAACTGAATCCCCATGTAACAGCAAGGCTCAGAAGAGCCCACACACTCAGCTCTTAACCCCAGTGTGCAGAAAGGGTCAAAACGTGTTTTTCAGCAGAAATAAACATGTTTCTGCAAGTTTGGTCAACCCCATGTAATTTATGGGGCAGTAACAGAACACTTTTCAAAACCTGTTTTTCAGCCCGAAATAAACGCGTTTTTTCAGACAACTGAATCCCCATGTAACAGCAAGGCTCAGAGGAGCCCACACACTCAGATCTTAACCCCAGTGTGCAGAAAGGGTCAAAACGTGTTTTTCAGCAGAAATAAACATGTTTCTGCAAGTTTGGTCAACCCCATGTAAGTTATGGGACAGTAACAGAACACTTTTCAAAACGTGTTTTTCAGCCCGAAATAAACGCGTTTTTTCAGACAACTGAATCCCCATGTAACAGCAAGGCTCAGAGGAGCCAACACACTCAGCTCTTAACCCCAGTGTGCAGAAAGGGTCACAACGTGTTTTTCAGCAGAAATAAACATGTTTCTGCAAGTTTGGTCAACCCCATGTAAGTTATGGGACAGTAACAGAACACTTTTCAAAACGTGTTTTTCAGCCCGAAATAAACGCGTTTTTTCAGACAACTGAATCCCCATGTAACAGCAAGGCTCAGAGGAGCCCACACACTCAGCTCTTAACCCCAGTGAGCAGAAAGGGTCAAAACGTGTTTTTCAGCAGAAATAAACATGTTTCTGCAAGTTTGGTCAACCCCATGTAAGTTATGGGACAGTAACAGAACACTTTTCAAAACGTGTTTTTCAGCCCGAAATAAACGCGTTTTTTCAGACAACTGAATCCCCATGCAACAGCAAGGCTCAGAAGAGCCCACACACTCAGCTCTTAACCCCAGTGTGCAGAAAGAGTCAAAACGTGTTTTTCAGCAGAAATAGACATGCTTCTGCAAGTTTGGTCAACCCCATGTAAGTTATGGGACAGTAACAGAACACTTTTCAAAACGTGTTTTTCAGCCCGAAATAAACGCGTTTTTTCAGACAACTGAATCCCCATGTATCAGCAAGGCTCAGAGGAGCCCACACACTCAGCTCTTAACCCCAGTGTGCAGAAAGGGTCAAAACGTGTTTTTCAGCAGAAATAAACATGTTTCTGCAATTTTGGTCAACCCCATGTAAGTTATGGGGCAGTAACAGAACACTTTTCAAAACGTGTTTTTCAGCCCGAAATAAACGCGTTTTTTCAGACAACTGAATCCCCATGTAACAGCAAGGCTCAGAGGAGCCCACACACTCAGATCTTAACCCCAGTGTGCAGAAAGGGTCAAAACGTGTTTTTCAGCAGAAATAAACATGTTTCTGCAAGTTTGGTCAACCCCATGTAAGTTATGGGACAGTAACAGAACACTTTTCAAAACGTGTTTTTCAGCCCGAAATAAACGCGTTTTATCAGACAACTGAATCCCCATGCAACAGCAAGGCTCAGAAAAGCCCACACACTCAGCTCTTAACCCCAGTGTGCAGAAAGAGTCAAAACGTGTTTTTCAGCAGAAATAAACATGTTTCTGCAAGTTTGGTCAACCCCATGTAAGTTATGGGGCAGTAACAGAACACTTTTCAAAACGTGTTTTTCAGCCCGAAATAAACGCGTTTTTTCAGACAACTGAATCCCCATGCAACAGCAAGGCTCAGAAGAGCCCACACACTCAGCTCTTAACCCCAGTGTGCAGAAAGAGTCAAAACGTGTTTTTCAGCAGAAATAGACATGTTTCTGCAAGTTTGGTCAACCCCATGTAAGTTATGGGGCAGTAACAGCACACTTTTCAAAACGTGTTTTTCAGCCCGAAATAAACGCGTTTTTTCAGACAACTGAATCCCCATGTAACAGCAAGGCTCAGAGGAGCCCACACACTCAGCTCTTAACCCCAGTGTGCAGAAAGGGTCAAAACGTGTTTTTCAGCAGAAATAAACATGTTTCTGCAAGTTTGGTCAACCCCCTGTAAGTTATGGGGCAGTAACAGAACACTTTTCAAAACGTGTTTTTCAGCCCGAAATAAACGCGTTTTTTCAGACAACTGAATCCCCATGTAACAGAAAGGCTCAGAGGAGCCCACACACTCAGCTCTTAACCCCAGTGTGCAGAAAGGGTCACAACGTGTTTTTCAGCAGAAATAAACATGTTTCTGCAAGTTTGGTCAACCCCATGTATGTTATGGGACAGTAACAGAACACTTTTCAAAACGTGTTTTTCAGCACGAAATAAACGCGTTTTTTCAGACAACTGAATCCCCATGTAACAGTAAGGCTCAGAGGAGCCCACACACTCAGATCTTAACCCCAGTGTGCAGGAAGGGTCAAAACGTGTTTTTCAGCAGAAATAAACATGTTTCTGCAAGTTTGGTCAACCCCATGTAAGTTATGGGACAGTAACAAAACACTTTTCAAAACGTGTTTTTCAGCCCGAAATAAACGCGTTTTTTCAGACAACTGAATCCCCATGTAACAGCAAGGCTCAGAGGAGCCCACACACTCAGCTCTTAACCCCAGTGTGCAGAAAGGGTCAAAACGTGTTTTTCAGCAGAAATAAACATGTTTCTGCAAGTTTGGTCAACCCCATGTAAGTTATGGGGCAGTAACAGAACACTTTTCCAAACGTGTTTTTCAGCCCGAAATAAACGCGTTTTTTCAGACAACTGAATCCCCATGTAACAGCAAGGCTCAGAGGAGCCCACACACTCAGATCTTAACCCCAGTGTGCAGAAAGGGTCAAAACGTGTTTTTCAGCAGAAATAAACATGTTTCTGCAAGTTTGGTCAACCCCATGTAAGTTATGGGACAGTAACAGAACACTTTTCAAAACGTGTTTTTCAGCCCGAAATAAACGCGTTTTTTCAGACAACTGAATCCCCATGTAACAGCAAGGCTCAGAGGAGCCCACACACTCAGCTCTTAACCCCAGTGTGCAGAAAGGGTCACAACGTGTTTTTCAGCAGAAATAAACATGTTTCTGCAAGTTTGGTCAACCCCATGTAAGTTATGGGACAGTAACAGAACACTTTTCAAAACGTGTTTTTCAGCCCGAAATAAACGCGTTTTTTCAGACAACTGAATCCCCATGTAACAGCAAGGCTCAGAGGAGCCCACACACTCAGCTCTTAACCCCAGTGAGCAGAAAGGGTCAAAACGTGTTTTTCAGCAGAAATAAACATGTTTCTGCAAGTTTGGTCAACCCCATGTAAGTTATGGGACAGTAACAGAACACTTTTCAAAACGTGTTTTTCAGCCCGAAATAAACGCGTTTTTTCAGACAACTGAATCCCCATGCAACAGCAAGGCTCAGAAGAGCCCACACACTCAGCTCTTAACCCCAGTGTGCAGAAAGAGTCAAAACGTGTTTTTCAGCAGAAATAGACATGCTTCTGCAAGTTTGGTCAACCCCATGTAAGTTATGGGGCAGTAACAGCACACTTTTCAAAACGTGTTTTTCAGCCCGAAATAAACGCGTTTTTTCAGACAACTGAATCCCCATGTAACAGCAAGGCTCAGAGGAGCCCACACACTCAGCTCTTAACCCCAGTGTGCAGAAAGGGTCAAAACGTGTTTTTCAGCAGAAATAAACATGTTTCTGCAAGTTTGGTCAACCCCATGTAAGTTATGGGACAGTAACAGAACACTTTTCAAAACGTGTTTTTCAGCCCGAAATAAACGCGTTTTTTCAGACAACTGAATCCCCATGTATCAGCAAGGCTCAGAGGAGCCCACACACTCAGCTCTTAACCCCAGTGTGCAGAAAGGGTCACAACGTGTTTTTCAGCAGAAATAAACATGTTTCTGCAAGTTTGGTCAACCCCATGTAAGTTATGGGACAGTAACAGAACACTTTTCAAAACGTGTTTTTCAGCCCGAAATAAACGCGTTTTTTCAGACAACTGAATCCCCATGTAACAGCAAGGCTCAGAGGAGCCCACACACTCAGCTCTTAACCCCAGTGTGCAGAAAGAGTCAAAACGTGTTTTTCAGCAGAAATAGACATGCTTCTGCAAGTTTGGTCAACCCCATGTAAGTTATGGGGCAGTAACAGCACACTTTTCAAAACGTGTTTTTCAGCCCGAAATAAACGCGTTTTTTCAGACAACTGAATCCCCATGTAACAGCAAGGCTCAGAGGAGCCCACACACTCAGCTCTTAACCCCAGTGTGCAGAAAGGGTCAAAACGTGTTTTTCAGCAGAAATAAACATGTTTCTGCAAGTTTGGTCAACCCCATGTAAGTTATGGGACAGTAACAGAACACTTTTCAAAACGTGTTTTTCAGCCCGAAATAAACGCGTTTTTTCAGACAACTGAATCCCCATGTATCAGCAAGGCTCAGAGGAGCCCACACACTCAGCTCTTAACCCCAGTGTGCAGAAAGGGTCAAAACGTGTTTTTCAGCAGAAATAAACATGTTTCTGCAAGTTTGGTCAACCCCATGTAAGTTATGGGGCAGTAACAGAACACTTTTCAAAACGTGTTTTTCAGCCCGAAATAAACGCGTTTTTTCAGACAACTGAATCCCCATGTAACAGCAAGGCTCAGAGGAGCCCACACACTCAGATCTTAACCCCAGTGTGCAGAAAGGGTCAAAACGTGTTTTTCAGCAGAAATAAACATGTTTCTGCAAGTTTGGTCAACCCCATGTAAGTTATGGGACAGTAACAGAACACTTTTCAAAACGTGTTTTTCAGCCCGAAATAAACGCGTTTTATCAGACAACTGAATCCCCATGCAACAGCAAGGCTCAGAAAAGCCCACACACTCAGCTCTTAACCCCAGTGTGCAGAAAGAGTCAAAACGTGTTTTTCAGCAGAAATAAACATGTTTCTGCAAGTTTGGTCAACCCCATGTAAGTTATGGGGCAGTAACAGAACACTTTTCAAAACGTGTTTTTCAGCCCGAAATAAACGCGTTTTTTCAGACAACTGAATCCCCATGCAACAGCAAGGCTCAGAAGAGCCCACACACTCAGCTCTTAACCCCAGTGTGCAGAAAGAGTCAAAACGTGTTTTTCAGCAGAAATAGACATGTTTCTGCAAGTTTGGTCAACCCCATGTAAGTTATGGGGCAGTAACAGCACACTTTTCAAAACGTGTTTTTCAGCCCGAAATAAACGCGTTTTTTCAGACAACTGAATCCCCATGTAACAGCAAGGCTCAGAGGAGCCCACACACTCAGCTCTTAACCCCAGTGTGCAGAAAGGGTCAAAACGTGTTTTTCAGCAGAAATAAACATGTTTCTGCAAGTTTGGTCAACCCCCTGTAAGTTATGGGGCAGTAACAGAACACTTTTCAAAACGTGTTTTTCAGCACGAAATAAACGCGTTTTTTCAGACAACTGAATCCCCATGTAACAGCAAGGCTCAGAGGAGCCCACACACTCAGATCTTAACCCCAGTGTGCAGAAAGGGTCAAAACGTGTTTTTCAGCAGAAATAAACATGTTTCTGCAAGTTTGGTCAACCCCATGTAAGTTATGGGACAGTAACAAAACACTTTTCAAAACGTGTTTTTCAGCCCGAAATAAACGCGTTTTTTCAGACAACTGAATCCCCATGTAACAGCAAGGCTCAGAGGAGCCCACACACTCAGCTCTTAACCCCAGTGTGCAGAAAGGGTCAAAACGTGTTTTTCAGCAGAAATAAACATGTTTCTGCAAGTTTGGTCAACCCCATGTAAGTTATGGGGCAGTAACAGAACACTTTTCCAAACGTGTTTTTCAGCCCGAAATAAACGCGTTTTTTCAGACAACTGAATCCCCATGTAACAGCAAGGCTCAGAGGAGCCCACACACTCAGATCTTAACCCCAGTGTGCAGAAAGGGTCAAAACGTGTTTTTCAGCAGAAATAAACATGTTTCTGCAAGTTTGGTCAACCCCATGTAAGTTATGGGACAGTAACAGAACACTTTTCAAAACGTGTTTTTCAGCCCGAAATAAACGCGTTTTTTCAGACAACTGAATCCCCATGTAACAGCAAGGCTCAGAGGAGCCCACACACTCAGCTCTTAACCCCAGTGTGCAGAAAGGGTCACAACGTGTTTTTCAGCAGAAATAAACATGTTTCTGCAAGTTTGGTCAACCCCATGTAAGTTATGGGACAGTAACAGAACACTTTTCAAAACGTGTTTTTCAGCCCGAAATAAACGCGTTTTTTCAGACAACTGAATCCCCATGTAACAGCAAGGCTCAGAGGAGCCCACACACTCAGCTCTTAACCCCAGTGAGCAGAAAGGGTCAAAACGTGTTTTTCAGCAGAAATAAACATGTTTCTGCAAGTTTGGTCAACCCCATGTAAGTTATGGGACAGTAACAGAACACTTTTCAAAACGTGTTTTTCAGCCCGAAATAAACGCGTTTTTTCAGACAACTGAATCCCCATGCAACAGCAAGGCTCAGAAGAGCCCACACACTCAGCTCTTAACCCCAGTGTGCAGAAAGAGTCAAAACGTGTTTTTCAGCAGAAATAGACATGCTTCTGCAAGTTTGGTCAACCCCATGTAAGTTATGGGGCAGTAACAGCACACTTTTCAAAACGTGTTTTTCAGCCCGAAATAAACGCGTTTTTTCAGACAACTGAATCCCCATGTAACAGCAAGGCTCAGAGGAGCCCACACACTCAGCTCTTAACCTCAGTGTGCAGAAAGGGTCAAAACGTGTTTTTCAGCAGAAATAAACATGTTTCTGCAAGTTTGGTCAACCCCATGTAAGTTATGGGACAGTAACAGAACACTTTTCAAAACGTGTTTTTCAGCCCGAAATAAACGCGTTTTTTCAGACAACTGAATCCCCATGTATCAGCAAGGCTCAGAGGAGCCCACACACTCAGCTCTTAACCCCAGTGTGCAGAAAGGGTCACAACGTGTTTTTCAGCAGAAATAAACATGTTTCTGCAAGTTTGGTCAACCCCATGTAAGTTATGGGACAGTAACAGAACACTTTTCAAAACGTGTTTTTCAGCCCGAAATAAACGCGTTTTTTCAGACAACTGAATCCCCATGTAACAGCAAGGCTCAGAGGAGCCCACACACTCAGCTCTTAACCCCAGTGAGCAGAAAGGGTCAAAACGTGTTTTTCAGCAGAAATAAACATGTTTCTGCAAGTTTGGTCAACCCCATGTAAGTTATGGGACAGTAACAGAACACTTTTCAAAACGTGTTTTTCAGCCCGAAATAAACGCGTTTTTTCAGACAACTGAATCCCCATGCAACAGCAAGGCTCAGAAGAGCCCACACACTCAGCTCTTAACCCCAGTGTGCAGAAAGAGTCAAAACGTGTTTTTCAGCAGAAATAGACATGTTTCTGCAAGTTTGGTCAACCCCATGTAAGTTATGGGGCAGTAACAGCACACTTTTCAAAACGTGTTTTTCAGCCCGAAATAAACGCGTTTTTTCAGACAACTGAATCCCCATGTAACAGCAAGGCTCAGAAGAGCCCACACACTCAGCTCTTAACCCCAGTGTGCAGAAAGGGTAAAAACGTGTTTTTCAGCAGAAATAAACATGTTTCTGCAAGTTTGGTCAACCCCATGTAAGTTATGGGGCAGTAACAGAACACTTTTCAAAACGTGTTTTTCAGCCCGAAATAAACGCGTTTTTTCAGACAACTGAATCCCCATGTAACAGCAAGGCTCAGAGGAGCCCACACACTCAGCTCTTAACCCCAGTGTGCAGAAAGGGTCAAAACGTGTTTTTCAGCAGAAATAAACATGTTTCTGCAAGTTTGGTCAACCCCATGTAAGTTATGGGGCAGTAACAGCACACTTTTCAAAACGTGTTTTTCAGCCCGAAATAAACGCGTTTTTTCAGACAACTGAATCCCCATGTAACAGCAAGGCTCAGAAGAGCCCACACACTCAGCTCTTAACCCCAGTGTGCAGAAAGGGTCAAAACGTGTTTTTCAGCAGAAATAAACATGTTTCTGCAAGTTTGGTCAACCCCATGTAAGTTATGGGGCAGTAACAGAACACTTTTCAAAACGTGTTTTTCAGCCCGAAATAAACGCGTTTTTTCAGACAACTGAATCCCCATGTAACAGCAAGGCTCAGAGGAGCCCACACACTCAGCTCTTAACCCCAGTGTGCAGAAAGGGTCAAAACGTGTTTTTCAGCAGAAATAAACATGTTTCTGCAAGTTTGGTCAACCCCATGTAAGTTATGGGACAGTAACAGAACACTTTTCAAAACGTGTTTTTCAGCCCGAAATAAACGCGTTTTTTCAGACAACTGAATCCCCATGTAACAGCAAGGCTCAGAGGAGCCCACACACTCAGCTCTTAACCCCAGTGTGCAGAAAGGGTCAAAACGTGTTTTTCAGCAGAAATAAACATGTTTCTGCAAGTTTGGTCAACCCCATGTAAGTTATGGGGCAGTAACAGAACACTTTTCCAAACGTGTTTTTCAGCCCGAAATAAACGCGTTTTTTCAGACAACTGAATCCCCATGTAACAGCAAGGCTCAGAGGAGCCCACACACTCAGCTCTTAACCCCAGTGTGCAGAAAGGGTCACAACGTGTTTTTCAGCAGAAATAAACATGTTTCTGCAAGTTTGGTCAACCCCATGTAAGTTATGGGACAGTAACAGAACACTTTTCAAAACGTGTTTTTCAGCCCGAAATAAACGCGTTTTTTCAGACAACTGAATCCCCATGTAACAGCAAGGCTCAGAGGAGCCCACACACTCAGCTCTTAACCCCAGTGAGCAGAAAGGGTCAAAACGTGTTTTTCAGCAGAAATAAACATGTTTCTGCAAGTTTGGTCAACCCCATGTAAGTTATGGGACAGTAACAGAACACTTTTCAAAACGTGTTTTTCAGCCCGAAATAAACGCGTTTTTTCAGACAACTGAATCCCCATGCAACAGCAAGGCTCAGAAGAGCCCACACACTCAGCTCTTAACCCCAGTGTGCAGAAAGAGTCAAAACGTGTTTTTCAGCAGAAATAGACATGCTTCTGCAAGTTTGGTCAACCCCATGTAAGTTATGGGGCAGTAACAGCACACTTTTCAAAACGTGTTTTTCAGCCCGAAATAAACGCGTTTTTTCAGACAACTGAATCCCCATGTAACAGCAAGGCTCAGAGGAGCCCACACACTCAGCTCTTAACCCCAGTGTGCAGAAAGGGTCAAAACGTGTTTTTCAGCAGAAATAAACATGTTTCTGCAAGTTTGGTCAACCCCATGTAAGTTATGGGACAGTAACAGAACACTTTTCAAAACGTGTTTTTCAGCCCGAAATAAACGCGTTTTTTCAGACAACTGAATCCCCATGTATCAGCAAGGCTCAGAGGAGCGCACACACTCAGCTCTTAACCCCAGTGTGCAGAAAGGGTCACAACGTGTTTTTCAGCAGAAATAAACATGTTTCTGCAAGTTTGGTCAACCCCATGTAAGTTATGGGACAGTAACAGAACACTTTTCAAAACGTGTTTTTCAGCCCGAAATAAACGCGTTTTTTCAGACAACTGAATCCCCATGTAACAGCAAGGCTCAGAGGAGCCCACACACTCAGCTCTTAACCCCAGTGAGCAGAAAGGGTCAAAACGTGTTTTTCAGCAGAAATAAACATGTTTCTGCAAGTTTGGTCAACCCCATGTAAGTTATGGGACAGTAACAGAACACTTTTCAAAACGTGTTTTTCAGCCCGAAATAAACGCGTTTTTTCAGACAACTGAATCCCCATGCAACAGCAAGGCTCAGAAGAGCCCACACACTCAGCTCTTAACCCCAGTGTGCAGAAAGAGTCAAAACGTGTTTTTCAGCAGAAATAGACATGTTTCTGCAAGTTTGGTCAACCCCATGTAAGTTATGGGGCAGTAACAGCACACTTTTCAAAACGTGTTTTTCAGCCCGAAATAAACGCGTTTTTTCAGACAACTGAATCCCCATGTAACAGCAAGGCTCAGAAGAGCCCACACACTCAGCTCTTAACCCCAGTGTGCAGAAAGGGTAAAAACGTGTTTTTCAGCAGAAATAAACATGTTTCTGCAAGTTTGGTCAACCCCATGTAAGTTATGGGGCAGTAACAGAACACTTTTCAAAACGTGTTTTTCAGCCCGAAATAAACGCGTTTTTTCAGACAACTGAATCCCCATGTAACAGCAAGGCTCAGAGGAGCCCACACACTCAGCTCTTAACCCCAGTGTGCAGAAAGGGTCAAAACGTGTTTTTCAGCAGAAATAAACATGTTTCTGCAAGTTTGGTCAACCCCATGTAAGTTATGGGGCAGTAACAGCACACTTTTCAAAACGTGTTTTTCAGCCCGAAATAAACGCGTTTTTTCAGACAACTGAATCCCCATGTAACAGCAAGGCTCAGAAGAGCCCACACACTCAGCTCTTAACCCCAGTGTGCAGAAAGGGTCAAAACGTGTTTTTCAGCAGAAATAAACATGTTTCTGCAAGTTTGGTCAACCCCATGTAAGTTATGGGGCAGTAACAGAACACTTTTCAAAACGTGTTTTTCAGCCCGAAATAAACGCGTTTTTTCAGACAACTGAATCCCCATGTAACAGCAAGGCTCAGAGGAGCCCACACACTCAGCTCTTAACCCCAGTGTGCAGAAAGGGTCAAAACGTGTTTTTCAGCAGAAATAAACATGTTTCTGCAAGTTTGGTCAACCCCATGTAAGTTATGGGACAGTAACAGAACACTTTTCAAAACGTGTTTTTCAGCCCGAAATAAACGCGTTTTTTCAGACAACTGAATCCCCATGTAACAGCAAGGCTCAGAGGAGCCCACACACTCAGCTCTTAACCGCAGTGAGCAGAAAGGGTCAAAACGTGTTTTTCAGCAGAAATAAACATGTTTCTGCAAGTTTGGTCAACCCCATGTAAGTTATGGGGCAGTAACAGAACACTTTTCAAAACGTGTTTTTCAGCCCGAAATAAACGCGTTTTTTCAGACAACTGAATCCCCATGTAACAGCAAGGCTCAGAGGAGCCCACACACTCAGCTCTTAACCCCAGTGAGCAGAAAGGGTCAAAA
Source organism: Lepisosteus platostomus (assembly GCF_059453375.1). Classification (NCBI taxonomy): domain Eukaryota; kingdom Metazoa; phylum Chordata; class Actinopteri; order Semionotiformes; family Lepisosteidae; genus Lepisosteus; species Lepisosteus platostomus. The sequence continues at coordinate 23,944,031 of NC_142623.1, forward strand.
CGTGTTTTTCAGCAGAAATAAACATGTTTCTGTAAGTTTGGTCAACCCCATGTAAGTTATGGGACAGTAACAGAACACTTTTCTAAACGTGTTTTTCAGCCCGAAATAAACGCGTTTTTTCAGACAACTGAATCCCCATGTAACAGCAAGGCTCAGAAGAGCCCACACACTCAGCTCTTAACCCCAGTGTGCAGAAAGAGTCAAAACGTGTTTTTCAGCAGAAATAGACATGTTTCTGCAAGTTTGGTCAACCCCATGTAAGTTATGGGGCAGTAACAGCACACTTTTCAAAACGTGTTTTTCAGCCCGAAATAAACGCGTTTTTTCAGACAACTGAATCCCCATGTAACAGCAAGTCTCAGTGGAGCCCACACACTCAGCTCTTAACCCCAGTGTGCAGAAAGGGTCAAAACGTGTTTTTCAGCAGAAATAAACATGTTTCTGCAAGTTTGGTCAACCCCATGTAAGTTATGGGACAGTAACAGAACACTTTTCAAAACGTGTTTTTCAGCCCGAAATAAACGCGTTTTTTCAGACAACTGAATCCCCATGTAACAGCAAGGCTCAGAGGAGCCCACACACTCAGCTCTTAACCCCAGTGTGCAGAAAGGGTCAAAACGTGTTTTTCAGCAGAAATAAACATGTTTCTGCAAGTTTGGTCAACCCCATGTAAGTTATGGGGCAGTAACAGAACACTTTTCAAAACGTGTTTTTCAGCCCGAAATAAACGCGTTTTTTCAGACAACTGAATCCCCATGTAACAGCAAGGCTCAGAGGAGCCCACACACTCAGATCTTAACCCCAGTGTGCAGAAAGGGTCAAAACGTGTTTTTCAGCAGAAATAAACATGTTTCTGCAAGTTTGGTCAACCCCATGTAAGTTATGGGACAGTAATAGAACACTTTTCAAAACGTGTTTTTCAGCCCGAAATAAACGCGTTTTTTCAGACAACTGAATCCCCATGCAACAGCAAGGCTCAGAAGAGCCCACACACTCAGTTCTTAACCCCAGTGTGCAGAAAGAGTCAAAACGTGTTTTTCAGCAGAAATAAACATGTTTCTGCAAGTTTGGTCAACCCCATGTAAGTTATGGGGCAGTAACAGAACACTTTTCAAAACGTGTTTTTCAGCCCGAAATAAACGCGTTTTTTCAGACAACTGAATCCCCATGCAACAGCAAGGCTCAGAAGAGCCCACACACTCAGCTCTTAACCCCAGTGTGCAGAAAGAGTCAAAACGTGTTTTTCAGCAGAAATAGACATGTTTCTGCAAGTTTGGTCAACCCCATGTAAGTTATGGGGCAGTAACAGCACACTTTTCAAAACGTGTTTTTCAGCCCGAAATAAACGCGTTTTTTCAGACAACTGAATCCCCATGTAACAGCAAGGCTCAGAAGAGCCCACACACTCAGCTCTTAACCCCAGTGTGCAGAAAGGGTCAAAACGTGTTTTTCAGCAGAAATAAACATGTTTCTGCAAGTTTGGTCAACCCCATGTAAGTTATGGGGCAGTAACAGCACACTTTTCAAAACGTGTTTTTCAGCCCGAAATAAACGCGTTTTTTCAGACAACTGAATCCCCATGTAACAGCAAGGCTCAGAGGAGCCCACACACTCAGCTCTTAACCCCAGTGTGCAGAAAGGGTCACAACGTGTTTTTCAGCAGAAATAAACATGTTTCTGCAAATTTGGTCAACCCCATGTAAGTTATGGGACAGTAACAGAACACTTTTCAAAACGTGTTTTTCAGCCCGAAATAAACGCGTTTTTTCAGACAACTGAATCCCCATGTAACAGCAAGGCTCAGAGGAGCCCACACACTCAGCTCTTAACCCCAGTGTGCAGAAAGGGTCACAACGTGTTTTTCAGCAGAAATAAACATGTTTCTGCAAGTTTGGTCAACCCCATGTAAGTTATGGGGCAGTAACAGAACACTTTTCAAAACGTGTTTTTCAGCCCGAAATAAACGCGTTTTTTCAGACAACTGAATCCCCATGTAACAGCAAGGCTCAGAGGAGCCCACACACTCAGCTCTTAACCCCAGTGTGCAGAAAGGGTCAAAACGTGTTTTTCAGCAGAAATAAACATGTTTCTGCAAGTTTGGTCAACCCCATGTAAGTTATGGGACAGTAACAGAACACTTTTCAAAACGTGTTTTTCAGCCCGAAATAAACGCGTTTTTTCAGACAACTGAATCCCCATGTAACAGCAAGGCTCAGAGGAGCCCACACACTCAGCTCTTAACCGCAGTGAGCAGAAAGGGTCAAAACGTGTTTTTCAGCAGAAATAAACATGTTTCTGCAAGTTTGGTCAACCCCATGTAAGTTATGGGGCAGTAACAGAACACTTTTCAAAACGTGTTTTTCAGCCCGAAATAAACGCGTTTTTTCAGACAACTGAATCCCCATGTAACAGCAAGGCTCAGAGGAGCCCACACACTCAGCTCTTAACCCCAGTGAGCAGAAAGGGTCAAAACGTGTTTTTCAGCAGAAATAAACATGTTTCTGTAAGTTTGGTCAACCCCATGTAAGTTATGGGACAGTAACAGAACACTTTTCTAAACGTGTTTTTCAGCCCGAAATAAACGCGTTTTTTCAGACAACTGAATCCCCATGTAACAGCAAGGCTCAGAAGAGCCCACACACTCAGCTCTTAACCCCAGTGTGCAGAAAGAGTCAAAACGTGTTTTTCAGCAGAAATAGACATGTTTCTGCAAGTTTGGTCAACCCCATGTAAGTTATGGGGCAGTAACAGCACACTTTTCAAAACGTGTTTTTCAGCCCGAAATAAACGCGTTTTTTCAGACAACTGAATCCCCATGTAACAGCAAGTCTCAGTGGAGCCCACACACTCAGCTCTTAACCCCAGTGTGCAGAAAGGGTCAAAACGTGTTTTTCAGCAGAAATAAACATGTTTCTGCAAGTTTGGTCAACCCCATGTAAGTTATGGGACAGTAACAGAACACTTTTCAAAACGTGTTTTTCAGCCCGAAATAAACGCGTTTTTTCAGACAACTGAATCCCCATGTAACAGCAAGGCTCAGAGGAGCCCACACACTCAGCTCTTAACCCCAGTGTGCAGAAAGGGTCAAAACGTGTTTTTCAGCAGAAATAAACATGTTTCTGCAAGTTTGGTCAACCCCATGTAAGTTATGGGGCAGTAACAGAACACTTTTCAAAACGTGTTTTTCAGCCCGAAATAAACGCGTTTTTTCAGACAACTGAATCCCCATGTAACAGCAAGGCTCAGAGGAGCCCACACACTCAGATCTTAACCCCAGTGTGCAGAAAGGGTCAAAACGTGTTTTTCAGCAGAAATAAACATGTTTCTGCAAGTTTGGTCAACCCCATGTAAGTTATGGGACAGTAATAGAACACTTTTCAAAACGTGTTTTTCAGCCCGAAATAAACGCGTTTTTTCAGACAACTGAATCCCCATGCAACAGCAAGGCTCAGAAGAGCCCACACACTCAGTTCTTAACCCCAGTGTGCAGAAAGAGTCAAAACGTGTTTTTCAGCAGAAATAAACATGTTTCTGCAAGTTTGGTCAACCCCATGTAAGTTATGGGGCAGTAACAGAACACTTTTCAAAACGTGTTTTTCAGCCCGAAATAAACGCGTTTTTTCAGACAACTGAATCCCCATGCAACAGCAAGGCTCAGAAGAGCCCACACACTCAGCTCTTAACCCCAGTGTGCAGAAAGAGTCAAAACGTGTTTTTCAGCAGAAATAGACATGTTTCTGCAAGTTTGGTCAACCCCATGTAAGTTATGGGGCAGTAACAGCACACTTTTCAAAACGTGTTTTTCAGCCCGAAATAAACGCGTTTTTTCAGACAACTGAATCCCCATGTAACAGCAAGGCTCAGAAGAGCCCACACACTCAGCTCTTAACCCCAGTGTGCAGAAAGGGTCAAAACGTGTTTTTCAGCAGAAATAAACATGTTTCTGCAAGTTTGGTCAACCCCATGTAAGTTATGGGGCAGTAACAGCACACTTTTCAAAACGTGTTTTTCAGCCCGAAATAAACGCGTTTTTTCAGACAACTGAATCCCCATGTAACAGCAAGGCTCAGAGGAGCCCACACACTCAGCTCTTAACCCCAGTGTGCAGAAAGGGTCACAACGTGTTTTTCAGCAGAAATAAACATGTTTCTGCAAATTTGGTCAACCCCATGTAAGTTATGGGACAGTAACAGAACACTTTTCAAAACGTGTTTTTCAGCCCGAAATAAACGCGTTTTTTCAGACAACTGAATCCCCATGTAACAGCAAGGCTCAGAGGAGCCCACACACTCAGCTCTTAACCCCAGTGTGCAGAAAGGGTCACAACGTGTTTTTCAGCAGAAATAAACATGTTTCTGCAAGTTTGGTCAACCCCATGTAAGTTATGGGACAGTAACAGAACACTTTTCAAAACGTGTTTTTCAGCCCGAAATAAACGCGTTTTTTCAGACAACTGAATCCCCATGTAACAGCAAGGCTCAGAGGAGCCCACACACTCAGCTCTTAACCCCAGTGTGCAGAAAGGGTCAAAACGTGTTTTTCAGCAGAAATAAACATGTTTCTGCAAGTTTGGTCAACCCCATGTAAGTTATGGGGCAGTAACAGAACACTTTTCAAAACGTGTTTTTCAGCCCGAAATAAACGCGTTTTTTCAGACAACTGAATCCCCATGTAACAGCAAGGCTCAGAGGAGCCCACACACTCAGCTCTTAACCCCAGTGTGCAGAAAGGGTCAAAACGTGTTTTTCAGCAGAAATAAACATGTTTCTGCAAGTTTGGTCAACCCCATGTAAGTTATGGGGCAGTAACAGAACACTTTTCAAAACGTGTTTTTCAGCCCGAAATAAACGCGTTTTTTCAGACAACTGAATCCCCATGTAACAGCAAGGATCAGAGGAGCCCACACACTCAGATCTTAACCCCAGTGTTCAGAAAGGGTCAAAACGTGTTTTTCAGCAGAAATAAACATGTTTCTGCAAGTTTGGTCAACCCCATGTAAGTTATGGGACAGTAACAGAACACTTTTCAAAACGTGTTTTTCAGCCCGAAATAAACGCGTTTTTTCAGACAACTGAATCCCCATGCAACAGCAAGGCTCAGAAGAGCCCACACACTCAGCTCTTAACCCCAGTGTGCAGAAAGAGTCAAAACGTGTTTTTCAGCAGAAATAAACATGTTTCTGCAAGTTTGGTCAACCCCATGTAAGTTAATGGGCAGTAACAGAACACTTTTCAAAACGTGTTTTTCAGCCCGAAATAAACGCGTTTTTTCAGACAACTGAATCCCCATGCAACAGCAAGGCTCAGAAGAGCCCACACACTCAGCTCTTAACCCCAGTGTGCAGAAAGAGTCAAAACGTGTTTTTCAGCAGAAATAGACATGTTTCTGCAAGTTTGGTCAACCCCATGTAAGTTATGGGGCAGTAACAGCACACTTTTCAAAACGTGTTTTTCAGCCCGAAATAAACGCGTTTTTTCAGACAACTGAATCCCCATGTAACAGCAAGGCTCAGAAGAGCCCACACACTCAGCTCTTAACCCCAGTGTGCAGAAAGGGTAAAAACGTGTTTTTCAGCAGAAATAAACATGTTTCTGCAAGTTTGGTCAACCCCATGTAAGTTATGGGGCAGTAACAGAACACTTTTCAAAACGTGTTTTTCAGCCCGAAATAAACGCGTTTTTTCAGACAACTGAATCCCCATGTAACAGCAAGGCTCAGAAGAGCCCACACACTCAGCTCTTAACCCCAGTGTGCAGAAAGGGTCAAAACGTGTTTTTCAGCAGAAATAAACATGTTTCTGCAAGTTTGGTCAACCCCATGTAAGTTATGGGGCAGTAACAGAACACTTTTCAAAACGTGTTTTTCAGCCCGAAATAAACGCGTTTTTTCAGACAACTGAATCCCCATGTAACAGCAAGGCTCAGAGGAGCCCACACACTCAGCTCTTAACCCCAGTGTGCAGAAAGGGTCACAACGTGTTTTTCAGCAGAAATAAACATGTTTCTGCAAGTTTGGTCAACCCCATGTAAGTTATGGGGCAGTAACAGAACACTTTTCAAAACGTGTTTTTCAGCCCGAAATAAACGCGTTTTTTCAGACAACTGAATCCCCATGTAACAGCAAGGCTCAGAAGAGCCCACACACTCAGCTCTTAACCCCAGTGTGCAGAAAGGGTCAAAACGTGTTTTTCAGCAGAAATAAACATGTTTCTGCAAGTTTGGTCAACCCCATGTAAGTTATGGGGCAGTAACAGAACACTTTTCAAAACGTGTTTTTCAGCCCGAAATAAACGCGTTTTTTCAGACAACTGAATCCCCATGTAACAGCAAGGCTCAGAGGAGCCCACACACTCAGCTCTTAACCCCAGTGTGCAGAAAGGGTCACAACGTGTTTTTCAGCAGAAATAAACATGTTTCTGCAAGTTTGGTCAACCCCATGTAAGTTATGGGACAGTAACAGAAGACTTTTCAAAACGTGTTTTTCAGCCCGAAATAAACGCGTTTTTTCAGACAACTGAATCCCCATGTAACAGCAAGGCTCAGAGGAGCCCACACACTCAGCTCTTAACCCCAGTGTGCAGAAAGGGTCAAAACGTGTTTTTCAGCAGAAATAAACATGTTTCTGCAAGTTTGGTCAACCCCATGTAAGTTATGGGGCAGTAACAGAACACTTTTCAAAACGTGTTTTTCAGCCCGAAATAAACGCGTTTTTTCTGACAACTGAATCCCCATGTAACAGCAAGGCTCAGAAGAGCCCACACACTCAGCTCTTAACCCCAGTGTGCAGAAAGGGTCAAAACGTGTTTATCAGCAGAAATAAACATGTTTCTGCAAGTTTGGTCAACCCCATGTAAGTTATGGGGCAGTAACAGCACACTTTTCAAAACGTGTTTTTCAGCCTGAAATAAACGCGTTTTTTCAGTCAACTGAATCCCCATGTAACAGCAAGGCTCAGAGGAGCCCACACACTCAGCTCTTAACCCCAGTGCGCAGAAAGGGTCAAAATGTGTTTTTCAGCAGAAATAAACATGTTTCTGCAAGTTTGGTCAACCCCATGTAAGTTATGGGACAGTAACAGAACACTTTTCAAAACGTGTTTTTCAGCCCGAAATAAACGCGTTTTTTCAGACCACTGAATCCCCATGTAACAGCAAGGCTCAGAGGAGCCCACACACTCAGCTCTTAACCCCAGTGAGCAGAAAGGGTCAAAACGTGTTTTTCAGCAGAAATAAACATGTTTCTGCAAGTTTGGTCAACCCCATGTAAGTTATGGGACAGTAACAGAACACTTTTCAAAACGTGTTTTTCAGCCCGAAATAAACGCGTTTTTTCAGACAACTGAATCCCCATGTAACAGCAAGGCTCAGAAGAGCCCACACACTCAGCTCTTAACCCCAGTGTGCAGAAAGAGTCAAAACGTGTTTTTCAGCAGAAATAGACATGTTTCTGCAAGTTTGGTCAACCCCATGTAAGTTATGGGGCAGTAACAGCACACTTTTCAAAACGTGTTTTTCAGCCCGAAATAAACGCGTTTTTTCAGACAACTGAATCCCCATGTAACAGCAAGGCTCAGAGGAGCCCACACACTCAGCTCTTAACCCCAGTGTGCAGAAAGGGTCAAAACGTGTTTTTCAGCAGAAATAAACATGTTTCTGCAAGTTTGGTCAACCCCATGTAAGTTATGGGGCAGTAACAGAACACTTTTCAAAACGTGTTTTTCAGCCCGAAATAAACGCGTTTTTTCAGACAACTGAATCCCCATGTAACAGCAAGGCTCAGAGGAGCCCACACACTCAGATCTTAACCCCAGTGTGCAGAAAGGGTCAAAACGTGTTTTTCAGCAGAAATAAACATGTTTCTGCAAGTTTGGTCAACCCCATGTAAGTTATGGGACAGTAACAGAACACTTTTCAAAACGTGTTTTTCAGCCCGAAATAAACGCGTTTTTTCAGACAACTGAATCCCCATGCAACAGCAAGACTCAGAAGAGCCCACACACTCAGCTCTTAACCCCAGTGTGCAGAAAGAGTCAAAACGTGTTTTTCAGCAGAAATAAACATGTTTCTGCAAGTTTGGTCAACCCCATGTAAGTTATGGGGCAGTAACAGAACACTTTTCAAAACGTGTTTTTCAGCCCGAAATAAACGCGTTTTTTCAGACAACTGAATCCCCATGCAACAGCAAGGCTCAGAAGAGCCCACACACTCAGCTCTTAACCCCAGTGTGCAGAAAGAGTCAAAACGTGTTTTTCAGCAGAAATAGACATGTTTCTGCAAGTTTGGTCAACCCCATGTAAGTTATGGGGCAGTAACAGCACACTTTTCAAAACGTGTTTTTCAGCCCGAAATAAACGCGTTTTTTCAGACAACTGAATCCCCATGTAACAGCAAGGCTCAGAAGAGCCCACACACTCAGCTCTTAACCCCAGTGTGCAGAAAGGGTAAAAACGTGTTTTTCAGCAGAAATAAACATGTTTCTGCAAGTTTGGTCAACCCCATGTAAGTTATGGGGCAGTAACAGAACACTTTTCAAAACGTGTTTTTCAGCCCGAAATAAACGCGTTTTTTCAGACAACTGAATCCCCATGTAACAGCAAGGCTCAGAAGAGCCCACACACTCAGCTCTTAACCCCAGTGTGCAGAAAGGGTCAAAACGTGTTTTTCAGCAGAAATAAACATGTTTCTGCAAGTTTGGTCAACCCCATGTAAGTTATGGGGCAGTAACAGCACACTTTTCAAAACGTGTTTTTCAGCCCGAAATAAACGCGTTTTTTCAGACAACTGAATCCCCATGTAACAGCAAGGCTCAGAGGAGCCCACACACTCAGCTCTTAACCCCAGTGTGCAGAAAGGGTCACAACGTGTTTTTCAGCAGAAATAAACATGTTTCTGCAAGTTTGGTCAACCCCATGTAAGTTATGGGACAGTAACAGAACACTTTTCAAAACGTGTTTTTCAGCCCGAAATAAACGCGTTTTTTCAGACAACTGAATCCCCATGTAACAGCAAGGCTCCGAGGAGCCCACACACTCAGCTCTTAACCCCAGTGTGCAGAAAGGGTCAAAACGTGTTTTTCAGCAGAAATAAACATGTTTCTGCAAGTTTGGTCAACCCCATGTAAGTTATGGGGCAGTAACAGAACACTTTTCAAAACGTGTTTTTCAGCCCGAAATAAACGCGTTTTTTCAGACAACTGAATCCCCATGTAACAGCAAGGCTCAGAGGAGCCCACACACTCAGCTCTTAACCCCAGTGTGCAGAAAGGGTCAAAACGTGTTTTTCAGCAGAAATAAACATGTTTCTGCATGTTTGGTCAACCCCATGTAAGTTATGGGGCAGTAACAGAACACTTTTCAAAACGTGTTTTTCAGCCCGAAATAAACGCGTTTTTTCAGACAACTGAATCCCCATGTAACAGCAAGGCTCAGAGGAGCCCACACACTCAGATCTTAACCCCAGTGTTCAGAAAGGGTCAAAACGTGTTTTTCAGCAGAAATAAACATGTTTCTGCAAGTTTGGTCAACCCCATGTAAGTTATGGGACAGTAACAGAACACTTTTCAAAACGTGTTTTTCAGCCCGAAATAAACGCGTTTTTTCAGACAACTGAATCCCCATGCAACAGCAAGGCTCAGAAGAGCCCACACACTCAGCTCTTAACCCCAGTGTGCAGAAAGAGTCAAAACGTGTTTTTCAGCAGAAATAAACATGTTTCTGCAAGTTTGGTCAACCCCATGTAAGTTAATGGGCAGTAACAGAACACTTTTCAAAACGTGTTTTTCAGCCCGAAATAAACGCATTTTTTCAGACAACTGAATCCCCATGCAACAGCAAGACTCAGAAGAGCCCACACACTCAGCTCTTAACCCCAGTGTGCAGAAAGAGTCAAAACGTGTTTTTCAGCAGAAATAAACATGTTTCTGCAAGTTTGGTCAACCCCATGTAAGTTATGGGGCAGTAACAGAACACTTTTCAAAACGTGTTTTTCAGCCCGAAATAAACGCGTTTTTTCAGACAACTGAATCCCCATGTAACAGCAAGGCTCAGAGGAGCCCACACACTCAGCTCTTAACCCCAGTGTGCAGAAAGGGTCAAAACGTGTTTTTCAGCAGAAATAAACATGTTTCTGCAAGTTTGGTCAACCCCATGTAAGTTATGGGGCAGTAACAGAACACTTTTCAAAACGTGTTTTTCAGCCCGAAATAAACGCGTTTTTTCAGACAACTGAATCCCCATGTAACAGCAAGGCTCAGAAGAGCCCACACACTCAGCTCTTAACCCCAGTGTGCAGAAAGGGTCAAAACGTGTTTTTCAGCAGAAATAAACATGTTTCTGCAAGTTTGGTCAACCCCATGTAAGTTATGGGGCAGTAACAGAACACTTTTCAAAACGTGTTTTTCAGCCCGAAATAAACGCGTTTTTTCAGACAACTGAATCCCCATGTAACAGCAAGGCTCAGAGGAGCCCACACACTCAGCTCTTAACCCCAGTGTGCAGAAAGGGTCACAACGTGTTTTTCAGCAGAAATAAACATGTTTCTGCAAGTTTGGTCAACCCCATGTAAGTTATGGGACAGTAACAGAACACTTTTCAAAACGTGTTTTTCAGCCCGAAATAAACGCGTTTTTTCAGACAACTGAATCCCCATGTAACAGCAAGGCTCAGAGGAGCCCACACACTCAGCTCTTAACCCCAGTGTGCAGAAAGGGTCAAAACGTGTTTTTCAGCAGAAATAAACATGTTTCTGCAAGTTTGGTCAACCCCATGTAAGTTATGGGGCAGTAACAGAACACTTTTCAAAACGTGTTTTTCAGCCCGAAATAAACGCGTTTTTTCTGACAACTGAATCCCCATGTAACAGCAAGGCTCAGAAGAGCCCACACACTCAGCTCTTAACCCCAGTGTGCAGAAAGGGTCAAAACGTGTTTATCAGCAGAAATAAACATGTTTCTGCAAGTTTGGTCAACCCCATGTAAGTTATGGGGCAGTAACAGCACACTTTTCAAAACGTGTTTTTCAGCCCGAAATAAACGCGTTTTTTCAGTCAACTGAATCCCCATGTAACAGCAAGGCTCAGAGGAGCCCACACACTCAGCTCTTAACCCCAGTGCGCAGAAAGGGTCAAAACGTGTTTTTCAGCAGAAATAAACATGTTTCTGCAAGTTTGGTCAACCCCATGTAAGTTATGGGACAGTAACAGAACACTTTTCAAAACGTGTTTTTCAGCCCGAAATAAACGCGTTTTTTCAGACAACTGAATCCCCATGTAACAGCAAGGCTCAGAGGAGCCCACACACTCAGCTCTTAACCCCAGTGAGCAGAAAGGGTCAAAACGTGTTTTTCAGCAGAAATAAACATGTTTCTGCAAGTTTGGTCAACCCCATGTAAGTTATGGGACAGTAACAGAACACTTTTCAAAACGTGTTTTTCAGCCCGAAATAAACGCGTTTTTTCAGACAACTGAATCCCCATGTAACAGCAAGGCTCAGAAGAGCCCACACACTCAGCTCTTAACCCCAGTGTGCAGAAAGAGTCAAAACGTGTTTTTCAGCAGAAATAGACATGTTTCTGCAAGTTTGGTCAACCCCATGTAAGTTATGGGGCAGTAACAGCACACTTTTCAAAACGTGTTTTTCAGCCCGAAATAAACGCGTTTTTTCAGACAACTGAATCCCCATGTAACAGCAAGGCTCAGAGGAGCCCACACACTCAGCTCTTAACCCCAGTGTGCAGAAAGGGTCAAAACGTGTTTTTCAGCAGAAATAAACATGTTTCTGCAAGTTTGGTCAACCCCATGTAAGTTATGGGGCAGTAACAGAACACTTTTCAAAACGTGTTTTTCAGCCCGAAATAAACGCGTTTTTTCAGACAACTGAATCCCCATGTAACAGCAAGGCTCAGAGGAGCCCACACACTCAGATCTTAACCCCAGTGTGCAGAAAGGGTCAAAACGTGTTTTTCAGCAGAAATAAACATGTTTCTGCAAGTTTGGTCAACCCCATGTAAGTTATGGGACAGTAACAGAACACTTTTCAAAACGTGTTTTTCAGCCCGAAATAAACGCGTTTTTTCAGACAACTGAATCCCCATGCAACAGCAAGACTCAGAAGAGCCCACACACTCAGCTCTTAACCCCAGTGTGCAGAAAGAGTCAAAACGTGTTTTTCAGCAGAAATAAACATGTTTCTGCAAGTTTGGTCAACCCCATGTAAGTTATGGGGCAGTAACAGAACACTTTTCAAAACGTGTTTTTCAGCCCGAAATAAACGCGTTTTTTCAGACAACTGAATCCCCATGCAACAGCAAGGCTCAGAAGAGCCCACACACTCAGCTCTTAACCCCAGTGTGCAGAAAGAGTCAAAACGTGTTTTTCAGCAGAAATAGACATGTTTCTGCAAGTTTGGTCAACCCCATGTAAGTTATGGGGCAGTAACAGCACACTTTTCAAAACGTGTTTTTCAGCCCGAAATAAACGCGTTTTTTCAGACAACTGAATCCCCATGTAACAGCAAGGCTCAGAAGAGCCCACACACTCAGCTCTTAACCCCAGTGTGCAGAAAGGGTAAAAACGTGTTTTTCAGCAGAAATAAACATGTTTCTGCAAGTTTGGTCAACCCCATGTAAGTTATGGGGCAGTAACAGAACACTTTTCAAAACGTGTTTTTCAGCCCGAAATAAACGCGTTTTTTCAGACAACTGAATCCCCATGTAACAGCAAGGCTCAGAAGAGCCCACACACTCAGCTCTTAACCCCAGTGTGCAGAAAGGGTCAAAACGTGTTTTTCAGCAGAAATAAACATGTTTCTGCAAGTTTGGTCAACCCCATGTAAGTTATGGGGCAGTAACAGCACACTTTTCAAAACGTGTTTTTCAGCCCGAAATAAACGCGTTTTTTCAGACAACTGAATCCCCATGTAACAGCAAGGCTCAGAGGAGCCCACACACTCAGCTCTTAACCCCAGTGTGCAGAAAGGGTCACAACGTGTTTTTCAGCAGAAATAAACATGTTTCTGCAAGTTTGGTCAACCCCATGTAAGTTATGGGACAGTAACAGAACACTTTTCAAAACGTGTTTTTCAGCCCGAAATAAACGCGTTTTTTCAGACAACTGAATCCCCATGTAACAGCAAGGCTCCGAGGAGCCCACACACTCAGCTCTTAACCCCAGTGTGCAGAAAGGGTCAAAACGTGTTTTTCAGCAGAAATAAACATGTTTCTGCAAGTTTGGTCAACCCCATGTAAGTTATGGGGCAGTAACAGAACACTTTTCAAAACGTGTTTTTCAGCCCGAAATAAACGCGTTTTTTCAGACAACTGAATCCCCATGTAACAGCAAGGCTCAGAGGAGCCCACACACTCAGCTCTTAACCCCAGTGTGCAGAAAGGGTCAAAACGTGTTTTTCAGCAGAAATAAACATGTTTCTGCATGTTTGGTCAACCCCATGTAAGTTATGGGGCAGTAACAGAACACTTTTCAAAACGTGTTTTTCAGCCCGAAATAAACGCGTTTTTTCAGACAACTGAATCCCCATGTAACAGCAAGGCTCAGAGGAGCCCACACACTCAGATCTTAACCCCAGTGTTCAGAAAGGGTCAAAACGTGTTTTTCAGCAGAAATAAACATGTTTCTGCAAGTTTGGTCAACCCCATGTAAGTTATGGGACAGTAACAGAACACTTTTCAAAACGTGTTTTTCAGCCCGAAATAAACGCGTTTTTTCAGACAACTGAATCCCCATGCAACAGCAAGGCTCAGAAGAGCCCACACACTCAGCTCTTAACCCCAGTGTGCAGAAAGAGTCAAAACGTGTTTTTCAGCAGAAATAAACATGTTTCTGCAAGTTTGGTCAACCCCATGTAAGTTAATGGGCAGTAACAGAACACTTTTCAAAACGTGTTTTTCAGCCCGAAATAAACGCATTTTTTCAGACAACTGAATCCCCATGCAACAGCAAGACTCAGAAGAGCCCACACACTCAGCTCTTAACCCCAGTGTGCAGAAAGAGTCAAAACGTGTTTTTCAGCAGAAATAAACATGTTTCTGCAAGTTTGGTCAACCCCATGTAAGTTATGGGGCAGTAACAGAACACTTTTCAAAACGTGTTTTTCAGCCCGAAATAAACGCGTTTTTTCAGACAACTGAATCCCCATGTAACAGCAAGGCTCAGAGGAGCCCACACACTCAGCTCTTAACCCCAGTGTGCAGAAAGGGTCAAAACGTGTTTTTCAGCAGAAATAAACATGTTTCTGCAAGTTTGGTCAACCCCATGTAAGTTATGGGGCAGTAACAGAACACTTTTCAAAACGTGTTTTTCAGCCCGAAATAAACGCGTTTTTTCAGACAACTGAATCCCCATGTAACAGCAAGGCTCAGAAGAGCCCACACACTCAGCTCTTAACCCCAGTGTGCAGAAAGGGTCAAAACGTGTTTTTCAGCAGAAATAAACATGTTTCTGCAAGTTTGGTCAACCCCATGTAAGTTATGGGGCAGTAACAGAACACTTTTCAAAACGTGTTTTTCAGCCCGAAATAAACGCGTTTTTTCAGACAACTGAATCCCCATGTAACAGCAAGGCTCAGAGGAGCCCACACACTCAGCTCTTAACCCCAGTGTGCAGAAAGGGTCACAACGTGTTTTTCAGCAGAAATAAACATGTTTCTGCAAGTTTGGTCAACCCCATGTAAGTTATGGGACAGTAACAGAACACTTTTCAAAACGTGTTTTTCAGCCCGAAATAAACGCGTTTTTTCAGACAACTGAATCCCCATGTAACAGCAAGGCTCAGAGGAGCCCACACACTCAGCTCTTAACCCCAGTGTGCAGAAAGGGTCAAAACGTGTTTTTCAGCAGAAATAAACATGTTTCTGCAAGTTTGGTCAACCCCATGTAAGTTATGGGGCAGTAACAGAACACTTTTCAAAACGTGTTTTTCAGCCCGAAATAAACGCGTTTTTTCTGACAACTGAATCCCCATGTAACAGCAAGGCTCAGAAGAGCCCACACACTCAGCTCTTAACCCCAGTGTGCAGAAAGGGTCAAAACGTGTTTATCAGCAGAAATAAACATGTTTCTGCAAGTTTGGTCAACCCCATGTAAGTTATGGGGCAGTAACAGCACACTTTTCAAAACGTGTTTTTCAGCCCGAAATAAACGCGTTTTTTCAGTCAACTGAATCCCCATGTAACAGCAAGGCTCAGAGGAGCCCACACACTCAGCTCTTAACCCCAGTGCGCAGAAAGGGTCAAAACGTGTTTTTCAGCAGAAATAAACATGTTTCTGCAAGTTTGGTCAACCCCATGTAAGTTATGGGACAGTAACAGAACACTTTTCAAAACGTGTTTTTCAGCCCGAAATAAACGCGTTTTTTCAGACAACTGAATCCCCATGTAACAGCAAGGCTCAGAGGAGCCCACACACTCAGCTCTTAACCCCAGTGAGCAGAAAGGGTCAAAACGTGTTTTTCAGCAGAAATAAACATGTTTCTGCAAGTTTGGTCAACCCCATGTAAGTTATGGGACAGTAACAGAACACTTTTCAAAACGTGTTTTTCAGCCCGAAATAAACGCGTTTTTTCAGACAACTGAATCCCCATGTAACAGCAAGGCTCAGAAGAGCCCACACACTCAGCTCTTAACCCCAGTGTGCAGAAAGAGTCAAAACGTGTTTTTCAGCAGAAATAGACATGTTTCTGCAAGTTTGGTCAACCCCATGTAAGTTATGGGGCAGTAACAGCACACTTTTCAAAACGTGTTTTTCAGCCCGAAATAAACGCGTTTTTTCAGACAACTGAATCCCCATGTAACAGCAAGGCTCAGAGGAGCCCACACACTCAGCTCTTAACCCCAGTGTGCAGAAAGGGTCAAAACGTGTTTTTCAGCAGAAATAAACATGTTTCTGCAAGTTTGGTCAACCCCATGTAAGTTATGGGGCAGTAACAGAACACTTTTCAAAACGTGTTTTTCAGCCCGAAATAAACGCGTTTTTTCAGACAACTGAATCCCCATGTAACAGCAAGGCTCAGAGGAGCCCACACACTCAGATCTTAACCCCAGTGTGCAGAAAGGGTCAAAACGTGTTTTTCAGCAGAAATAAACATGTTTCTGCAAGTTTGGTCAACCCCATGTAAGTTATGGGACAGTAACAGAACACTTTTCAAAACGTGTTTTTCAGCCCGAAATAAACGCGTTTTTTCAGACAACTGAATCCCCATGCAACAGCAAGACTCAGAAGAGCCCACACACTCAGCTCTTAACCCCAGTGTGCAGAAAGAGTCAAAACGTGTTTTTCAGCAGAAATAAACATGTTTCTGCAAGTTTGGTCAACCCCATGTAAGTTATGGGGCAGTAACAGAACACTTTTCAAAACGTGTTTTTCAGCCCGAAATAAACGCGTTTTTTCAGACAACTGAATCCCCATGCAACAGCAAGGCTCAGAAGAGCCCACACACTCAGCTCTTAACCCCAGTGTGCAGAAAGAGTCAAAACGTGTTTTTCAGCAGAAATAGACATGTTTCTGCAAGTTTGGTCAACCCCATGTAAGTTATGGGGCAGTAACAGCACACTTTTCAAAACGTGTTTTTCAGCCCGAAATAAACGCGTTTTTTCAGACAACTGAATCCCCATGTAACAGCAAGGCTCAGAAGAGCCCACACACTCAGCTCTTAACCCCAGTGTGCAGAAAGGGTAAAAACGTGTTTTTCAGCAGAAATAAACATGTTTCTGCAAGTTTGGTCAACCCCATGTAAGTTATGGGGCAGTAACAGAACACTTTTCAAAACGTGTTTTTCAGCCCGAAATAAACGCGTTTTTTCAGACAACTGAATCCCCATGTAACAGCAAGGCTCAGAAGAGCCCACACACTCAGCTCTTAACCCCAGTGTGCAGAAAGGGTCAAAACGTGTTTTTCAGCAGAAATAAACATGTTTCTGCAAGTTTGGTCAACCCCATGTAAGTTATGGGGCAGTAACAGCACACTTTTCAAAACGTGTTTTTCAGCCCGAAATAAACGCGTTTTTTCAGACAACTGAATCCCCATGTAACAGCAAGGCTCAGAGGAGCCCACACACTCAGCTCTTAACCCCAGTGTGCAGAAAGGGTCACAACGTGTTTTTCAGCAGAAATAAACATGTTTCTGCAAGTTTGGTCAACCCCATGTAAGTTATGGGACAGTAACAGAACACTTTTCAAAACGTGTTTTTCAGCCCGAAATAAACGCGTTTTTTCAGACAACTGAATCCCCATGTAACAGCAAGGCTCCGAGGAGCCCACACACTCAGCTCTTAACCCCAGTGTGCAGAAAGGGTCAAAACGTGTTTTTCAGCAGAAATAAACATGTTTCTGCAAGTTTGGTCAACCCCATGTAAGTTATGGGGCAGTAACAGAACACTTTTCAAAACGTGTTTTTCAGCCCGAAATAAACGCGTTTTTTCAGACAACTGAATCCCCATGTAACAGCAAGGCTCAGAGGAGCCCACACACTCAGCTCTTAACCCCAGTGTGCAGAAAGGGTCAAAACGTGTTTTTCAGCAGAAATAAACATGTTTCTGCATGTTTGGTCAACCCCATGTAAGTTATGGGGCAGTAACAGAACACTTTTCAAAACGTGTTTTTCAGCCCGAAATAAACGCGTTTTTTCAGACAACTGAATCCCCATGTAACAGCAAGGCTCAGAGGAGCCCACACACTCAGATCTTAACCCCAGTGTTCAGAAAGGGTCAAAACGTGTTTTTCAGCAGAAATAAACATGTTTCTGCAAGTTTGGTCAACCCCATGTAAGTTATGGGACAGTAACAGAACACTTTTCAAAACGTGTTTTTCAGCCCGAAATAAACGCGTTTTTTCAGACAACTGAATCCCCATGCAACAGCAAGGCTCAGAAGAGCCCACACACTCAGCTCTTAACCCCAGTGTGCAGAAAGAGTCAAAACGTGTTTTTCAGCAGAAATAAACATGTTTCTGCAAGTTTGGTCAACCCCATGTAAGTTAATGGGCAGTAACAGAACACTTTTCAAAACGTGTTTTTCAGCCCGAAATAAACGCGTTTTTTCAGACAACTGAATCCCCATGCAACAGCAAGACTCAGAAGAGCCCACACACTCAGCTCTTAACCCCAGTGTGCAGAAAGAGTCAAAACGTGTTTTTCAGCAGAAATAAACATGTTTCTGCAAGTTTGGTCAACCCCATGTAAGTTATGGGGCAGTAACAGAACACTTTTCAAAACGTGTTTTTCAGCCCGAAATAAACGCGTTTTTTCAGACAACTGAATCCCCATGCAACAGCAAGGCTCAGAAGAGCCCACACACTCAGCTCTTAACCCCAGTGTGCAGAAAGAGTCAAAACGTGTTTTTCAGCAGAAATAGACATGTTTCTGCAAGTTTGGTCAACCCCATGTAAGTTATGGGGCAGTAACAGCACACTTTTCAAAACGTGTTTTTCAGCCCGAAATAAACGCGTTTTTTCAGACAACTGAATCCCCATGTAACAGCAAGGCTCAGAAGAGCCCACACACTCAGCTCTTAACCCCAGTGTGCAGAAAGGGTAAAAACGTGTTTTTCAGCAGAAATAAACATGTTTCTGCAAGTTTGGTCAACCCCATGTAAGTTATGGGGCAGTAACAGAACACTTTTCAAAACGTGTTTTTCAGCCCGAAATAAACGCGTTTTTTCAGACAACTGAATCCCCATGTAACAGCAAGGCTCAGAAGAGCCCACACACTCAGCTCTTAACCCCAGTGTGCAGAAAGGGTCAAAACGTGTTTTTCAGCAGAAATAAACATGTTTCTGCAAGTTTGGTCAACCCCATGTAAGTTATGGGGCAGTAACAGCACACTTTTCAAAACGTGTTTTTCAGCCCGAAATAAACGCGTTTTTTCAGACAACTGAATCCCCATGTAACAGCAAGGCTCAGAGGAGCCCACACACTCAGCTCTTAACCCCAGTGTGCAGAAAGGGTCACAACGTGTTTTTCAGCAGAAATAAACATGTTTCTGCAAATTTGGTCAACCCCATGTAAGTTATGGGACAGTAACAGAACACTTTTCAAAACGTGTTTTTCAGCCCGAAATAAACGCGTTTTTTCAGACAACTGAATCCCCATGTAACAGCAAGGCTCAGAGGAGCCCACACACTCAGCTCTTAACCCCAGTGTGCAGAAAGGGTCACAACGTGTTTTTCAGCAGAAATAAACATGTTTCTGCAAGTTTGGTCAACCCCATGTAAGTTATGGGACAGTAACAGAACACTTTTCAAAACGTGTTTTTCAGCCCGAAATAAACGCGTTTTTTCAGACAACTGAATCCCCATGTAACAGCAAGGCTCAGAGGAGCCCACACACTCAGCTCTTAACCCCAGTGTGCAGAAAGGGTCAAAACGTGTTTTTCAGCAGAAATAAACATGTTTCTGCAAGTTTGGTCAACCCCATGTAAGTTATGGGGCAGTAACAGAACACTTTTCAAAACGTGTTTTTCAGCCCGAAATAAACGCGTTTTTTCAGACAACTGAATCCCCATGTAACAGCAAGGCTCAGAGGAGCCCACACACTCAGCTCTTAACCCCAGTGTGCAGAAAGGGTCAAAACGTGTTTTTCAGCAGAAATAAACATGTTTCTGCAAGTTTGGTCAACCCCATGTAAGTTATGGGGCAGTAACAGAACACTTTTCAAAACGTGTTTTTCAGCCCGAAATAAACGCGTTTTTTCAGACAACTGAATCCCCATGTAACAGCAAGGATCAGAGGAGCCCACACACTCAGATCTTAACCCCAGTGTTCAGAAAGGGTCAAAACGTGTTTTTCAGCAGAAATAAACATGTTTCTGCAAGTTTGGTCAACCCCATGTAAGTTATGGGACAGTAACAGAACACTTTTCAAAACGTGTTTTTCAGCCCGAAATAAACGCGTTTTTTCAGACAACTGAATCCCCATGCAACAGCAAGGCTCAGAAGAGCCCACACACTCAGCTCTTAACCCCAGTGTGCAGAAAGAGTCAAAACGTGTTTTTCAGCAGAAATAAACATGTTTCTGCAAGTTTGGTCAACCCCATGTAAGTTAATGGGCAGTAACAGAACACTTTTCAAAACGTGTTTTTCAGCCCGAAATAAACGCGTTTTTTCAGACAACTGAATCCCCATGCAACAGCAAGGCTCAGAAGAGCCCACACACTCAGCTCTTAACCCCAGTGTGCAGAAAGAGTCAAAACGTGTTTTTCAGCAGAAATAGACATGTTTCTGCAAGTTTGGTCAACCCCATGTAAGTTATGGGGCAGTAACAGCACACTTTTCAAAACGTGTTTTTCAGCCCGAAATAAACGCGTTTTTTCAGACAACTGAATCCCCATGTAACAGCAAGGCTCAGAAGAGCCCACACACTCAGCTCTTAACCCCAGTGTGCAGAAAGGGTAAAAACGTGTTTTTCAGCAGAAATAAACATGTTTCTGCAAGTTTGGTCAACCCCATGTAAGTTATGGGGCAGTAACAGAACACTTTTCAAAACGTGTTTTTCAGCCCGAAATAAACGCGTTTTTTCAGACAACTGAATCCCCATGTAACAGCAAGGCTCAGAAGAGCCCACACACTCAGCTCTTAACCCCAGTGTGCAGAAAGGGTCAAAACGTGTTTTTCAGCAGAAATAAACATGTTTCTGCAAGTTTGGTCAACCCCATGTAAGTTATGGGGCAGTAACAGAACACTTTTCAAAACGTGTTTTTCAGCCCGAAATAAACGCGTTTTTTCAGACAACTGAATCCCCATGTAACAGCAAGGCTCAGAGGAGCCCACACACTCAGCTCTTAACCCCAGTGTGCAGAAAGGGTCACAACGTGTTTTTCAGCAGAAATAAACATGTTTCTGCAAGTTTGGTCAACCCCATGTAAGTTATGGGGCAGTAACAGAACACTTTTCAAAACGTGTTTTTCAGCCCGAAATAAACGCGTTTTTTCAGACAACTGAATCCCCATGTAACAGCAAGGCTCAGAAGAGCCCACACACTCAGCTCTTAACCCCAGTGTGCAGAAAGGGTCAAAACGTGTTTTTCAGCAGAAATAAACATGTTTCTGCAAGTTTGGTCAACCCCATGTAAGTTATGGGGCAGTAACAGAACACTTTTCAAAACGTGTTTTTCAGCCCGAAATAAACGCGTTTTTTCAGACAACTGAATCCCCATGTAACAGCAAGGCTCAGAGGAGCCCACACACTCAGCTCTTAACCCCAGTGTGCAGAAAGGGTCACAACGTGTTTTTCAGCAGAAATAAACATGTTTCTGCAAGTTTGGTCAACCCCATGTAAGTTATGGGACAGTAACAGAAGACTTTTCAAAACGTGTTTTTCAGCCCGAAATAAACGCGTTTTTTCAGACAACTGAATCCCCATGTAACAGCAAGGCTCAGAGGAGCCCACACACTCAGCTCTTAACCCCAGTGTGCAGAAAGGGTCAAAACGTGTTTTTCAGCAGAAATAAACATGTTTCTGCAAGTTTGGTCAACCCCATGTAAGTTATGGGGCAGTAACAGAACACTTTTCAAAACGTGTTTTTCAGCCCGAAATAAACGCGTTTTTTCTGACAACTGAATCCCCATGTAACAGCAAGGCTCAGAAGAGCCCACACACTCAGCTCTTAACCCCAGTGTGCAGAAAGGGTCAAAACGTGTTTATCAGCAGAAATAAACATGTTTCTGCAAGTTTGGTCAACCCCATGTAAGTTATGGGGCAGTAACAGCACACTTTTCAAAACGTGTTTTTCAGCCTGAAATAAACGCGTTTTTTCAGTCAACTGAATCCCCATGTAACAGCAAGGCTCAGAGGAGCCCACACACTCAGCTCTTAACCCCAGTGCGCAGAAAGGGTCAAAACGTGTTTTTCAGCAGAAATAAACATGTTTCTGCAAGTTTGGTCAACCCCATGTAAGTTATGGGACAGTAACAGAACACTTTTCAAAACGTGTTTTTCAGCCCGAAATAAACGCGTTTTTTCAGACAACTGAATCCCCATGTAACAGCAAGGCTCAGAGGAGCCCACACACTCAGCTCTTAACCCCAGTGAGCAGAAAGGGTCAAAACGTGTTTTTCAGCAGAAATAAACATGTTTCTGCAAGTTTGGTCAACCCCATGTAAGTTATGGGACAGTAACAGAACACTTTTCAAAACGTGTTTTTCAGCCCGAAATAAACGCGTTTTTTCAGACAACTGAATCCCCATGTAACAGCAAGGCTCAGAAGAGCCCACACACTCAGCTCTTAACCCCAGTGTGCAGAAAGAGTCAAAACGTGTTTTTCAGCAGAAATAGACATGTTTCTGCAAGTTTGGTCAACCCCATGTAAGTTATGGGGCAGTAACAGCACACTTTTCAAAACGTGTTTTTCAGCCCGAAATAAACGCGTTTTTTCAGACAACTGAATCCCCATGTAACAGCAAGGCTCAGAGGAGCCCACACACTCAGCTCTTAACCCCAGTGTGCAGAAAGGGTCAAAACGTGTTTTTCAGCAGAAATAAACATGTTTCTGCAAGTTTGGTCAACCCCATGTAAGTTATGGGGCAGTAACAGAACACTTTTCAAAACGTGTTTTTCAGCCCGAAATAAACGCGTTTTTTCAGACAACTGAATCCCCATGTAACAGCAAGGCTCAGAGGAGCCCACACACTCAGATCTTAACCCCAGTGTGCAGAAAGGGTCAAAACGTGTTTTTCAGCAGAAATAAACATGTTTCTGCAAGTTTGGTCAACCCCATGTAAGTTATGGGACAGTAACAGAACACTTTTCAAAACGTGTTTTTCAGCCCGAAATAAACGCGTTTTTTCAGACAACTGAATCCCCATGCAACAGCAAGACTCAGAAGAGCCCACACACTCAGCTCTTAACCCCAGTGTGCAGAAAGAGTCAAAACGTGTTTTTCAGCAGAAATAAACATGTTTCTGCAAGTTTGGTCAACCCCATGTAAGTTATGGGGCAGTAACAGAACACTTTTCAAAACGTGTTTTTCAGCCCGAAATAAACGCGTTTTTTCAGACAACTGAATCCCCATGCAACAGCAAGGCTCAGAAGAGCCCACACACTCAGCTCTTAACCCCAGTGTGCAGAAAGAGTCAAAACGTGTTTTTCAGCAGAAATAGACATGTTTCTGCAAGTTTGGTCAACCCCATGTAAGTTATGGGGCAGTAACAGCACACTTTTCAAAACGTGTTTTTCAGCCCGAAATAAACGCGTTTTTTCAGACAACTGAATCCCCATGTAACAGCAAGGCTCAGAAGAGCCCACACACTCAGCTCTTAACCCCAGTGTGCAGAAAGGGTAAAAACGTGTTTTTCAGCAGAAATAAACATGTTTCTGCAAGTTTGGTCAACCCCATGTAAGTTATGGGGCAGTAACAGAACACTTTTCAAAACGTGTTTTTCAGCCCGAAATAAACGCGTTTTTTCAGACAACTGAATCCCCATGTAACAGCAAGGCTCAGAAGAGCCCACACACTCAGCTCTTAACCCCAGTGTGCAGAAAGGGTCAAAACGTGTTTTTCAGCAGAAATAAACATGTTTCTGCAAGTTTGGTCAACCCCATGTAAGTTATGGGGCAGTAACAGAACACTTTTCAAAACGTGTTTTTCAGCCCGAAATAAACGCGTTTTTTCAGACAACTGAATCCCCATGTAACAGCAAGGCTCAGAGGAGCCCACACACTCAGCTCTTAACCCCAGTGTGCAGAAAGGGTCACAACGTGTTTTTCAGCAGAAATAAACATGTTTCTGCAAGTTTGGTCAACCCCATGTAAGTTATGGGGCAGTAACAGAACACTTTTCAAAATGTGTTTTTCAGCCCGAAATAAACGCGTTTTTTCAGACAACTGAATCCCCATGTAACAGCAAGGCTCAGAAGAGCCCACACACTCAGCTCTTAACCCCAGTGTGCAGAAAGGGTCAAAACGTGTTTTTCAGCAGAAATAAACATGTTTCTGCAAGTTTGGTCAACCCCATGTAAGTTATGGGGCAGTAACAGAACACTTTTCAAAACGTGTTTTTCAGCCCGAAATAAACGCGTTTTTTCAGACAACTGAATCCCCATGTAACAGCAAGGCTCAGAGGAGCCCACACACTCAGCTCTTAACCCCAGTGTGCAGAAAGGGTCACAACGTGTTTTTCAGCAGAAATAAACATGTTTCTGCAAGTTTGGTCAACCCCATGTAAGTTATGGGACAGTAACAGAAGACTTTTCAAAACGTGTTTTTCAGCCCGAAATAAACGCGTTTTTTCAGACAACTGAATCCCCATGTAACAGCAAGGCTCAGAGGAGCCCACACACTCAGCTCTTAACCCCAGTGTGCAGAAAGGGTCAAAACGTGTTTTTCAGCAGAAATAAACATGTTTCTGCAAGTTTGGTCAACCCCATGTAAGTTATGGGGCAGTAACAGAACACTTTTCAAAACGTGTTTTTCAGCCCGAAATAAACGCGTTTTTTCTGACAACTGAATCCCCATGTAACAGCAAGGCTCAGAAGAGCCCACACACTCAGCTCTTAACCCCAGTGTGCAGAAAGGGTCAAAACGTGTTTATCAGCAGAAATAAACATGTTTCTGCAAGTTTGGTCAACCCCATGTAAGTTATGGGGCAGTAACAGCACACTTTTCAAAACGTGTTTTTCAGCCTGAAATAAACGCGTTTTTTCAGTCAACTGAATCCCCATGTAACAGCAAGGCTCAGAGGAGCCCACACACTCAGCTCTTAACCCCAGTGCGCAGAAAGGGTCAAAACGTGTTTTTCAGCAGAAATAAACATGTTTCTGCAAGTTTGGTCAACCCCATGTAAGTTATGGGACAGTAACAGAACACTTTTCAAAACGTGTTTTTCAGCCCGAAATAAACGCGTTTTTTCAGACAACTGAATCCCCATGTAACAGCAAGGCTCAGAGGAGCCCACACACTCAGCTCTTAACCCCAGTGAGCAGAAAGGGTCAAAACGTGTTTTTCAGCAGAAATAAACATGTTTCTGCAAGTTTGGTCAACCCCATGTAAGTTATGGGACAGTAACAGAACACTTTTCAAAACGTGTTTTTCAGCCCGAAATAAACGCGTTTTTTCAGACAACTGAATCCCCATGTAACAGCAAGGCTCAGAAGAGCCCACACACTCAGCTCTTAACCCCAGTGTGCAGAAAGAGTCAAAACGTGTTTTTCAGCAGAAATAGACATGTTTCTGCAAGTTTGGTCAACCCCATGTAAGTTATGGGGCAGTAACAGCACACTTTTCAAAACGTGTTTTTCAGCCCGAAATAAACGCGTTTTTTCAGACAACTGAATCCCCATGTAACAGCAAGGCTCAGAGGAGCCCACACACTCAGCTCTTAACCCCAGTGTGCAGAAAGGGTCAAAACGTGTTTTTCAGCAGAAATAAACATGTTTCTGCAAGTTTGGTCAACCCCATGTAAGTTATGGGGCAGTAACAGAACACTTTTCAAAACGTGTTTTTCAGCCCGAAATAAACGCGTTTTTTCAGACAACTGAATCCCCATGTAACAGCAAGGCTCAGAGGAGCCCACACACTCAGATCTTAACCCCAGTGTGCAGAAAGGGTCAAAACGTGTTTTTCAGCAGAAATAAACATGTTTCTGCAAGTTTGGTCAACCCCATGTAAGTTATGGGACAGTAACAGAACACTTTTCAAAACGTGTTTTTCAGCCCGAAATAAACGCGTTTTTTCAGACAACTGAATCCCCATGCAACAGCAAGACTCAGAAGAGCCCACACACTCAGCTCTTAACCCCAGTGTGCAGAAAGAGTCAAAACGTGTTTTTCAGCAGAAATAAACATGTTTCTGCAAGTTTGGTCAACCCCATGTAAGTTATGGGGCAGTAACAGAACACTTTTCAAAACGTGTTTTTCAGCCCGAAATAAACGCGTTTTTTCAGACAACTGAATCCCCATGCAACAGCAAGGCTCAGAAGAGCCCACACACTCAGCTCTTAACCCCAGTGTGCAGAAAGAGTCAAAACGTGTTTTTCAGCAGAAATAGACATGTTTCTGCAAGTTTGGTCAACCCCATGTAAGTTATGGGGCAGTAACAGCACACTTTTCAAAACGTGTTTTTCAGCCCGAAATAAACGCGTTTTTTCAGACAACTGAATCCCCATGTAACAGCAAGGCTCAGAAGAGCCCACACACTCAGCTCTTAACCCCAGTGTGCAGAAAGGGTAAAAACGTGTTTTTCAGCAGAAATAAACATGTTTCTGCAAGTTTGGTCAACCCCATGTAAGTTATGGGGCAGTAACAGAACACTTTTCAAAACGTGTTTTTCAGCCCGAAATAAACGCGTTTTTTCAGACAACTGAATCCCCATGTAACAGCAAGGCTCAGAAGAGCCCACACACTCAGCTCTTAACCCCAGTGTGCAGAAAGGGTCAAAACGTGTTTTTCAGCAGAAATAAACATGTTTCTGCAAGTTTGGTCAACCCCATGTAAGTTATGGGGCAGTAACAGCACACTTTTCAAAACGTGTTTTTCAGCCCGAAATAAACGCGTTTTTTCAGACAACTGAATCCCCATGTAACAGCAAGGCTCAGAGGAGCCCACACACTCAGCTCTTAACCCCAGTGTGCAGAAAGGGTCACAACGTGTTTTTCAGCAGAAATAAACATGTTTCTGCAAGTTTGGTCAACCCCATGTAAGTTATGGGACAGTAACAGAAGACTTTTCAAAACGTGTTTTTCAGCCCGAAATAAACGCGTTTTTTCAGACAACTGAATCCCCATGTAACAGCAAGGCTCAGAGGAGCCCACACACTCAGCTCTTAACCCCAGTGTGCAGAAAGGGTCAAAACGTGTTTTTCAGCAGAAATAAACATGTTTCTGCAAGTTTGGTCAACCCCATGTAAGTTATGGGGCAGTAACAGAACACTTTTCAAAACGTGTTTTTCAGCCCGAAATAAACGCGTTTTTTCTGACAACTGAATCCCCATGTAACAGCAAGGCTCAGAAGAGCCCACACACTCAGCTCTTAACCCCAGTGTGCAGAAAGGGTCAAAACGTGTTTATCAGCAGAAATAAACATGTTTCTGCAAGTTTGGTCAACCCCATGTAAGTTATGGGGCAGTAACAGCACACTTTTCAAAACGTGTTTTTCAGCCTGAAATAAACGCGTTTTTTCAGTCAACTGAATCCCCATGTAACAGCAAGGCTCAGAGGAGCCCACACACTCAGCTCTTAACCCCAGTGCGCAGAAAGGGTCAAAACGTGTTTTTCAGCAGAAATAAACATGTTTCTGCAAGTTTGGTCAACCCCATGTAAGTTATGGGACAGTAACAGAACACTTTTCAAAACGTGTTTTTCAGCCCGAAATAAACGCGTTTTTTCAGACAACTGAATCCCCATGTAACAGCAAGGCTCAGAGGAGCCCACACACTCAGCTCTTAACCCCAGTGAGCAGAAAGGGTCAAAACGTGTTTTTCAGCAGAAATAAACATGTTTCTGCAAGTTTGGTCAACCCCATGTAAGTTATGGGACAGTAACAGAACACTTTTCAAAACGTGTTTTTCAGCCCGAAATAAACGCGTTTTTTCAGACAACTGAATCCCCATGTAACAGCAAGGCTCAGAAGAGCCCACACACTCAGCTCTTAACCCCAGTGTGCAGAAAGAGTCAAAACGTGTTTTTCAGCAGAAATAGACATGTTTCTGCAAGTTTGGTCAACCCCATGTAAGTTATGGGGCAGTAACAGCACACTTTTCAAAACGTGTTTTTCAGCCCGAAATAAACGCGTTTTTTCAGACAACTGAATCCCCATGTAACAGCAAGGCTCAGAGGAGCCCACACACTCAGCTCTTAACCCCAGTGTGCAGAAAGGGTCAAAACGTGTTTTTCAGCAGAAATAAACATGTTTCTGCAAGTTTGGTCAACCCCATGTAAGTTATGGGGCAGTAACAGAACACTTTTCAAAACGTGTTTTTCAGCCCGAAATAAACGCGTTTTTTCAGACAACTGAATCCCCATGTAACAGCAAGGCTCAGAGGAGCCCACACACTCAGATCTTAACCCCAGTGTGCAGAAAGGGTCAAAACGTGTTTTTCAGCAGAAATAAACATGTT
This sequence comes from Lepisosteus platostomus, assembly GCF_059453375.1. Lineage (NCBI taxonomy): Eukaryota > Metazoa > Chordata > Actinopteri > Semionotiformes > Lepisosteidae > Lepisosteus > Lepisosteus platostomus. The sequence goes on from NC_142623.1 coordinate 23,972,075, forward strand.
TCTGCAAGTTTGGTCAACCCCATGTAAGTTATGGGACAGTAACAGAACACTTTTCAAAACGTGTTTTTCAGCCCGAAATAAACGCGTTTTTTCAGACAACTGAATCCCCATGCAACAGCAAGACTCAGAAGAGCCCACACACTCAGCTCTTAACCCCAGTGTGCAGAAAGAGTCAAAACGTGTTTTTCAGCAGAAATAAACATGTTTCTGCAAGTTTGGTCAACCCCATGTAAGTTATGGGGCAGTAACAGAACACTTTTCAAAACGTGTTTTTCAGCCCGAAATAAACGCGTTTTTTCAGACAACTGAATCCCCATGCAACAGCAAGGCTCAGAAGAGCCCACACTTTCAGCTCTTAACCCCAGTGTGCAGAAAGAGTCAAAACGTGTTTTTCAGCAGAAATAAACATGTTTCTGCAAGTTTGGTCAACCCCATGTAAGTTATGGGGCAGTAACAGAACACTTTTCAAAACGTGTTTTTCAGCCCGAAATAAACGCGTTTTTTCAGACAACTGAATCCCCATGCAACAGCAAGGCTCAGAAGAGCCCACACACTCAGCTCTTAACCCCAGTGTGCAGAAAGAGTCAAAACGTGTTTTTCAGCAGAAATAGACATGTTTCTGCAAGTTTGGTCAACCCCATGTAAGTTATGGGGCAGTAACAGCACACTTTTCAAAACGTGTTTTTCAGCCCGAAATAAACGCGTTTTTTCAGACAACTGAATCCCCATGTAACAGCAAGGCTCAGAAGAGCCCACACACTCAGCTCTTAACCCCAGTGTGCAGAAAGGGTAAAAACGTGTTTTTCAGCAGAAATAAACATGTTTCTGCAAGTTTGGTCAACCCCATGTAAGTTATGGGGCAGTAACAGAACACTTTTCAAAACGTGTTTTTCAGCCCGAAATAAACGCGTTTTTTCAGACAACTGAATCCCCATGTAACAGCAAGGCTCAGAAGAGCCCACACACTCAGCTCTTAACCCCAGTGTGCAGAAAGGGTCAAAACGTGTTTTTCAGCAGAAATAAACATGTTTCTGCAAGTTTGGTCAACCCCATGTAAGTTATGGGACAGTAACAGAACACTTTTCAAAACGTGTTTTTCAGCCCGAAATAAACGCGTTTTTTCAGACAACTGAATCCCCATGTAACAGCAAGGCTCAGAGGAGCCCACACACTCAGCTCTTAACCCCAGTGAGCAGAAAGGGTCAAAACGTGTTTTTCAGCAGAAATAAACATGTTTCTGCAAGTTTGGTCAACCCCATGTAAGTTATGGGACAGTAACAGAACACTTTTCAAAACGTGTTTTTCAGCCCGAAATAAACGCGTTTTTTCAGACAACTGAATCCCCATGTAACAGCAAGGCTCAGAAGAGCCCACACACTCAGCTCTTAACCCCAGTGTGCAGAAAGAGTCAAAACGTGTTTTTCAGCAGAAATAGACATGTTTCTGCAAGTTTGGTCAACCCCATGTAAGTTATGGGGCAGTAACAGCACACTTTTCAAAACGTGTTTTTCAGCCCGAAATAAACGCGTTTTTTCAGACAACTGAATCCCCATGTAACAGCAAGGCTCAGAGGAGCCCACACACTCAGCTCTTAACCCCAGTGTGCAGAAAGGGTCAAAACGTGTTTTTCAGCAGAAATAAACATGTTTCTGCAAGTTTGGTCAACCCCATGTAAGTTATGGGGCAGTAACAGAACACTTTTCAAAACGTGTTTTTCAGCCCGAAATAAACGCGTTTTTTCAGACAACTGAATCCCCATGTAACAGCAAGGCTCAGAGGAGCCCACACACTCAGATCTTAACCCCAGTGTGCAGAAAGGGTCAAAACGTGTTTTTCAGCAGAAATAAACATGTTTCTGCAAGTTTGGTCAACCCCATGTAAGTTATGGGACAGTAACAGAACACTTTTCAAAACGTGTTTTTCAGCCCGAAATAAACGCGTTTTTTCAGACAACTGAATCCCCATGCAACAGCAAGACTCAGAAGAGCCCACACACTCAGCTCTTAACCCCAGTGTGCAGAAAGAGTCAAAACGTGTTTTTCAGCAGAAATAAACATGTTTCTGCAAGTTTGGTCAACCCCATGTAAGTTATGGGGCAGTAACAGAACACTTTTCAAAACGTGTTTTTCAGCCCGAAATAAACGCGTTTTTTCAGACAACTGAATCCCCATGCAACAGCAAGGCTCAGAAGAGCCCACACACTCAGCTCTTAACCCCAGTGTGCAGAAAGAGTCAAAACGTGTTTTTCAGCAGAAATAAACATGTTTCTGCAAGTTTGGTCAACCCCATGTAAGTTATGGGGCAGTAACAGAACACTTTTCAAAACGTGTTTTTCAGCCCGAAATAAACGCGTTTTTTCAGACAACTGAATCCCCATGCAACAGCAAGGCTCAGAAGAGCCCACACACTCAGCTCTTAACCCCAGTGTGCAGAAAGAGTCAAAACGTGTTTTTCAGCAGAAATAGACATGTTTCTGCAAGTTTGGTCAACCCCATGTAAGTTATGGGGCAGTAACAGCACACTTTTCAAAACGTGTTTTTCAGCCCGAAATAAACGCGTTTTTTCAGACAACTGAATCCCCATGTAACAGCAAGGCTCAGAAGAGCCCACACACTCAGCTCTTAACCCCAGTGTGCAGAAAGGGTAAAAACGTGTTTTTCAGCAGAAATAAACATGTTTCTGCAAGTTTGGTCAACCCCATGTAAGTTATGGGGCAGTAACAGAACACTTTTCAAAACGTGTTTTTCAGCCCGAAATAAACGCGTTTTTTCAGACAACTGAATCCCCATGTAACAGCAAGGCTCAGAAGAGCCCACACACTCAGCTCTTAACCCCAGTGTGCAGAAAGGGTCAAAACGTGTTTTTCAGCAGAAATAAACATGTTTCTGCAAGTTTGGTCAACCCCATGTAAGTTATGGGGCAGTAACAGCACACTTTTCAAAACGTGTTTTTCAGCCCGAAATAAACGCGTTTTTTCAGACAACTGAATCCCCATGTAACAGCAAGGCTCAGAGGAGCCCACACACTCAGCTCTTAACCCCAGTGTGCAGAAAGGGTCACAACGTGTTTTTCAGCAGAAATAAACATGTTTCTGCAAGTTTGGTCAACCCCATGTAAGTTATGGGACAGTAACAGAACACTTTTCAAAACGTGTTTTTCAGCCCGAAATAAACGCGTTTTTTCAGACAACTGAATCCCCATGTAACAGCAAGGCTCAGAGGAGCCCACACACTCAGATCTTAACCCCAGTGTTCAGAAAGGGTCAAAACGTGTTTTTCAGCAGAAATAAACATGTTTCTGCAAGTTTGGTCAACTCCATGTAAGTTATGGGACAGTAACAGAACACTTTTCAAAACGTGTTTTTCAGCCCGAAATAAACGCGTTTTTTCAGACAACTGAATCCCCATGCAACAGCAAGGCTCAGAAGAGCCCACACACTCAGCTCTTAACCCCAGTGTGCAGAAAGAGTCAAAACGTGTTTTTCAGCAGAAATAAACATGTTTCTGCAAGTTTGGTCAACCCCATGTAAGTTAATGGGCAGTAACAGAACACTTTTCAAAACGTGTTTTTCAGCCCGAAATAAACGCGTTTTTTCAGACAACTGAATCCCCATGCAACAGCAAGACTCAGAAGAGCCCACACACTCAGCTCTTAACCCCAGTGTGCAGAAAGAGTCAAAACGTGTTTTTCAGCAGAAATAAACATGTTTCTGCAAGTTTGGTCAACCCCATGTAAGTTATGGGGCAGTAACAGAACACTTTTCAAAACGTGTTTTTCAGCCCGAAATAAACGCGTTTTTTCAGACAACTGAATCCCCATGTAACAGCAAGGCTCAGAGGAGCCCACACACTCAGCTCTTAACCCCAGTGTGCAGAAAGGGTCAAAACGTGTTTTTCAGCAGAAATAAACATGTTTCTGCAAGTTTGGTCAACCCCATGTAAGTTATGGGGCAGTAACAGAACACTTTTCAAAACGTGTTTTTCAGCCCGAAATAAACGCGTTTTTTCAGACAACTGAATCCCCATGTAACAGCAAGGCTCAGAAGAGCCCACACACTCAGCTCTTAACCCCAGTGTGCAGAAAGGGTCAAAACGTGTTTTTCAGCAGAAATAAACATGTTTCTGCAAGTTTGGTCAACCCCATGTAAGTTATGGGGCAGTAACAGAACACTTTTCAAAACGTGTTTTTCAGCCCGAAATAAACGCGTTTTTTCAGACAACTGAATCCCCATGTAACAGCAAGGCTCAGAGGAGCCCACACACTCAGCTCTTAACCCCAGTGTGCAGAAAGGGTCACAACGTGTTTTTCAGCAGAAATAAACATGTTTCTGCAAGTTTGGTCAACCCCATGTAAGTTATGGGACAGTAACAGAACACTTTTCAAAACGTGTTTTTCAGCCCGAAATAAACGCGTTTTTTCAGACAACTGAATCCCCATGTAACAGCAAGGCTCAGAGGAGCCCACACACTCAGCTCTTAACCCCAGTGTGCAGAAAGGGTCAAAACGTGTTTTTCAGCAGAAATAAACATGTTTCTGCAAGTTTGGTCAACCCCATGTAAGTTATGGGGCAGTAACAGAACACTTTTCAAAACGTGTTTTTCAGCCCGAAATAAACGCGTTTTTTCTGACAACTGAATCCCCATGTAACAGCAAGGCTCAGAAGAGCCCACACACTCAGCTCTTAACCCCAGTGTGCAGAAAGGGTCAAAACGTGTTTATCAGCAGAAATAAACATGTTTCTGCAAGTTTGGTCAACCCCATGTAAGTTATGGGGCAGAAACAGAACACTTTTCAAAACGTGTTTTTCAGCCCGAAATAAACGCGTTTTTTCAGACAACTGAATCCCCATGTAACAGCAAGGCTCAGAAGAGCCCACACACTCAGCTCTTAACCCCAGTGTGCAGAAAGGGTCAAAACGTGTTTTTCAGCAGAAATAAACATGTTTCTGCAAGTTTGGTCAACCCCATGTAAGTTATGGGGCAGTAACAGCACACTTTTCAAAACGTGTTTTTCAGCCCGAAATAAACGCGTTTTTTCAGACAACTGAATCCCCATGTAACAGCAAGGCTCAGAAGAGCCCACACACTCAGCTCTTAACCCCAGTGTGCAGAAAGAGTCAAAACGTGTTTTTCAGCAGAAATAGACATGTTTCTGCAAGTTTGGTCAACCCCATGTAAGTTATGGGGCAGTAACAGCACACTTTTCAAAACGTGTTTTTCAGCCCGAAATAAACGCGTTTTTTCAGACAACTGAATCCCCATGTAACAGCAAGGCTCAGAAGAGCCCACACACTCAGCTCTTAACCCCAGTGTGCAGAAAGGGTAAAAACGTGTTTTTCAGCAGAAATAAACATGTTTCTGCAAGTTTGGTCAACCCCATGTAAGTTATGGGGCAGTAACAGAACACTTTTCAAAACGTGTTTTTCAGCCCGAAATAAACGCGTTTTTTCAGACAACTGAATCCCCATGTAACAGCAAGGCTCAGAAGAGCCCACACACTCAGCTCTTAACCCCAGTGTGCAGAAAGGGTCAAAACGTGTTTTTCAGCAGAAATAAAGATGTTTCTGCAAGTTTGGTCAACCCCATGTAAGTTATGGGGCAGAAACAGAACACTTTTCAAAACGTGTTTTTGAGCCCGAAATAAACGCGTTTTTTCAGACAACTGAATCCCCATGTAACAGCAAGGCTCAGAAGAGCCCACACACTCAGCTCTTAACCCCAGTGTGCAGAAAGGGTCAAAACGTGTTTTTCAGCAGAAATAAACATGTTTCTGCAAGTTTGGTCAACCCCATGTAAGTTATGGGGCAGTAACAGAACACTTTTCAAAACGTGTTTTTCAGCCCGAAATAAACGCGTTTTTTCAGACAACTGAATCCCCATGTAACAGCAAGGCTCCGAGGAGCCCACACACTCAGCTCTTAACCCCAGTGTGCAGAAAGGGTCACAACGTGTTTTTCAGCAGAAATAAACATGTTTCTGCAAGTTTGGTCAACCCCATGTAAGTTATGGGGCAGTAACAGAACACTTTTCAAAACGTGTTTTTCAGCCCGAAATAAACGCGTTTTTTCAGACAACTGAATCCCCATGTAACAGCAAGGCTCAGAGGAGCCCACACACTCAGCTCTTAACCCCAGTGTGCAGAAAGGGTCAAAACGTGTTTTTCAGCAGAAATAAACATGTTTCTGCATGTTTGGTCAACCCCATGTAAGTTATGGGGCAGTAACAGAACACTTTTCAAAACGTGTTTTTCAGCCCGAAATAAACGCGTTTTTTCAGACAACTGAATCCCCATGTAACAGCAAGGCTCAGAGAAGCCCACACACTCAGCTCTTAACCCCAGTGTGCAGAAAGGGTCAAAACGTGTTTTTCAGCAGAAATAAACATGTTTCTGCAAGTTTGGTCAACCCCATGTAAGTTATGGGGCAGTAACAGAACACTTTTCAAAACGTGTTTTTCAGCCCGAAATAAACGCGTTTTTTCAGACAGCTGAATCCCCATGCAACAGCAAGGCTCAGAAGAGCCCACACACTCAGCTCTTAACCCCAGTGTGCAGAAAGAGTCAAAACGTGTTTTTCAGCAGAAATAAACATGTTTCTGCAACTTTGGTCAACCCCATGTAAGTTATGGGGCAGTAACAGAACACTTTTCAAAACGTGTTTTTCAGCCCGAAATAAACGCGTTTTTTCAGACAACTGAATCCCCATGTAACAGCAAGGCTCAGAAGAGCCCACACACTCAGATCTTAACCCCAGTGTGCAGAAAGAGTCAAAACGTGTTTTTCAGCAGAAATAAACATGTTTCTGCAAGTTTGGTCAACCCCATGTAAGTTATGGGACAGTAACAGAACACTTTTCAAAACGTGTTTTTCAGCCCGAAATAAACGCGTTTTTTCAGACAACTGAATCCCCATGCAACAGCAAGGCTCAGAAGAGCCCACACACTCAGCTCTTAACCCCAGTGTGCAGAAAGAGTCAAAACGTGTTTTTCAGCAGAAATAAACATGTTTCTGCAAGTTTGGTCAACCCCATGTAAGTTATGGGGCAGTAACAGAACACTTTTCAAAACGTGTTTTTCAGCCCGAAATAAACGCGTTTTTTCAGACAACTGAATCCCCATGCAACAGCAAGGCTCAGAAGAGCCCACACACTCAGCTCTTAACCCCAGTGTGCAGAAAGAGTCAAAACGTGTTTTTCAGCAGAAATAGACATGTTTCTGCAAGTTTGGTCAACCCCATGTAAGTTATGGGGCAGTAACAGCACACTTTTCAAAACGTGTTTTTCAGCCCGAAATAAACGCGTTTTTTCAGACAACTGAATCCCCATGTAACAGCAAGGCTCAGAAGAGCCCACACACTCAGCTCTTAACCCCAGTGTGCAGAAAGGGTAAAAACATGTTTTTCAGCAGAAATAAACATGTTTCTGCAAGTTTGGTCAACCCCATGTAAGTTATGGGGCAGTAACAGAACACTTTTCAAAACGTGTTTTTCAGCCCGAAATAAACGCGTTTTTTCAGACAACTGAATCCCCATGTAACAGCAAGGCTCAGAAGAGCCCACACACTCAGCTCTTAACCCCAGTGTGCAGAAAGGGTCAAAACGTGTTTTTCAGCAGAAATAAACATGTTTCTGCAAGTTTGGTCAACCCCATGTAAGTTATGGGGCAGTAACAGCACACTTTTCAAAACGTGTTTTTCAGCCCGAAATAAACGCGTTTTTTCAGACAACTGAATCCCCATGTAACAGCAAGGCTCAGAGGAGCCCACACACTCAGCTCTTAACCCCAGTGTGCAGAAAGGGTCAAAACGTGTTTTTCAGCAGAAATAAACATGTTTCTGCAAGTTTGGTCAACCCCATGTAAGTTATGGGGCAGTAACAGAACACTTTTCAAAACGTGTTTTTCAGCCCGAAATAAACGCGTTTTTTCAGACAACTGAATCCCCATGTAACAGCAAGGCTCAGAGGAGCCCACACACTCAGCTCTTAACCCCAGTGTGCAGAAAGAGTCAAAACGTGTTTTTCAGCAGAAATAAACATGTTTCTGCAAGTTTGGTCAACCCCATGTAAGTTATGGGACAGTAACAGAACACTTTTCAAAACGTGTTTTTCAGCCCGAAATAAACGCGTTTTTTCAGACAACTGAATCCCCATGTAACAGCAAGGCTCAGAGGAGCCCACACACTCAGCTCTTAACCCCAGTGTGCAGAAAGAGTCAAAACGTGTTTTTCAGCAGAAATAAACATGTTTCTGCAAGTTTGGTCAACCCCATGTAAGTTAATGGGCAGTAACAGAACACTTTTCAAAACGTGTTTTTCAGCCCGAAATAAACGCGTTTTTTCAGACAACTGAATCCCCATGCAACAGCAAGGCTCAGAAGAGCCCACACACTCAGCTCTTAACCCCAGTGTGCAGAAAGAGTCAAAACGTGTTTTTCAGCAGAAATAGACATGTTTCTGCAAGTTTGGTCAACCCCATGTAAGTTATGGGGCAGTAACAGCACACTTTTCAAAACGTGTTTTTCAGCCCGAAATAAACGCGTTTTTTCAGACAACTGAATCCCCATGTAACAGCAAGGCTCAGAAGAGCCCACACACTCAGCTCTTAACCCCAGTGTGCAGAAAGGGTAAAAACGTGTTTTTCAGCAGAAATAAAGATGTTTCTGCAAGTTTGGTCAACCCCATGTAAGTTATGGGGCAGTAACAGAACACTTTTCAAAACGTGTTTTTCAGCCCGAAATAAACGCGTTTTTTCAGACAACTGAATCCCCATGTAACAGCAAGGCTCAGAGGAGCCCACACACTCAGCTCTTAACCCCAGTGTGCAGAAAGGGTCAAAACGTGTTTTTCAGCAGAAATAAACATGTTTCTGCAAGTTTGGTCAACCCCATGTAAGTTATGGGGCAGTAACAGAACACTTTTCAAAACGTGTTTTTCAGCCCGAAATAAACGCGTTTTTTCAGACAACTGAATCCCCATGCAACAGCAAGGCTCAGAAGAGCCCACACACTCAGCTCTTAACCCCAGTGTGCAGAGAGAGTCAAAACGTGTTTTTCAGCAGAAATAAACATGTTTCTGCAAGTTTGGTCAACCCCATGTAAGTTATGGGACAGTAACAGAACACTTTTCAAAACGTGTTTTTCAGCCCGAAATAAACGCGTTTTTTCAGACAACTGAATCCCCATGTAACAGCAAGGCTCAGAGGAGCCCACACACTCAGCTCTTAACCCCAGTGTGCAGAAAGGGTCAAAACGTGTTTTTCAGCAGAAATAAACATGTTTCTGCAAGTTTGGTCAACCCCATGTAAGTTATGGGACAGTAACAGAACACTTTTCAAAACGTGTTTTTCAGCCCGAAATAAACGCGTTTTTTCAGACAACTGAATCCCCATGTAACAGCAAGGCTCAGAGGAGCCCACACACTCAGCTCTTAACCCCAGTGTGCAGAAAGGGTCAAAACGTGTTTTTCAGCAGAAATAAACATGTTTCTGCAAGTTTGGTCAACCCCATGTAAGTTATGGGGCAGTAACAGCACACTTTTCAAAACGTGTTTTTCAGCCCGAAATAAACGCGTTTTTTCAGACAACTGAATCCCCATGTAACAGCAAGGCTCAGAAGAGCCCACACACTCAGCTCTTAACCCCAGTGTGCAGAAAGAGTCAAAACGTGTTTTTCAGCAGAAATAGACATGTTTCTGCAAGTTTGGTCAACCCCATGTAAGTTATGGGGCAGTAACAGCACACTTTTCAAAACGTGTTTTTCAGCCCGAAATAAACGCGTTTTTTCAGACAACTGAATCCCCATGTAACAGCAAGGCTCAGAAGAGCCCACACACTCAGTTCTTAACCCCAGTGTGCAGAAAGGGTAAAAACGTGTTTTTCAGCAGAAATAAACATGTTTCTGCAAGTTTTGTCAACCCCATGTAAGTTATGGGGCAGTAACAGAACACTTTTCAAAACGTGTTTTTCAGCCCGAAATAAACGCGTTTTTTCAGACAACTGAATCCCCATGTAACAGCAAGGCTCAGAAGAGCCCACACACTCAGCTCTTAACCCCAGTGTGCAGAAAGGGTAAAAACGTGTTTTTCAGCAGAAATAAAGATGTTTCTGCAAGTTTGGTCAACCCCATGTAAGTTATGGGGCAGAAACAGAACACTTTTCAAAACGTGTTTTTCAGCCCGAAATAAACGCGTTTTTTCAGACAACTGAATCCCCATGTAACAGCAAGGCTCAGAAGAGCCCACACACTCAGCTCTTAACCCCAGTGTGCAGAAAGGGTCAAAACGTGTTTTTCAGCAGAAATAAACATGTTTCTGCAAGTTTGGTCAACCCCATGTAAGTTATGGGGCAGTAACAGAACACTTTTCAAAACGTGTTTTTCAGCCCGAAATAAACGCGTTTTTTCAGACAACTGAATCCCCATGTAACAGCAAGGCTCAGAGGAGCCCACACACTCAGCTCTTAACCCCAGTGTGCAGAAAGGGTCACAACGTGTTTTTCAGCAGAAATAAACATGTTTCTGCAAGTTTGGTCAACCCCATGTAAGTTATGGGACAGTAACAGAACACTTTTCAAAACGTGTTTTTCAGCCCGAAATAAACGCGTAATTTCAGACAACTGAATCCCCATGTAACAGCAAGGCTCAGAGGAGCCCACACACTCAGCTCTTAACCCCAGTGTGCAGAAAGGGTCAAAACGTGTTTTTCAGCAGAAATAAACATGTTTCTGCAAGTTTGGTCAACCCCATGTAAGTTATGGGGCAGTAACAGAACACTTTTTAAAACGTGTTTTTCAGCCCGAAATAAACGCGTTTTTTCAGACAACTGAATCCCCATGTAACAGCAAGGCTCAGAGAAGCCCACACACTCAGCTCTTAACCCCAGTGTGCAGAAAGGGTCAAAACGTGTTTTTCAGCAGAAATAAACATGTTTCTGCAAGTTTGGTCAACCCCATGTAAGTTATGGGGCAGTAACAGAACACTTTTCAAAACGTGTTTTTCAGCCCGAAATAAACGCGTTTTTTCAGACAACTGAATCCCCATGTAACAGCAAGGCTCAGAGGAGCCCACACACTCAGATCTTAACCCCAGTGTGCAGAAAGGGTCAAAACGTGTTTTTCAGCAGAAATAAACATGTTTCTGCAAGTTTGGTCAACCCCATGTAAGTTATGGGACAGTAACAGAACACTTTTCAAAACGTGTTTTTCAGCCCGAAATAAACGCGTTTTTTCAGACAGCTGAATCCCCATGCAACAGCAAGGCTCAGAAGAGCCCACACACTCAGCTCTTAACCCCAGTGTGCAGAAAGAGTCAAAACGTGTTTTTCAGCAGAAATAAACATGTTTCTGCAACTTTGGTCAACCCCATGTAAGTTATGGGGCAGTAACAGAACACTTTTCAAAACGTGTTTTTCAGCCCGAAAAAAACGCGTTTTTTCAGACAACTGAATCCCCATGCAACAGCAAGGCTCAGAAGAGCCCACACACTCAGCTCTTAACCCCAGTGTGCAGAAAGAGTCAAAACGTGTTTTTCAGCAGAAATAAACATGTTTCTGCAAGTTTGGTCAACCCCATGTAAGTTATGGGGCAGTAACAGCACACTTTTCAAAACGTGTTTTTCAGCCCGAAATAAACGCGTTTTTTCAGACAACTGAATCCCCATGCAACAGCAAGGCTCAGAAGAGCCCACACACTCAGCTCTTAACCCCAGTGTGCAGAAAGAGTCAAAACGTGTTTTTCAGCAGAAATAGACATGTTTCTGCAAGTTTGGTCAACCCCATGTAAGTTATGGGGCAGTAACAGCACACTTTTCAAAACGTGTTTTTCAGCCCGAAATAAACGCGTTTTTTCAGACAACTGAATCCTCATGTAACAGCAAGGCTCAGAAGAGCCCACACACTCAGCTCTTAACCCCAGTGTGCAGAAAGGGTAAAAACGTGTTTTTCAGCAGAAATAAACATGTTTCTGCAAGTTTGGTCAACCCCATGTAAGTTATGGGGCAGAAACAGCACACTTTTCAAAACGTGTTTTTCAGCCCGAAATAAACGCGTTTTTTCAGACAACTGAATCCCCATGTAACAGCAAGGCTCAGAGGAGCCCACACACTCAGCTCTTAACCCCAGTGTGCAGAAAGGGTCACAACGTGTTTTTCAGCAGAAATAAACATGTTTCTGCAAGTTTGGTCAACCCCATGTAAGTTATGGGACAGTAACAGAACACTTTTCAAAACGTGTTTTTCAGCCCGAAATAAACGCGTTTTTTCAGACAACTGAATCCCCATGTAACAGCAAGGCTCAGAGGAGCCCACACACTCAGCTCTTAACCCCAGTGTGCAGAAAGGGTCAAAACGTGTTTTTCAGCAGAAATAAACATGTTTCTGCAAGTTTGGTCAACCCCATGTAAGTTATGGGGCAGTAACAGAACACTTTTCAAAACGTGTTTTTCAGCCCGAAATAAACGCGTTTTTTCAGACAACTGAATCCCCATGTATCAGCAAGGCTCAGAGGAGCCCACACACTCAGATCTTAACCCCAGTGTTCAGAAAGGGTCAAAACGTGTTTTTCAGCAGAAATAAACATGTTTCTGCAAGTTTGGTCAACCCCATGTAAGTTATGGGACAGTAACAGAACACTTTTCAAAACGTGTTTTTCAGCCCGAAATAAACGCGTTTTTTCAGACAACTGAATCCCCATGCAACAGCAAGGCTCAGAAGAGCCCACACACTCAGCTCTTAACCCCAGTGTGCAGAAAGAGTCAAAACGTGTTTTTCAGCAGAAATAAACATGTTTCTGCAAGTTTGGTCAACCCCATGTAAGTTAATGGGCAGTAACAGAACACTTTTCAAAACGTGTTTTTCAGCCCGAAATAAACGCGTTTTTTCAGACAACTGAATCCCCATGCAACAGCAAGGCTCAGAAGAGCCCACACACTCAGCTCTTAACCCCAGTGTGCAGAAAGAGTCAAAACGTGTTTTTCAGCAGAAATAGACATGTTTCTGCAAGTTTGGTCAACCCCATGTAAGTTATGGGGCAGTAACAGAACACTTTTCAAAACGTGTTTTTCAGCCCGAAAAAAACGCGTTTTTTCAGACAACTGAATCCCCATGCAACAGCAAGGCTCAGAAGAGCCCACACACTCAGCTCTTAACCCCAGTGTGCAGAAAGAGTCAAAACGTGTTTTTCAGCAGAAATAAACATGTTTCTGCAAGTTTGGTCAACCCCATGTAAGTTATGGGGCAGTAACAGCACACTTTTCAAAACGTGTTTTTCAGCCCGAAATAAACGCGTTTTTTCAGACAACTGAATCCCCATGCAACAGCAAGGCTCAGAAGAGCCCACACACTCAGCTCTTAACCCCAGTGTGCAGAAAGAGTCAAAACGTGTTTTTCAGCAGAAATAGACATGTTTCTGCAAGTTTGGTCAACCCCATGTAAGTTATGGGGCAGTAACAGCACACTTTTCAAAACGTGTTTTTCAGCCCGAAATAAACGCGTTTTTTCAGACAACTGAATCCTCATGTAACAGCAAGGCTCAGAAGAGCCCACACACTCAGCTCTTAACCCCAGTGTGCAGAAAGGGTAAAAACGTGTTTTTCAGCAGAAATAAACATGTTTCTGCAAGTTTGGTCAACCCCATGTAAGTTATGGGGCAGAAACAGCACACTTTTCAAAACGTGTTTTTCAGCCCGAAATAAACGCGTTTTTTCAGACAACTGAATCCCCATGTAACAGCAAGGCTCAGAGGAGCCCACACACTCAGCTCTTAACCCCAGTGTGCAGAAAGGGTCACAACGTGTTTTTCAGCAGAAATAAACATGTTTCTGCAAGTTTGGTCAACCCCATGTAAGTTATGGGACAGTAACAGAACACTTTTCAAAACGTGTTTTTCAGCCCGAAATAAACGCGTTTTTTCAGACAACTGAATCCCCATGTAACAGCAAGGCTCAGAGGAGCCCACACACTCAGCTCTTAACCCCAGTGTGCAGAAAGGGTCAAAACGTGTTTTTCAGCAGAAATAAACATGTTTCTGCAAGTTTGGTCAACCCCATGTAAGTTATGGGGCAGTAACAGAACACTTTTCAAAACGTGTTTTTCAGCCCGAAATAAACGCGTTTTTTCAGACAACTGAATCCCCATGTATCAGCAAGGCTCAGAGGAGCCCACACACTCAGATCTTAACCCCAGTGTTCAGAAAGGGTCAAAACGTGTTTTTCAGCAGAAATAAACATGTTTCTGCAAGTTTGGTCAACCCCATGTAAGTTATGGGACAGTAACAGAACACTTTTCAAAACGTGTTTTTCAGCCCGAAATAAACGCGTTTTTTCAGACAACTGAATCCCCATGCAACAGCAAGGCTCAGAAGAGCCCACACACTCAGCTCTTAACCCCAGTGTGCAGAAAGAGTCAAAACGTGTTTTTCAGCAGAAATAAACATGTTTCTGCAAGTTTGGTCAACCCCATGTAAGTTAATGGGCAGTAACAGAACACTTTTCAAAACGTGTTTTTCAGCCCGAAATAAACGCGTTTTTTCAGACAACTGAATCCCCATGCAACAGCAAGGCTCAGAAGAGCCCACACACTCAGCTCTTAACCCCAGTGTGCAGAAAGAGTCAAAACGTGTTTTTCAGCAGAAATAGACATGTTTCTGCAAGTTTGGTCAACCCCATGTAAGTTATGGGGCAGTAACAGCACACTTTTCAAAACGTGTTTTTCAGCCCGAAATAAACGCGTTTTTTCAGACAACTGAATCCCCATGTAACAGCAAGGCTCAGAAGAGCCCACACACTCAGCTCTTAACCCCAGTGTGCAGAAAGAGTCAAAACGTGTTTTTCAGCAGAAATAAACATGTTTCTGCAAGTTTGGTCAACCCCATGTAAGTTAATGGGCAGTAACAGAACACTTTTCAAAACGTGTTTTTCAGCCCGAAATAAACGCGTTTTTTCAGACAACTGAATCCCCATGCAACAGCAAGGCTCAGAAGAGCCCACACACTCAGCTCTTAACCCCAGTGTGCAGAAAGAGTCAAAACGTGTTTTTCAGCAGAAATAGACATGTTTCTGCAAGTTTGGTCAACCCCATGTAAGTTATGGGGCAGTAACAGCACACTTTTCAAAACGTGTTTTTCAGCCCGAAATAAACGCGTTTTTTCAGACAACTGAATCCCCATGTAACAGCAAGGCTCAGAAGAGCCCACACACTCAGCTCTTAACCCCAGTGTGCAGAAAGAGTCAAAACGTGTTTTTCAGCAGAAATAGACATGTTTCTGCAAGTTTGGTCAACCCCATGTAAGTTATGGGGCAGTAACAGCACACTTTTCAAAACGTGTTTTTCAGCCCGAAATAAACGCGTTTTTTCAGACAACTGAATCCCCATGTAACAGCAAGGCTCAGAAGAGCCCACACACTCAGCTCTTAACCCCAGTGTGCAGAAAGGGTAAAAACGTGTTTTTCAGCAGAAATAAACATGTTTCTGCAAGTTTTGTCAACCCCATGTAAGTTATGGGGCAGTAACAGAACACTTTTCAAAACGTGTTTTTCAGCCCGAAATAAACGCGTTTTTTCAGACAACTGAATCCCCATGTAACAGCAAGGCTCAGAGGAGCCCACACACTCAGCTCTTAACCCCAGTTTGCAGAAAGGGTCAAAACGTGTTTTTCAGCAGAAATAAACATGTTTCTGCAAGTTTGGTCAACCCCATGTAAGTTATGGGACAGTAACAGAACACTTTTCAAAACGTGTTTTTCAGCCCGAAATAAACGCGTTTTTTCAGACAACTGAATCCCCATGTAACAGCAAGGCTCAGAGGAGCCCACACACTCAGCTCTTAACCCCAGTGTGCAGAAAGGGTCAAAACGTGTTTTTCAGCAGAAATAAACATGTTTCTGCAAGTTTGGTCAACCCCATGTAAGTTATGGGGCAGTAACAGAACACTTTTCAAAACGTGTTTTTCAGCCCGAAATAAACGCGTTTTTTCAGACAACTGAATCCCCATGCAACAGCAAGGCTCAGAAGAGCCCACACACTCAGCTCTTAACCCCAGTGTGCAGAAAGAGTCAAAACGTGTTTTTCAGCAGAAATAGACATGTTTCTGCAAGTTTGGTCAACCCCATGTAAGTTATGGGGCAGTAACAGCACACTTTTCAAAACGTGTTTTTCAGCCCGAAATAAACGCGTTTTTTCAGACAACTGAATCCCCATGTAACAGCAAGGCTCAGAAGAGCCCACACACTCAGCTCTTAACCCCAGTGTGCAGAAAGGGTAAAAACGTGTTTTTCAGCAGAAATAAACATGTTTCTGCAAGTTTGGTCAACCCCATGTAAGTTATGGGGCAGTAACAGAACACTTTTCAAAACGTGTTTTTCAGCCCGAAATAAACGCGTTTTTTCAGACAACTGAATCCCCATGTAACAGCAAGGCTCAGAAGAGCCCACACACTCAGCTCTTAACCCCAGTGTGCAGAAAGGGTCAAAACGTGATTTTCAGCAGAAATAAACATGTTTCTGCAAGTTTGGTCAACCCCATGTAAGTTATGGGGCAGTAACAGAACACTTTTCAAAACGTGTTTTTCAGCCCGAAATAAACGCGTTTTTTCAGACAACTGAATCCCCATGTAACAGCAAGGCTCAGAAGAGCCCACACACTCAGCTCTTAACCCCAGTGTGCAGAAAGGGTAAAAACGTGTTTTTCAGCAGAAATAAAGATGTTTCTGCAAGTTTGGTCAACCCCATGTAAGTTATGGGGCAGAAACAGAACACTTTTCAAAACGTGTTTTTCAGCCCGAAATAAACGCGTTTTTTCAGACAACTGAATCCCCATGTAACAGCAAGGCTCAGAAGAGCCCACACACTCAGCTCTTAACCCCAGTGTGCAGAAAGGGTCAAAACGTGTTTTTCAGCAGAAATAAACATGTTTCTGCAAGTTTGGTCAACCCCATGTAAGTTATGGGGCAGTAACAGAACACTTTTCAAAACGTGTTTTTCAGCCCGAAATAAACGCGTTTTTTCAGACAACTGAATCCCCATGTATCAGCAAGGCTCAGAGGAGCCCACACACTCAGATCTTAACCCCAGTGTTCAGAAAGGGTCAAAACGTGTTTTTCAGCAGAAATAAACATGTTTCTGCAAGTTTGGTCAACCCCATGTAAGTTATGGGACAGTAACAGAACACTTTTCAAAACGTGTTTTTCAGCCCGAAATAAACGCGTTTTTTCAGACAACTGAATCCCCATGCAACAGCAAGGCTCAGAAGAGCCCACACACTCAGCTCTTAACCCCAGTGTGCAGAAAGAGTCAAAACGTGTTTTTCAGCAGAAATAAACATGTTTCTGCAAGTTTGGTCAACCCCATGTAAGTTAATGGGCAGTAACAGAACACTTTTCAAAACGTGTTTTTCAGCCCGAAATAAACGCGTTTTTTCAGACAACTGAATCCCCATGCAACAGCAAGGCTCAGAAGAGCCCACACACTCAGCTCTTAACCCCAGTGTGCAGAAAGAGTCAAAACGTGTTTTTCAGCAGAAATAGACATGTTTCTGCAAGTTTGGTCAACCCCATGTAAGTTATGGGGCAGTAACAGCACACTTTTCAAAACGTGTTTTTCAGCCCGAAATAAACGCGTTTTTTCAGACAACTGAATCCCCATGTAACAGCAAGGCTCAGAAGAGCCCACACACTCAGCTCTTAACCCCAGTGTGCAGAAAGAGTCAAAACGTGTTTTTCAGCAGAAATAAACATGTTTCTGCAAGTTTGGTCAACCCCATGTAAGTTAATGGGCAGTAACAGAACACTTTTCAAAACGTGTTTTTCAGCCCGAAATAAACGCGTTTTTTCAGACAACTGAATCCCCATGCAACAGCAAGGCTCAGAAGAGCCCACACACTCAGCTCTTAACCCCAGTGTGCAGAAAGAGTCAAAACGTGTTTTTCAGCAGAAATAGACATGTTTCTGCAAGTTTGGTCAACCCCATGTAAGTTATGGGGCAGTAACAGCACACTTTTCAAAACGTGTTTTTCAGCCCGAAATAAACGCGTTTTTTCAGACAACTGAATCCCCATGTAACAGCAAGGCTCAGAAGAGCCCACACACTCAGCTCTTAACCCCAGTGTGCAGAAAGAGTCAAAACGTGTTTTTCAGCAGAAATAGACATGTTTCTGCAAGTTTGGTCAACCCCATGTAAGTTATGGGGCAGTAACAGCACACTTTTCAAAACGTGTTTTTCAGCCCGAAATAAACGCGTTTTTTCAGACAACTGAATCCCCATGTAACAGCAAGGCTCAGAAGAGCCCACACACTCAGCTCTTAACCCCAGTGTGCAGAAAGGGTAAAAACGTGTTTTTCAGCAGAAATAAACATGTTTCTGCAAGTTTTGTCAACCCCATGTAAGTTATGGGGCAGTAACAGAACACTTTTCAAAACGTGTTTTTCAGCCCGAAATAAACGCGTTTTTTCAGACAACTGAATCCCCATGTAACAGCAAGGCTCAGAAGAGCCCACACACTCAGCTCTTAACCCCAGTGTGCAGAAAGGGTAAAAACGTGTTTTTCAGCAGAAATAAACATGTTTCTGCAAGTTTGGTCAACCCCATGTAAGTTATGGGGCAGTAACAGAACACTTTTCAAAACGTGTTTTTCAGCCCGAAATAAACGCGTTTTTTCAGACAACTGAATCCCCATGTAACAGCAAGGCTCAGAAGAGCCCACACACTCAGCTCTTAACCCCAGTGTGCAGAAAGAGTCAAAACGTGTTTTTCAGCAGAAATAGACATGTTTCTGCAAGTTTGGTCAACCCCATGTAAGTTATGGGGCAGTAACAGCACACTTTTCAAAACGTGTTTTTCAGCCCGAAATAAACGCGTTTTTTCAGACAACTGAATCCCCATGTAACAGCAAGGCTCAGAAGAGCCCACACACTCAGCTCTTAACCCCAGTGTGCAGAAAGGGTCAAAACGTGTTTTTCAGCAGAAATAAACATGTTTCTGCAAGTTTTGTCAACCCCATGTAAGTTATGGGGCAGTAACAGAACACTTTTCAAAACGTGTTTTTCAGCCCGAAATAAACGCGTTTTTTCAGACAACTGAATCCCCATGTAACAGCAAGGCTCAGAAGAGCCCACACACTCAGCTCTTAACCCCAGTGTGCAGAAAGGGTAAAAACGTGTTTTTCAGCAGAAATAAACATGTTTCTGCAAGTTTGGTCAACCCCATGTAAGTTATGGGGCAGTAACAGAACACTTTTCAAAACGTGTTTTTCAGCCCGAAATAAACGCGTTTTTTCAGACAACTGAATCCCCATGTAACAGCAAGGCTCAGAAGAGCCCACACACTCAGCTCTTAACCCCAGTGTGCAGAAAGGGTCAAAACGTGATTTTCAGCAGAAATAAACATGTTTCTGCAAGTTTGGTCAACCCCATGTAAGTTATGGGGCAGTAACAGAACACTTTTCAAAACGTGTTTTTCAGCCCGAAATAAACGCGTTTTTTCAGACAACTGAATCCCCATGTAACAGCAAGGCTCAGAAGAGCCCACACACTCAGCTCTTAACCCCAGTGTGCAGAAAGGGTAAAAACGTGTTTTTCAGCAGAAATAAAGATGTTTCTGCAAGTTTGGTCAACCCCATGTAAGTTATGGGGCAGAAACAGAACACTTTTCAAAACGTGTTTTTCAGCCCGAAATAAACGCGTTTTTTCAGACAACTGAATCCCCATGTAACAGCAAGGCTCAGAAGAGCCCACACACTCAGCTCTTAACCCCAGTGTGCAGAAAGGGTCAAAACGTGTTTTTCAGCAGAAATAAACATGTTTCTGCAAGTTTGGTCAACCCCATGTAAGTTATGGGGCAGTAACAGAACACTTTTCAAAACGTGTTTTTCAGCCCGAAATAAACGCGTTTTTTCAGACAACTGAATCCCCATGTATCAGCAAGGCTCAGAGGAGCCCACACACTCAGATCTTAACCCCAGTGTTCAGAAAGGGTCAAAACGTGTTTTTCAGCAGAAATAAACATGTTTCTGCAAGTTTGGTCAACCCCATGTAAGTTATGGGACAGTAACAGAACACTTTTCAAAACGTGTTTTTCAGCCCGAAATAAACGCGTTTTTTCAGACAACTGAATCCCCATGCAACAGCAAGGCTCAGAAGAGCCCACACACTCAGCTCTTAACCCCAGTGTGCAGAAAGAGTCAAAACGTGTTTTTCAGCAGAAATAAACATGTTTCTGCAAGTTTGGTCAACCCCATGTAAGTTAATGGGCAGTAACAGAACACTTTTCAAAACGTGTTTTTCAGCCCGAAATAAACGCGTTTTTTCAGACAACTGAATCCCCATGCAACAGCAAGGCTCAGAAGAGCCCACACACTCAGCTCTTAACCCCAGTGTGCAGAAAGAGTCAAAACGTGTTTTTCAGCAGAAATAGACATGTTTCTGCAAGTTTGGTCAACCCCATGTAAGTTATGGGGCAGTAACAGCACACTTTTCAAAACGTGTTTTTCAGCCCGAAATAAACGCGTTTTTTCAGACAACTGAATCCCCATGTAACAGCAAGGCTCAGAAGAGCCCACACACTCAGCTCTTAACCCCAGTGTGCAGAAAGAGTCAAAACGTGTTTTTCAGCAGAAATAAACATGTTTCTGCAAGTTTGGTCAACCCCATGTAAGTTAATGGGCAGTAACAGAACACTTTTCAAAACGTGTTTTTCAGCCCGAAATAAACGCGTTTTTTCAGACAACTGAATCCCCATGCAACAGCAAGGCTCAGAAGAGCCCACACACTCAGCTCTTAACCCCAGTGTGCAGAAAGAGTCAAAACGTGTTTTTCAGCAGAAATAGACATGTTTCTGCAAGTTTGGTCAACCCCATGTAAGTTATGGGGCAGTAACAGCACACTTTTCAAAACGTGTTTTTCAGCCCGAAATAAACGCGTTTTTTCAGACAACTGAATCCCCATGTAACAGCAAGGCTCAGAAGAGCCCACACACTCAGCTCTTAACCCCAGTGTGCAGAAAGAGTCAAAACGTGTTTTTCAGCAGAAATAGACATGTTTCTGCAAGTTTGGTCAACCCCATGTAAGTTATGGGGCAGTAACAGCACACTTTTCAAAACGTGTTTTTCAGCCCGAAATAAACGCGTTTTTTCAGACAACTGAATCCCCATGTAACAGCAAGGCTCAGAAGAGCCCACACACTCAGCTCTTAACCCCAGTGTGCAGAAAGGGTAAAAACGTGTTTTTCAGCAGAAATAAACATGTTTCTGCAAGTTTTGTCAACCCCATGTAAGTTATGGGGCAGTAACAGAACACTTTTCAAAACGTGTTTTTCAGCCCGAAATAAACGCGTTTTTTCAGACAACTGAATCCCCATGTAACAGCAAGGCTCAGAGGAGCCCACACACTCAGCTCTTAACCCCAGTGTGCAGAAAGAGTCAAAACGTGTTTTTCAGCAGAAATAAACATGTTTCTGCAAGTTTGGTCAACCCCATGTAAGTTATGGGACAGTAACAGAACACTTTTCAAAACGTGTTTTTCAGCCCGAAATAAACGCGTTTTTTCAGACAACTGAATCCCCATGCAACAGCAAGGCTCAGAAGAGCCCACACACTCAGCTCTAAACCCCAGTGTGCAGAAAGAGTCAAAACGTGTTTTTCAGCAGAAATAAACATGTTTCTGCAAGTTTGGTCAACCCCATGTAAGTTATGGGACAGTAACAGAACACTTTTCAAAACGTGTTTTTCAGCCCGAAATAAACGCGTTTTTTCAGACAACTGAATCCCCATGTAACAGCAAGGCTCAGAGGAGCCCACACACTCAGCTCTTAACCCCAGTTTGCAGAAAGGGTCAAAACGTGTTTTTCAGCAGAAATAAACATGTTTCTGCAAGTTTGGTCAACCCCATGTAAGTTATGGGACAGTAACAGAACACTTTTCAAAACGTGTTTTTCAGCCCGAAATAAACGCGTTTTTTCAGACAACTGAATCCCCATGTAACAGCAAGGCTCAGAGGAGCCCACACACTCAGCTCTTAACCCCAGTGTGCAGAAAGGGTCAAAACGTGTTTTTCAGCAGAAATAAACATGTTTCTGCAAGTTTGGTCAACCCCATGTAAGTTATGGGGCAGTAACAGAACACTTTTCAAAACGTGTTTTTCAGCCTGAAATAAACGCGTTTTTTCAGACAACTGAATCCCCATGCAACAGCAAGGCTCAGAAGAGCCCACACACTCAGCTCTTAACCCCAGTGTGCAGAAAGAGTCAAAACGTGTTTTTCAGCAGAAATAGACATGTTTCTGCAAGTTTGGTCAACCCCATGTAAGTTATGGGGCAGTAACAGCACACTTTTCAAAACGTGTTTTTCAGCCCGAAATAAACGCGTTTTTTCAGACAACTGAATCCCCATGTAACAGCAAGGCTCAGAAGAGCCCACACACTCAGCTCTTAACCCCAGTGTGCAGAAAGGGTAAAAACGTGTTTTTCAGCAGAAATAAACATGTTTCTGCAAGTTTGGTCAACCCCATGTAAGTTATGGGGCAGTAACAGAACACTTTTCAAAACGTGTTTTTCAGCCCGAAATAAACGCGTTTTTTCAGACAACTGAATCCCCATGTAACAGCAAGGCTCAGAAGAGCCCACACACTCAGCTCTTAACCCCAGTGTGCAGAAAGGGTCAAAACGTGATTTTCAGCAGAAATAAACATGTTTCTGCAAGTTTGGTCAACCCCATGTAAGTTATGGGGCAGTAACAGAACACTTTTCAAAACGTGTTTTTCAGCCCGAAATAAACGCGTTTTTTCAGACAACTGAATCCCCATGTAACAGCAAGGCTCAGAAGAGCCCACACACTCAGCTCTTAACCCCAGTGTGCAGAAAGGGTAAAAACGTGTTTTTCAGCAGAAATAAAGATGTTTCTGCAAGTTTGGTCAACCCCATGTAAGTTATGGGGCAGAAACAGAACACTTTTCAAAACGTGTTTTTCAGCCCGAAATAAACGCGTTTTTTCAGACAACTGAATCCCCATGTAACAGCAAGGCTCAGAAGAGCCCACACACTCAGCTCTTAACCCCAGTGTGCAGAAAGGGTCAAAACGTGTTTTTCAGCAGAAATAAACATGTTTCTGCAAGTTTGGTCAACCCCATGTAAGTTATGGGGCAGTAACAGAACACTTTTCAAAACGTGTTTTTCAGCCCGAAATAAACGCGTTTTTTCAGACAACTGAATCCCCATGTAACAGCAAGGCTCAGAGGAGCCCACACACTCAGCTCTTAACCCCAGTGTGCAGAAAGGGTCACAACGTGTTTTTCAGCAGAAATAAACGTTTCTGCAAGTTTGGTCAGCCCCATGTAAGTTATGGGACAGTAACAGAACACTTTTCAAAACGTGTTTTTCAGCCCGAAATAAACGCGTTTTTTCAGACAACTGAATCCCCATGTAACAGCAAGGCTCAGAGGAGCCCACACACTCAGCTCTTAACCCCAGTGTGCAGAAAGGGTCACAACGTGTTTTTCAGCAGAAATAAACATGTTTCTGCAAGTTTGGTCAACCCCATGTAAGTTATGGGACAGTAACAGAACACTTTTCAAAACGTGTTTTTCAGCCCGAAATAAACGCGTTTTTTCAGACAACTGAATCCCCATGTAACAGCAAGGCTCAGAGGAGCCCACACACTCAGCTCTTAACCCCAGTGTGCAGAAAGGGTCAAAACGTGTTTTTCAGCAGAAATAAACATGTTTCTGCAAGTTTGGTCAACCCCATGTAAGTTATGGGACAGTAACAGAACACTTTTCAAAACGTGTTTTTCAGCCCGAAATAAACGCGTTTTTTCAGACAACTGAATCCCCATGTAACAGCAAGGCTCAGAGGAGCCCACACACTCAGCTCTTAACCCCAGTGTGCAGAAAGGGTCAAAACGTGTTTTTCAGCAGAAATAAACATGTTTCTGCAAGTTTGGTCAACCCCATGTAAGTTATGGGGCAGTAACAGAACACTTTTCAAAACGTGTTTTTCAGCCCGAAATAAACGCGTTTTTTCAGACAACTGAATCCCCATGCAACAGCAAGGCTCAGAAGAGCCCACACACTCAGCTCTTAACCCCAGTGTGCAGAAAGAGTCAAAACGTGTTTTTCAGCAGAAATAGACATGTTTCTGCAAGTTTGGTCAACCCCATGTAAGTTATGGGGCAGTAACAGAACACTTTTCAAAACGTGTTTTTCAGCCCGAAATAAACGCGTTTTTTCAGACAACTGAATCCCCATGCAACAGCAAGGCTCAGAAGAGCCCACACACTCAGCTCTTAACCCCAGTGTGCAGAAAGAGTCAAAACGTGTTTTTCAGCAGAAATAAACATGTTTCTGCAAGTTTGGTCAACCCCATGTAAGTTATGGGACAGTAACAGAACACTTTTCAAAACGTGTTTTTCAGCCCGAAATAAACGCGTTTTTTCAGACAACTGAATCCCCATGTAACAGCAAGGCTCAGAGGAGCCCACACACTCAGCTCTTAACCCCAGTGTGCAGAAAGGGTCACAACGTGTTTTTCAGCAGAAATAAACATGTTTCTGCAAGTTTGGTCAACCCCATGTAAGTTATGGGACAGTAACAGAACACTTTTCAAAACGTGTTTTTCAGCCCGAAATAAACGCGTTTTTTCAGACAACTGAATCCCCATGTAACAGCAAGGCTCAGAGGAGCCCACACACTCAGCTCTTAACCCCAGTGTGCAGAAAGGGTCAAAACGTGTTTTTCAGCAGAAATAAACATGTTTCTGCAAGTTTGGTCAACCCCATGTAAGTTATGGGACAGTAACAGAACACTTTTCAAAACGTGTTTTTCAGCCCGAAATAAACGCGTTTTTTCAGACAACTGAATCCCCATGTAACAGCAAGGCTCAGAGGAGCCCACACACTCAGCTCTTAACCCCAGTGTGCAGAAAGGGTCAAAACGTGTTTTTCAGCAGAAATAAACATGTTTCTGCAAGTTTGGTCAACCCCATGTAAGTTATGGGGCAGTAACAGAACACTTTTCAAAACGTGTTTTTCAGCCCGAAATAAACGCGTTTTTTCAGACAACTGAATCCCCATGCAACAGCAAGGCTCAGAAGAGCCCACACACTCAGCTCTTAACCCCAGTGTGCAGAAAGAGTCAAAACGTGTTTTTCAGCAGAAATAGACATGTTTCTGCAAGTTTGGTCAACCCCATGTAAGTTATGGGGCAGTAACAGAACACTTTTCAAAACGTGTTTTTCAGCCCGAAATAAACGCGTTTTTTCAGACAACTGAATCCCCATGCAACAGCAAGGCTCAGAAGAGCCCACACACTCAGCTCTTAACCCCAGTGTGCAGAAAGAGTCAAAACGTGTTTTTCAGCAGAAATAAACATGTTTCTGCAAGTTTGGTCAACCCCATGTAAGTTATGGGACAGTAACAGAACACTTTTCAAAACGTGTTTTTCAGCCCGAAATAAACGCGTTTTTTCAGACAACTGAATCCCCATGTAACAGCAAGGCTCAGAGGAGCCCACACACTCAGCTCTTAACCCCAGTGTGCAGAAAGGGTCAAAACGTGTTTTTCAGCAGAAATAAACATGTTTCTGCAAGTTTGGTCAACCCCATGTAAGTTATGGGACAGTAACAGAACACTTTTCAAAACGTGTTTTTCAGCCCGAAATAAACGCGTTTTTTCAGACAACTGAATCCCCATGTAACAGCAAGGCTCAGAGGAGCCCACACACTCAGCTCTTAACCCCAGTGTGCAGAAAGGGTCAAAACGTGTTTTTCAGCAGAAATAAACATGTTTCTGCAAGTTTGGTCAACCCCATGTAAGTTATGGGGCAGTAACAGAACACTTTTCAAAACGTGTTTTTCAGCCCGAAATAAACGCGTTTTTTCAGACAACTGAATCCCCATGCAACAGCAAGGCTCAGAAGAGCCCACACACTCAGCTCTTAACCCCAGTGTGCAGAAAGAGTCAAAACGTGTTTTTCAGCAGAAATAGACATGTTTCTGCAAGTTTGGTCAACCCCATGTAAGTTATGGGGCAGTAAGAGCACACTTTTCAAAACGTGTTTTTCAGCCCGAAATAAACGCGTTTTTTCAGACAACTGAATCCCCATGTAACAGCAAGGCTCAGAAGAGCCCACACACTCAGCTCTTAACCCCAGTGTGCAGAAAGGGTAAAAACGTGTTTTTCAGCAGAAATAAACATGTTTCTGCAAGTTTGGTCAACCCCATGTAAGTTATGGGGCAGTAACAGAACACTTTTCAAAACGTGTTTTTCAGCCCGAAATAAACGCGTTTTTTCAGACAACTGAATCCCCATCTAACAGCAAGGCTCAGAAGAGCCCACACACTCAGCTCTTAACCCCAGTGTGCAGAAAGGGTCAAAACGTGTTTTTCAGCAGAAATAAACATGTTTCTGCAAGTTTGGTCAACCCCATGTAAGTTATGGGGCAGTAACAGAACACTTTTCAAAACGTGTTTTTCAGCCCGAAATAAACGCGTTTTTTCAGACAACTGAATCCCCATGTAACAGCAAGGCTCAGAAGAGCCCACACACTCAGCTCTTAACCCCAGTGTGCAGAAAGGGTAAAAACGTGTTTTTCAGCAGAAATAAACATGTTTCTGCAAGTTTGGTCAACCCCATGTAAGTTATGGGGCAGTAACAGAACACTTTTCAAAACGTGTTTTTCAGCCCGAAATAAACGCGTTTTTTCAGACAACTGAATCCCCATGTAACAGCAAGGCTCAGAAGAGCCCACACACTCAGCTCTTAACCCCAGTGTGCAGAAAGGGTCAAAACGTGTTTTTCAGCAGAAATAAACATGTTTCTGCAAGTTTGGTCAACCCCATGTAAGTTATGGGACAGTAACAGAACACTTTTCAAAACGTGTTTTTCAGCCCGAAATAAACGCGTTTTTTCAGACAACTGAATCCCCATGTAACAGCAAGGCTCAGAGGAGCCCACACACTCAGCTCTTAACCCCAGTGTGCAGAAAGGGTCACAACGTGTTTTTCAGCAGAAATAAACATGTTTCTGCAAGTTTGGTCAACCCCATGTAAGTTATGGGACAGTAACAGAACACTTTTCAAAACGTGTTTTTGAGCCCGAAATAAACGCGTTTTTTCAGACAACTGAATCCCCATGTAACAGCAAGGCTCAGAGGAGCCCACACACTCAGCTCTTAACCCCAGTGTGCAGAAAGGGTCAAAACGTGTTTTTCAGCAGAAATAAACATGTTTCTGCAAGTTTGGTCAACCCCATGTAAGTTATGGGACAGTAACAGAACACTTTTCAAAACGTGTTTTTCAGCCCGAAATAAACGCGTTTTTTCAGACAACTGAATCCCCATGTAACAGCAAGGCTCAGAGGAGCCCACACACTCAGCTCTTAACCCCAGTGTGCAGAAAGGGTCAAAACGTGTTTTTCAGCAGAAATAAACATGTTTCTGCAAGTTTGGTCAACCCCATGTAAGTTATGGGGCAGTAACAGAACACTTTTCAAAACGTGTTTTTCAGCCCGAAATAAACGCGTTTTTTCAGACAACTGAATCCCCATGCAACAGCAAGGCTCAGAAGAGCCCACACACTCAGCTCTTAACCCCAGTGTGCAGAAAGAGTCAAAACGTGTTTTTCAGCAGAAATAAACATGTTTCTGCAAGTTTGGTCAACCCCATGTAAGTTATGGGACAGTAACAGAACACTTTTCAAAACGTGTTTTTCAGCCCGAAATAAACGCGTTTTTTCAGACAACTGAATCCCCATGTAACAGCAAGGCTCAGAGGAGCCCACACACTCAGCTCTTAACCCCAGTGTGCAGAAAGGGTCAAAACGTGTTTTTCAGCAGAAATAAACATGTTTCTGCAAGTTTGGTCAACCCCATGTAAGTTATGGGACAGTAACAGAACACTTTTCAAAACGTGTTTTTCAGCCCGAAATAAACGCGTTTTTTCAGACAACTGAATCCCCATGTAACAGCAAGGCTCAGAGGAGCCCACACACTCAGCTCTTAACCCCAGTGTGCAGAAAGGGTCAAAACGTGTTTTTCAGCAGAAATAAACATGTTTCTGCAAGTTTGGTCAACCCCATGTAAGTTATGGGGCAGTAACAGAACACTTTTCAAAACGTGTTTTTCAGCCCGAAATAAACGCGTTTTTTCAGACAACTGAATCCCCATGCAACAGCAAGGCTCAGAAGAGCCCACACACTCAGCTCTTAACCCCAGTGTGCAGAAAGAGTCAAAACGTGTTTTTCAGCAGAAATAGACATGTTTCTGCAAGTTTGGTCAACCCCATGTAAGTTATGGGGCAGTAACAGCACACTTTTCAAAACGTGTTTTTCAGCCCGAAATAAACGCGTTTTTTCAGACAACTGAATCCCCATGTAACAGCAAGGCTCAGAAGAGCCCACACACTCAGCTCTTAACCCCAGTGTGCAGAAAGGGTAAAAACGTGTTTTTCAGCAGAAATAAACATGTTTCTGCAAGTTTGGTCAACCCCATGTAAGTTATGGGGCAGTAACAGAACACTTTTCAAAACGTGTTTTTCAGCCCGAAATAAACGCGTTTTTTCAGACAACTGAATCCCCATGTAACAGCAAGGCTCAGAAGAGCCCACACACTCAGCTCTTAACCCCAGTGTGCAGAAAGGGTCAAAACGTGTTTTTCAGCAGAAATAAACATGTTTCTGCAAGTTTGGTCAACCCCATGTAAGTTATGGGACAGTAACAGAACACTTTTCAAAACGTGTTTTTCAGCCCGAAATAAACGCGTTTTTTCAGACAACTGAATCCCCATGTAACAGCAAGGCTCAGAGGAGCCCACACACTCAGCTCTTAACCCCAGTGTGCAGAAAGGGTCACAACGTGTTTTTCAGCAGAAATAAACATGTTTCTGCAAGTTTGGTCAACCCCATGTAAGTTATGGGACAGTAACAGAACACTTTTCAAAACGTGTTTTTCAGCCCGAAATAAACGCGTTTTTTCAGACAACTGAATCCCCATGTAACAGCAAGGCTCAGAGGAGCCCACACACTCAGCTCTTAACCCCAGTGTGCAGAAAGGGTCAAAACGTGTTTTTCAGCAGAAATAAACATGTTTCTGCAAGTTTGGTCAACCCCATGTAAGTTATGGGACAGTAACAGAACACTTTTCAAAACGTGTTTTTCAGCCCGAAATAAACGCGTTTTTTCAGACAACTGAATCCCCATGTAACAGCAAGGCTCAGAGGAGCCCACACACTCAGCTCTTAACCCCAGTGTGCAGAAAGGGTCAAAACGTGTTTTTCAGCAGAAATGAACATGTTTCTGCAAGTTTGGTCAACCCCATGTAAGTTATGGGGCAGTAACAGAACACTTTTCAAAACGTGTTTTTCAGCCCGAAATAAACGCGTTTTTTCAGACAACTGAATCCCCATGTAACAGCAAGGCTCAGAGGAGCCCACACACTCAGATCTTAACCCCAGTGTTCAGAAAGGGTCAAAACGTGTTTTTCAGCAGAAATAAACATGTTTCTGCAAGTTTGGTCAACCCCATGTAAGTTATGGGACAGTAACAGAACACTTTTCAAAACGTGTTTTTCAGCCCGAAATAAACGCGTTTTTTCAGACAACTGAATCCCCATGCAACAGCAAGGCTCAGAAGAGCCCACACACTCAGCTCTTAACCCCAGTGTGCAGAAAGAGTCAAAACGTGTTTTTCAGCAGAAATAAACATGTTTCTGCAAGTTTGGTCAACCCCATGTAAGTTAATGGGCAGTAACAGAACACTTTTCAAAACGTGTTTTTCAGCCCGAAATAAACGCGTTTTTTCAGACAACTGAATCCCCATGCAACAGCAAGGCTCAGAAGAGCCCACACACTCAGCTCTTAACCCCAGTGTGCAGAAAGAGTCAAAACGTGTTTTTCAGCAGAAATAGACATGTTTCTGCAAGTTTGGTCAACCCCATGTAAGTTATGGGGCAGTAACAGCACACTTTTCAAAACGTGTTTTTCAGCCCGAAATAAACGCGTTTTTTCAGACAACTGAATCCCCATGTAACAGCAAGGCTCAGAAGAGCCCACACACTCAGCTCTTAACCCCAGTGTGCAGAAAGAGTCAAAACGTGTTTTTCAGCAGAAATAGACATGTTTCTGCAAGTTTGGTCAACCCCATGTAAGTTATGGGGCAGTAACAGCACACTTTTCAAAACGTGTTTTTCAGCCCGAAATAAACGCGTTTTTTCAGACAACTGAATCCCCATGTAACAGCAAGGCTCAGAAGAGCCCACACACTCAGCTCTTAACCCCAGTGTGCAGAAAGGGTAAAAACGTGTTTTTCAGCAGAAATAAAGATGTTTCTGCAAGTTTGGTCAACCCCATGTAAGTTATGGGGCAGTAACAGAACACTTTTCAAAACGTGTTTTTCAGCCCGAAATAAACGTGTTTTTTCAGACAACTGAATCCCCATGTAACAGCAAGGCTCAGTAGAGCCCACACACTCAGCTCTTAACCCCAGTGTGCAGAAAGGGTCAAAACGTGTTTTTCAGCAGAAATAAACATGTTTCTGCAAGTTTGGTCAACCCCATGTAAGTTATGGGGCAGTAACAGAACACTTTTCAAAACGTGTTTTTCAGCCCGAAATAAACGCGTTTTTTCAGACAACTGAATCCCCATGTAACAGCAAGGCTCAGAGGAGCCCACACACTCAGCTCTTAACCCCAGTGTGCAGAAAGGGTCACAACGTGTTTTTCAGCAGAAATAAACATGTTTCTGCAAGTTTGGTCAACCCCATGTAAGTTATGGGACAGTAACAGAACACTTTTCAAAACGTGTTTTTCAGCCCGAAATAAACGCGTTTTTTCAGACAACTGAATCCCCATGTAACAGCAAGGCTCAGAGGAGCCCACACACTCAGCTCTTAACCCCAGTGTGCAGAAAGGGTCAAAACGTGTTTTTCAGCAGAAATAAACATGTTTCTGCAAGTTTGGTCAACCCCATGTAAGTTATGGGGCAGTAACAGAACACTTTTCAAAACGTGTTTTTCAGCCCGAAATAAACGCGTTTTTTCAGACAACTGAATCCCCATGTAACAGCAAGGCTCAGAGGAGCCCACACACTCAGCTCTTAACCCCAGTGTGCAGAAAGGGTCAAAACGTGTTTTTCAGCAGAAATAAACATGTTTCTGCAAGTTTGGTCAACCCCATGTAAGTTATGGGGCAGTAACAGAACACTTTTCAAAACGTGTTTTTCAGCCCGAAATAAACGCGTTTTTTCAGACAACTGAATCCCCATGTAACAGCAAGGCTCAGAGAAGCCCACACACTCAGCTCTTAACCCCAGTGTGCAGAAAGGGTCAAAACGTGTTTTTCAGCAGAAATAAACATGTTTCTGCAAGTTTGGTGAACCCCATGTAAGTTATGGGGCAGTAACAGAACACTTTTCAAAACGTGTTTTTCAGCCCGAAATAAACGCGTTTTTTCAGACAACTGAATCCCCATGTAACAGCAAGGCTCAGAGGAGCCCACACACTCAGATCTTAACCCCAGTGTGCAGAAAGGGTCAAAACGTGTTTTTCAGCAGAAATAAACATGTTTCTGCAAGTTTGGTCAACCCCATGTAAGTTATGGGACAGTAACAGAACACTTTTCAAAACGTGTTTTTCAGCCCGAAATAAACGCGTTTTTTCAGACAGCTGAATCCCCATGCAACAGCAAGGCTCAGAAGAGCCCACACACTCAGCTCTTAACCCCAGTGTGCAGAAAGAGTCAAAACGTGTTTTTCAGCAGAAATAAACATGTTTCTGCAACTTTGGTCAACCCCATGTAAGTTATGGGGCAGTAACAGAACACTTTTCAAAACGTGTTTTTCAGCCCGAAATAAACACGTTTTTTCAGACAACTGAATCCCCATGCAACAGCAAGGCTCAGAAGAGCCCACACACTCAGCTCTTAACCCCAGTGTGCAGAAAGAGTCAAAACGTGTTTTTCAGCAGAAATAGACATGTTTCTGCAAGTTTGGTCAACCCCATGTAAGTTATGGGGCAGTAACAGCACACTTTTCAAAACGTGTTTTTCAGCCCGAAATAAACGCGTTTTTTCAGACAACTGAATCCTCATGTAACAGCAAGGCTCAGAAGAGCCCACACACTCAGCTCTTAACCCCAGTGTGCAGAAAGGGTAAAAACGTGTTTTTCAGCAGAAATAAACATGTTTCTGCAAGTTTGGTCAACCCCATGTAAGTTATGGGGCAGTAACAGCACACTTTTCAAAACGTGTTTTTCAGCCCGAAATAAACGCGTTTTTTCAGACAACTGAATCCCCATGTAACAGCAAGGCTCAGAGGAGCCCACACACTCAGCTCTTAACCCCAGTGTGCAGAAAGGGTCACAACGTGTTTTTCAGCAGAAATAAACATGTTTCTGCAAGTTTGGTCAACCCCATGTAAGTTATGGGACAGTAACAGAACACTTTTCAAAACGTGTTTTTCAGCCCGAAATAAACGCGTTTTTTCAGACAACTGAATCCCCATGTAACAGCAAGGCTCAGAGGAGCCCACACACTCAGCTCTTAACCCCAGTGTGCAGAAAGGGTCAAAACGTGTTTTTCAGCAGAAATAAACATGTTTCTGCAAGTTTGGTCAACCCCATGTAAGTTATGGGACAGTAACAGAACACTTTTCAAAACGTGTTTTTCAGCCCGAAATAAACGCGTTTTTTCAGACAACTGAATCCCCATGTAACAGCAAGGCTCAGAGGAGCCCACACACTCAGCTCTTAACCCCAGTGTGCAGAAAGGGTCAAAACGTGTTTTTCAGCAGAAATAAACATGTTTCTGCAAGTTTGGTCAACCCCATGTAAGTTATGGGGCAGTAACAGAACACTTTTCAAAACGTGTTTTTCAGCCCGAAATAAACGCGTTTTTTCAGACAACTGAATCCCCATGCAACAGCAAGGCTCAGAAGAGCCCACACACTCAGCTCTTAACCCCAGTGTGCAGAAAGGGTCAAAACGTGTTTTTCAGCAGAAATAAACATGTTTCTGCAAGTTTGGTCAACCCCATGTAAGTTATGGGACAGTAACAGAACACTTTTCAAAACGTGTTTTTCAGCCCGAAATAAACGCGTTTTTTCAGACAACTGAATCCCCATGCAACAGCAAGGCTCAGAAGAGCCCACACACTCAGCTCTTAACCCCAGTGTGCAGAAAGAGTCAAAACGTGTTTTTCAGCAGAAATAAACATGTTTCTGCAAGTTTGGTCAACCCCATGTAAGTTAATGGGCAGTAACAGAACACTTTTCAAAACGTGTTTTTCAGCCCGAAATAAACGCGTTTTTTCAGACAACTGAATCCCCATGCAACAGCAAGGCTCAGAAGAGCCCACACACTCAGCTCTTAACCCCAGTGTGCAGAAAGAGTCAAAACGTGTTTTTCAGCAGAAATAGACATGTTTCTGCAAGTTTGGTCAACCCCATGTAAGTTATGGGGCAGTAACAGCACACTTTTCAAAACGTGTTTTTCAGCCCGAAATAAACGCGTTTTTTCAGACAACTGAATCCCCATGTAACAGCAAGGCTCAGAGGAGCCCACACACTCAGCTCTTAACCCCAGTGTGCAGAAAGGGTCAAAACGTGTTTTTCAGCAGAAATAAACATGTTTCTGCAAGTTTTGTCAACCCCATGTAAGTTATGGGGCAGTAACAGAACACTTTTCAAAACGTGTTTTTCAGCCCGAAATAAACGCGTTTTTTCAGACAACTGAATCCCCATGTAACAGCAAGGCTCAGAAGAGCCCACACACTCAGCTCTTAACCCCAGTGTGCAGAAAGGGTAAAAACGTGTTTTTCAGCAGAAATAAAGATGTTTCTGCAAGTTTGGTCAACCCCATGTAAGTTATGGGGCAGTAACAGAACACTTTTCAAAACGTGTTTTTCATCCCGAAATAAACGCGTTTTTTCAGACAACTGAATCCCCATGTAACAGCAAGGCTCAGAAGAGCCCACACACTCAGCTCTTAACCCCAGTGTGCAGAAAGGGTCAAAACGTGTTTTTCAGCAGAAATAAACATGTTTCTGCAAGTTTGGTCAACCCCATGTAAGTTATGGGGCAGTAACAGAACACTTTTCAAAACGTGTTTTTCAGCCCGAAATAAACGCGTTTTTTCAGACAACTGAATCCCCATGTAACAGCAAGGCTCAGAGGAGCCCACACACTCAGCTCTTAACCCCAGTGTGCAGAAAGGGTCACAACGTGTTTTTCAGCAGAAATAAACATGTTTCTGCAAGTTTGGTCAACCCCATGTAAGTTATGGGACAGTAACAGAACACTTTTCAAAACGTGTTTTTCAGCCCGAAATAAACGCGTTTTTTCAGACAACTGAATCCCCATGTAACAGCAAGGCTCAGAGGAGCCCACACACTCAGCTCTTAACCCCAGTGTGCAGAAAGGGTCAAAACGTGTTTTTCAGCAGAAATAAACATGTTTCTGCAAGTTTGGTCAACCCCATGTAAGTTATGGGGCAGTAACAGCACACTTTTCAAAACGTGTTTTTCAGCCCGAAATAAACGCGTTTTTTCAGACAACTGAATCCCCATGTAACAGCAAGGCTCAGAGGAGCCCACACACTCAGCTCTTAACCCCAGTGTGCAGAAAGGGTCACAACGTGTTTTTCAGCAGAAATAAACATGTTTCTGCAAGTTTGGTCAACCCCATGTAAGTTATGGGACAGTAACAGAACACTTTTCAAAACGTGTTTTTCAGCCCGAAATAAACGCGTTTTTTCAGACAACTGAATCCCCATGTAACAGCAAGGCTCAGAGGAGCCCACACACTCAGCTCTTAACCCCAGTGTGCAGAAAGGGTCAAAACGTGTTTTTCAGCAGAAATAAACATGTTTCTGCAAGTTTGGTCAACCCCATGTAAGTTATGGGGCAGTAACAGAACACTTTTCAAAACGTGTTTTTCAGCCCGAAATAAACGCGTTTTTTCAGACAACTGAATCCCCATGCAACAGCAAGGCTCAGAAGAGCCCACACACTCAGCTCTTAACCCCAGTGTGCAGAAAGGGTCAAAACGTGTTTTTCAGCAGAAATAAACATGTTTCTGCAAGTTTGGTCAACCCCATGTAAGTTATGGGACAGTAACAGAACACTTTTCAAAACGTGTTTTTCAGCCCGAAATAAACGCGTTTTTTCAGACAACTGAATCCCCATGCAACAGCAAGGCTCAGAAGAGCCCACACACTCAGCTCTTAACCCCAGTGTGCAGAAAGAGTCAAAACGTGTTTTTCAGCAGAAATAAACATGTTTCTGCAAGTTTGGTCAACCCCATGTAAGTTAATGGGCAGTAACAGAACACTTTTCAAAACGTGTTTTTCAGCCCGAAATAAACGCGTTTTTTCAGACAACTGAATCCCCATGCAACAGCAAGGCTCAGAAGAGCCCACACACTCAGCTCTTAACCCCAGTGTGCAGAAAGAGTCAAAACGTGTTTTTCAGCAGAAATAGACATGTTTCTGCAAGTTTGGTCAACCCCATGTAAGTTATGGGGCAGTAACAGCACACTTTTCAAAACGTGTTTTTCAGCCCGAAATAAACGCGTTTTTTCAGACAACTGAATCCCCATGTAACAGCAAGGCTCAGAGGAGCCCACACACTCAGCTCTTAACCCCAGTGTGCAGAAAGGGTCACAACGTGTTTTTCAGCAGAAATAAACATGTTTCTGCAAGTTTGGTCAACCCCATGTAAGTTATGGGACAGTAACAGAACACTTTTCAAAACGTGTTTTTCAGCCCGAAATAAACGCGTTTTTTCAGACAACTGAATCCCCATGTAACAGCAAGGCTCAGAGGAGCCCACACACTCAGCTCTTAACCCCAGTGTGCAGAAAGGGTCAAAACGTGTTTTTCAGCAGAAATAAACATGTTTCTGCAAGTTTGGTCAACCCCATGTAAGTTATGGGGCAGTAACAGAACACTTTTCAAAACGTGTTTTTCAGCCCGAAATAAACGCGTTTTTTCAGACAACTGAATCCCCATGCAACAGCAAGGCTCAGAAGAGCCCACACACTCAGCTCTTAACCCCAGTGTGCAGAAAGGGTCAAAACGTGTTTTTCAGCAGAAATAAACATGTTTCTGCAAGTTTGGTCAACCCCATGTAAGTTATGGGACAGTAACAGAACACTTTTCAAAACGTGTTTTTCAGCCCGAAATAAACGCGTTTTTTCAGACAACTGAATCCCCATGCAACAGCAAGGCTCAGAAGAGCCCACACACTCAGCTCTTAACCCCAGTGTGCAGAAAGAGTCAAAACGTGTTTTTCAGCAGAAATAAACATGTTTCTGCAAGTTTGGTCAACCCCATGTAAGTTAATGGGCAGTAACAGAACACTTTTCAAAACGTGTTTTTCAGCCCGAAATAAACGCGTTTTTTCAGACAACTGAATCCCCATGCAACAGCAAGGCTCAGAAGAGCCCACACACTCAGCTCTTAACCCCAGTGTGCAGAAAGAGTCAAAACGTGTTTTTCAGCAGAAATAGACATGTTTCTGCAAGTTTGGTCAACCCCATGTAAGTTATGGGGCAGTAACAGCACACTTTTCAAAACGTGTTTTTCAGCCCGAAATAAACGCGTTTTTTCAGACAACTGAATCCCAATGTAACAGCAAGGCTCAGAGGAGCCCACACACTCAGCTCTTAACCCCAGTGTGCAGAAAGGGTAAAAACGTGTTTTTCAGCAGAAATAAACATGTTTCTGCAAGTTTTGTCAACCCCATGTAAGTTATGGGGCAGTAACAGAACACTTTTCAAAACGTGTTTTTCAGCCCGAAATAAACGCGTTTTTTCAGACAACTGAATCCCCATGCAACAGCAAGGCTCAGAAGAGCCCACACACTCAGCTCTTAACCCCAGTGTGCAGAAAGAGTCAAAACGTGTTTTTCAGCAGAAATAAACATGTTTCTGCAAGTTTGGTCAACCCCATGTAAGTTATGGGGCAGTAACAGAACACTTTTCAAAACGTGTTTTTCAGCCCGAAATAAACGCGTTTTTTCAGACAACTGAATCCCCATGTAACAGCAAGGCTCAGAGGAGCCCACACACTCAGCTCTTAACCCCAGTGTGCAGAAAGGGTCAAAACGTGTTTTTCAGCAGAAATAAACATGTTTCTGCAAGTTTGGTCAACCCCATGTAAGTTATGGGACAGTAACAGAACACTTTTCAAAACGTGTTTTTCAGCCCGAAATAAACGCGTTTTTTCAGACAACTGAATCCCCATGTAACAGCAAGGCTCAGAGGAGCCCACACACTCAGCTCTTAACCCCAGTGTGCAGAAAGGGTCAAAACGTGTTTTTCAGCAGAAATAAACATGTTTCTGCAAGTTTGGTCAACCCCATGTAAGTTATGGGGCAGTAACAGAACACTTTTCAAAACGTGTTTTTCAGCCCGAAATAAACGCGTTTTTTCAGACAACTGAATCCCCATGCAACAGCAAGGCTCAGAAGAGCCCACACACTCAGCTCTTAACCCCAGTGTGCAGAAAGAGTCAAAACGTGTTTTTCAGCAGAAATAGACATGTTTCTGCAAGTTTGGTCAACCCCATGTAAGTTATGGGGCAGTAACAGCACACTTTTCAAAACGTGTTTTTCAGCCCGAAATAAACGCGTTTTTTCAGACAACTGAATCCCCATGTAACAGCAAGGCTCAGAAGAGCCCACACACTCAGCTCTTAACCCCAGTGTGCAGAAAGAGTCAAAACGTGTTTTTCAGCAGAAATAGACATGTTTCTGCAAGTTTGGTCAACCCCATGTAAGTTATGGGGCAGTAACAGCACACTTTTCAAAACGTGTTTTTCAGCCCGAAATAAACGCGTTTTTTCAGACAACTGAATTCCCATGTAACAGCAAGGCTCAGAAGAGCCCACACACTCAGCTCTTAACCCCAGTGTGCAGAAAGGGTAAAAACGTGTTTTTCAGCAGAAATAAACATGTTTCTGCAAGTTTTGTCAACCCCATGTAAGTTATGGGGCAGTAACAGAACACTTTTCAAAACGTGTTTTTCAGCCCGAAATAAACGCGTTTTTTCAGACAACTGAATCCCCATGTAACAGCAAGGCTCAGAAGAGCCCACACACTCAGCTCTTAACCCCAGTGTGCAGAAAGGGTAAAAACGTGTTTTTCAGCAGAAATAAAGATGTTTCTGCAAGTTTGGTCAACCCCATGTAAGTTATGGGGCAGTAACAGAACACTTTTCAAAACGTGTTTTTCATCTCGAAATAAACGCGTTTTTTCAGACAACTGAATCCCCATGTAACAGCAAGGCTCAGAAGAGCCCACACACTCAGCTCTTAACCCCAGTGTGCAGAAAGGGTCAAAACGTGTTTTTCAGCAGAAATAAACATGTTTCTGCAAGTTTGGTCAACCCCATGTAAGTTATGGGGCAGTAACAGAACACTTTTCAAAACGTGTTTTTCAGCCCGAAATAAACGCGTTTTTTCAGACAACTGAATCCCCATGTAACAGCAAGGCTCAGAGGAGCCCACACACTCAGCTCTTAACCCCAGTGTGCAGAAAGGGTCACAACGTGTTTTTCAGCAGAAATAAACATGTTTCTGCAAGTTTGGTCAACCCCATGTAAGTTATGGGACAGTAACAGAACACTTTTCAAAACGTGTTTTTCAGCCCGAAATAAACGCGTTTTTTCAGACAACTGAATCCCCATGTAACAGCAAGGCTCAGAGGAGCCCACACACTCAGCTCTTAACCCCAGTGTGCAGAAAGGGTCAAAACGTGTTTTTCAGCAGAAATAAACATGTTTCTGCAAGTTTGGTCAACCCCATGTAAGTTATGGGGCAGTAACAGAACACTTTTCAAAACGTGTTTTTCAGCCCGAAATAAACGCGTTTTTTCAGACAACTGAATCCCCATGTAACAGCAAGGCTCAGAGGAGCCCACACACTCAGCTCTTAACCCCAGTGTGCAGAAAGGGTCAAAACGTGTTTTTCAGCAGAAATAAACATGTTTCTGCAAGTTTGGTCAACCCCATGTAAGTTATGGGACAGTAACAGAACACTTTTCAAAACGTGTTTTTCAGCCCGAAATAAACGCGTTTTTTCAGACAACTGAATCCCCATGTAACAGCAAGGCTCAGAGAAGCCCACACACTCAGCTCTTAACCCCAGTGTGCAGAAAGGGTCAAAACGTGTTTTTCAGCAGAAATAAACATGTTTCTGCAAGTTTGGTCAACCCCATGTAAGTTATGGGGCAGTAACAGAACACTTTTCAAAACGTGTTTTTCAGCCCGAAATAAACGCGTTTTTTCAGACAACTGAATCCCCATGTAACAGCAAGGCTCAGAGGAGCCCACACACTCAGATCTTAACCCCAGTGTGCAGAAAGGGTCAAAACGTGTTTTTCAGCAGAAATAAACATGTTTCTGCAAGTTTGGTCAACCCCATGTAAGTTATGGGACAGTAACAGAACACTTTTCAAAACGTGTTTTTCAGCCCGAAATAAACGCGTTTTTTCAGACAGCTGAATCCCCATGCAACAGCAAGGCTCAGAAGAGCCCACACACTCAGCTCTTAACCCCAGTGTGCAGAAAGAGTCAAAACGTGTTTTTCAGCAGAAATAAACATGTTTCTGCAACTTTGGTCAACCCCATGTAAGTTATGGGGCAGTAACAGAACACTTTTCAAAACGTGTTTTTCAGCCCGAAATAAACGCGTTTTTTCAGACAACTGAATCCCCATGCAACAGCAAGGCTCAGAAGAGCCCACACACTCAGCTCTTAACCCCAGTGTGCAGAAAGAGTCAAAACGTGTTTTTCAGCAGAAATAAACATGTTTCTGCAAGTTTGGTCAACCCCATGTAAGTTATGGGGCAGTAACAGCACACTTTTCAAAACGTGTTTTTCAGCCCAAAATAAACGCGTTTTTTCAGACAACTGAATCCCCATGTAACAGCAAGGCTCAGAGGAGCCCACACACTCAGCTCTTAACCCCAGTGTGCAGAAAGGGTCACAACGTGTTTTTCAGCAGAAATAAACATGTTTCTGCAAGTTTGGTCAACCCCATGTAAGTTATGGGACAGTAACAGAACACTTTTCAAAACGTGTTTTTCAGCCCGAAATAAACGCGTTTTTTCAGACAACTGAATCCCCATGTAACAGCAAGGCTCAGAAGAGCCCACACACTCAGCTCTTAACCCCAGTGTGCAGAAAGGGTCAAAACGTGTTTTTCAGCAGAAATAAACATGTTTCTGCAAGTTTGGTCAACCCCATGTAAGTTATGGGGCAGTAACAGAACACTTTTCAAAACGTGTTTTTCAGCCCGAAATAAACGCGTTTTTTCAGACAACTGAATCCCCATGCAACAGCAAGGCTCAGAAGAGCCCACACACTCAGCTCTTAACCCCAGTGTGCAGAAAGAGTCAAAACGTGTTTTTCAGCAGAAATAGACATGTTTCTGCAAGTTTGGTCAACCCCATGTAAGTTATGGGGCAGTAACAGCACACTTTTCAAAACGTGTTTTTCAGCCCGAAATAAACGCGTTTTTTCAGACAACTGAATCCTCATGTAACAGCAAGGCTCAGAAGAGCCCACACACTCAGCTCTTAACCCCAGTGTGCAGAAAGGGTAAAAACGTGTTTTTCAGCAGAAATAAACATGTTTCTGCAAGTTTGGTCAACCCCATGTAAGTTATGGGGCAGTAACAGCACACTTTTCAAAACGTGTTTTTCAGCCCGAAATAAACGCGTTTTTTCAGACAACTGAATCCCCATGTAACAGCAAGGCTCAGAGGAGCCCACACACTCAGCTCTTAACCCCAGTGTGCAGAAAGGGTCACAACGTGTTTTTCAGCAGAAATAAACATGTTTCTGCAAGTTTGGTCAACCCCATGTAAGTTATGGGACAGTAACAGAACACTTTTCAAAACGTGTTTTTCAGCCCGAAATAAACGCGTTTTTTCAGACAACTGAATCCCCATGTAACAGCAAGGCTCAGAGGAGCCCACACACTCAGATCTTAACCCCAGTGTTCAGAAAGGGTCAAAACGTGTTTTTCAGCAGAAATAAACATGTTTCTGCAAGTTTGGTCAACCCCATGTAAGTTATGGGACAGTAACAGAACACTTTTCAAAACGTGTTTTTCAGCCCGAAATAAACGCGTTTTTTCAGACAACTGAATCCCCATGCAACAGCAAGGCTCAGAAGAGCCCACACACTCAGCTCTTAACCCCAGTGTGCAGAAAGAGTCAAAACGTGTTTTTCAGCAGAAATAAACATGTTTCTGCAAGTTTGGTCAACCCCATGTAAGTTAATGGGCAGTAACAGAACACTTTTCAAAACGTGTTTTTCAGCCCGAAATAAACGCGTTTTTTCAGACAACTGAATCCCCATGCAACAGCAAGGCTCAGAAGAGCCCACACACTCAGCTCTTAACCCCAGTGTGCAGAAAGAGTCAAAACGTGTTTTTCAGCAGAAATAGACATGTTTCTGCAAGTTTGGTCAACCCCATGTAAGTTATGGGGCAGTAACAGCACACTTTTCAAAACGTGTTTTTCAGCCCGAAATAAACGCGTTTTTTCAGACAACTGAATCCCCATGTAACAGCAAGGCTCAGAAGAGCCCACACACTCAGCTCTTAACCCCAGTGTGCAGAAAGAGTCAAAACGTGTTTTTCAGCAGAAATAGACATGTTTCTGCAAGTTTGGTCAACCCCATGTAAGTTATGGGGCAGTAACAGCACACTTTTCAAAACGTGTTTTTCAGCCCGAAATAAACGCGTTTTTTCAGACAACTGAATCCCCATGTAACAGCAAGGCTCAGAAGAGCCCACACACTCAGCTCTTAACCCCAGTGTGCAGAAAGGGTAAAAACGTGTTTTTCAGCAGAAATAAACATGTTTCTGCAAGTTTTGTCAACCCCATGTAAGTTATGGGGCAGTAACAGAACACTTTTCAAAACGTGTTTTTCAGCCCGAAATAAACGCGTTTTTTCAGACAACTGAATCCCCATGCAACAGCAAGGCTCAGAAGAGCCCACACACTCAGCTCTTAACCCCAGTGTGCAGAAAGAGTCAAAACGTGTTTTTCAGCAGAAATAAACATGTTTCTGCAAGTTTGGTCAACCCCATGTAAGTTATGGGACAGTAACAGAACACTTTTCAAAACGTGTTTTTCAGCCCGAAATAAACGCGTTTTTTCAGACAACTGAATCCCCATGTAACAGCAAGGCTCAGAGGAGCCACACACTCAGCTCTTAACCCCAGTGTGCAGAAAGGGTCAAAACGTGTTTTTCAGCAGAAATAAACATGTTTCTGCAAGTTTGGTCAACCCCATGTAAGTTATGGGACAGTAACAGAACACTTTTCAAAACGTGTTTTTCAGCCCGAAATAAACGCGTTTTTTCAGACAACTGAATCCCCATGTAACAGCAAGGCTCAGAGGAGCCCACACACTCAGCTCTTAACCCCAGTGTGCAGAAAGGGTCAAAACGTGTTTTTCAGCAGAAATAAACATGTTTCTGCAAGTTTGGTCAACCCCATGTAAGTTATGGGGCAGTAACAGAACACTTTTCAAAACGTGTTTTTCAGCCCGAAATAAACGCGTTTTTTCAGACAACTGAATCCCCATGCAACAGCAAGGCTCAGAGGAGCCCACACACTCAGCTCTTAACCCCAGTGTGCAGAAAGAGTCAAAACGTGTTTTTCAGCAGAAATAGACATGTTTCTGCAAGTTTGGTCAACCCCATGTAAGTTATGGGGCAGTAACAGCACACTTTTCAAAACGTGTTTTTCAGCCCGAAATAAACGCGTTTTTTCAGACAACTGAATCCCCATGTAACAGCAAGGCTCAGAAGAGCCCACACACTCAGCTCTTAACCCCAGTGTGCAGAAAGAGTCAAAACGTGTTTTTCAGCAGAAATAGACATGTTTCTGCAAGTTTGGTCAACCCCATGTAAGTTATGGGGCAGTAACAGCACACTTTTCAAAACGTGTTTTTCAGCCCGAAATAAACGCGTTTTTTCAGACAACTGAATCCCCATGTAACAGCAAGGCTCAGAAGAGCCCACACACTCAGCTCTTAACCCCAGTGTGCAGAAAGAGTCAAAACGTGTTTTTCAGCAGAAATAGACATGTTTCTGCAAGTTTGGTCAACCCCATGTAAGTTATGGGGCAGTAACAGCACACTTTTCAAAACGTGTTTTTCAGCCCGAAATAAACGCGTTTTTTCAGACAACTGAATCCCCATGTAACAGCAAGGCTCAGAAGAGCCCACACACTCAGCTCTTAACCCCAGTGTGCAGAAAGGGTAAAAACGTGTTTTTCAGCAGAAATAAACATGTTTCTGCAAGTTTTGTCAACCCCATGTAAGTTATGGGGCAGTAACAGAACACTTTTCAAAACGTGTTTTTCAGCCCGAAATAAACGCGTTTTTTCAGACAACTGAATCCCCATGTAACAGCAAGGCTCAGAAGAGCCCACACACTCAGCTCTTAACCCCAGTGTGCAGAAAGGGTAAAAACGTGTTTTTCAGCAGAAATAAAGATGTTTCTGCAAGTTTGGTCAACCCCATGTAAGTTATGGGGCAGTAACAGAACACTTTTCAAAACGTGTTTTTCATCCCGAAATAAACGCGTTTTTTCAGACAACTGAATCCCCATGTAACAGCAAGGCTCAGAAGAGCCCACACACTCAGCTCTTAACCCCAGTGTGCAGAAAGGGTCAAAACGTGTTTTTCAGCAGAAATAAACGTTTCTGCAAGTTTGGTCAACCCCATGTAAGTTATGGGGCAGTAACAGAACACTTTTCAAAACGTGTTTTTCAGCCCGAAATAAACGCGTTTTTTCAGACAACTGAATCCCCATGTAACAGCAAGGCTCAGAGGAGCCCACACACTCAGCTCTTAACCCCAGTGTGCAGAAAGGGTCACAACGTGTTTTTCAGCAGAAATAAACATGTTTCTGCAAGTTTGGTCAACCCCATGTAAGTTATGGGACAGTAACAGAACACTTTTCAAAACGTGTTTTTCAGCCCGAAATAAACGCGTTTTTTCAGACAACTGAATCCCCATGTAACAGCAAGGCTCAGAGGAGCCCACACACTCAGCTCTTAACCCCAGTGTGCAGAAAGGGTCAAAACGTGTTTTTCAGCAGAAATAAACATGTTTCTGCAAGTTTGGTCAACCCCATGTAAGTTATGGGGCAGTAACAGAACACTTTTCAAAACGTGTTTTTCAGCCCGAAATAAACGCGTTTTTTCAGACAACTGAATCCCCATGTAACAGCAAGGCTCAGAGGAGCCCACACACTCAGCTCTTAACCCCAGTGTG
This sequence comes from Lepisosteus platostomus, assembly GCF_059453375.1. Taxonomy (NCBI): domain Eukaryota; kingdom Metazoa; phylum Chordata; class Actinopteri; order Semionotiformes; family Lepisosteidae; genus Lepisosteus; species Lepisosteus platostomus. The sequence goes on from NC_142623.1 coordinate 24,016,317, forward strand.
CAGAAAGGGTCAAAACGTGTTTTTCAGCAGAAATAAACATGTTTCTGCAAGTTTGGTCAACCCCATGTAAGTTATGGGACAGTAACAGAACACTTTTCAAAACGTGTTTTTCAGCCCGAAATAAACGCGTTTTTTCAGACAACTGAATCCCCATGTAACAGCAAGGCTCAGAGAAGCCCACACACTCAGCTCTTAACCCCAGTGTGCAGAAAGGGTCAAAACGTGTTTTTCAGCAGAAATAAACATGTTTCTTCAAGTTTGGTCAACCCCATGTAAGTTATGGGGCAGTAACAGAACACTTTTCAAAACGTGTTTTTCAGCCCGAAATAAACGCGTTTTTTCAGACAACTGAATCCCCATGTAACAGCAAGGCTCAGAGGAGCCCACACACTCAGATCTTAACCCCAGTGTGCAGAAAGGGTCAAAACGTGTTTTTCAGCAGAAATAAACATGTTTCTGCAAGTTTGGTCAACCCCATGTAAGTTATGGGACAGTAACAGAACACTTTTCAAAACGTGTTTTTCAGCCCGAAATAAACGCGTTTTTTCAGACAGCTGAATCCCCATGCAACAGCAAGGCTCAGAAGAGCCCACACACTCAGCTCTTAACCCCAGTGTGCAGAAAGAGTCAAAACGTGTTTTTCAGCAGAAATAAACATGTTTCTGCAAGTTTGGTCAACCCCATGTAAGTTATGGGGCAGTAACAGAACACTTTTCAAAACGTGTTTTTCAGCCCGAAATAAACGCGTTTTTTCAGACAACTGAATCCCCATGCAACAGCAAGGCTCAGAAGAGCCCACACACTCAGCTCTTAACCCCAGTGTGCAGAAAGAGTCAAAACGTGTTTTTCAGCAGAAATAAACATGTTTCTGCAAGTTTGGTCAACCCCATGTAAGTTATGGGGCAGTAACAGCACACTTTTCAAAACGTGTTTTTCAGCCCAAAATAAACGCGTTTTTTCAGACAACTGAATCCCCATGTAACAGCAAGGCTCAGAGGAGCCCACACACTCAGCTCTTAACCCCAGTGTGCAGAAAGGGTCACAACGTGTTTTTCAGCAGAAATAAACATGTTTCTGCAAGTTTGGTCAACCCCATGTAAGTTATGGGACAGTAACAGAACACTTTTCAAAACGTGTTTTTCAGCCCGAAATAAACGCGTTTTTTTAGACAACTGAATCCCCATGTAACAGCAAGGCTCAGAAGAGCCCACACACTCAGCTCTTAACCCCAGTGTGCAGAAAGGGTCAAAACGTGTTTTTCAGCAGAAATAAACATGTTTCTGCAAGTTTGGTCAACCCCATGTAAGTTATGGGGCAGTAACAGAACACTTTTCAAAACGTGTTTTTCAGCCCGAAATAAACGCGTTTTTTCAGACAACTGAATCCCCATGCAACAGCAAGGCTCAGAAGAGCCCACACACTCAGCTCTTATCCCCAGTGTGCAGAAAGAGTCAAAACGTGTTTTTCAGCAGAAATAGACATGTTTCTGCAAGTTTGGTCAACCCCATGTAAGTTATGGGGCAGTAACAGCACACTTTTCAAAACGTGTTTTTCAGCCCGAAATAAACGCGTTTTTTCAGACAACTGAATCCTCATGTAACAGCAAGGCTCAGAAGAGCCCACACACTCAGTTCTTAACCCCAGTGTGCAGAAAGGGTAAAAACGTGTTTTTCAGCAGAAATAAACATGTTTCTGCAAGTTTGGTCAACCCCATGTAAGTTATGGGGCAGTAACAGCACACTTTTCAAAACGTGTTTTTCAGCCCGAAATAAACGCGTTTTTTCAGACAACTGAATCCCCATGTAACAGCAAGGCTCAGAGGAGCCCACACACTCAGCTCTTAACCCCAGTGTGCAGAAAGGGTCACAACGTGTTTTTCAGCAGAAATAAACATGTTTCTGCAAGTTTGGTCAACCCCATGTAAGTTATGGGACAGTAACAGAACACTTTTCAAAACGTGTTTTTCAGCCCGAAATAAACGCGTTTTTTCAGACAACTGAATCCCCATGTAACAGCAAGGCTCAGAGGAGCCCACACACTCAGCTCTTAACCCCAGTGTGCAGAAAGGGTCAAAACGTGTTTTTCAGCAGAAATAAACATGTTTCTGCAAGTTTGGTCAACCCCATGTAAGTTATGGGACAGTAACAGAACACTTTTCAAAACGTGTTTTTCAGCCCGAAATAAACGCGTTTTTTCAGACAACTGAATCCCCATGTAACAGCAAGGCTCAGAGGAGCCCACACACTCAGCTCTTAACCCCAGTGTGCAGAAAGGGTCAAAACGTGTTTTTCAGCAGAAATAAACATGTTTCTGCAAGTTTGGTCAACCCCATGTAAGTTATGGTGCAGTAACAGAACACTTTTCAAAACGTGTTTTTCAGCCCGAAATAAACGCGTTTTTTCAGACAACTGAATCCCCATGTATCAGCAAGGCTCAGAGGAGCCCACACACTCAGATCTTAACCCCAGTGTTCAGAAAGGGTCAAAACGTGTTTTTCAGCAGAAATAAACATGTTTCTGCAAGTTTGGTCAACCCCATGTAAGTTATGGGACAGTAACAGAACACTTTTCAAAACGTGTTTTTCAGCCCGAAATAAACGCGTTTTTTCAGACAACTGAATCCCCATGCAACAGCAAGGCTCAGAAGAGCCCACACACTCAGCTCTTAACCCCAGTGTGCAGAAAGAGTCAAAACGTGTTTTTCAGCAGAAATAAACATGTTTCTGCAAGTTTGGTCAACCCCATGTAAGTTAATGGGCAGTAACAGAACACTTTTCAAAACGTGTTTTTCAGCCCGAAATAAACGCGTTTTTTCAGACAACTGAATCCCCATGCAACAGCAAGGCTCAGAAGAGCCCACACACTCAGCTCTTAACCCCAGTGTGCAGAAAGAGTCAAAACGTGTTTTTCAGCAGAAATAGACATGTTTCTGCAAGTTTGGTCAACCCCATGTAAGTTATGGGGCAGTAACAGCACACTTTTCAAAACGTGTTTTTCAGCCCGAAATAAACGCGTTTTTTCAGACAACTGAATCCCCATGTAACAGCAAGGCTCAGAAGAGCCCACACACTCAGCTCTTAACCCCAGTGTGCAGAAAGAGTCAAAACGTGTTTTTCAGCAGAAATAGACATGTTTCTGCAAGTTTGGTCAACCCCATGTAAGTTATGGGGCAGTAACAGCACACTTTTCAAAACGTGTTTTTCAGCCCGAAATAAACGCGTTTTTTCAGACAACTGAATCCCCATGTAACAGCAAGGCTCAGAGGAGCCCACACACTCAGATCTTAACCCCAGTGTGCAGAAAGGGTCAAAACGTGTTTTTCAGCAGAAATAAACATGTTTCTGCAAGTTTGGTCAACCCCATGTAAGTTATGGGACAGTAACAGAACACTTTTCAAAACGTGTTTTTCAGCCCGAAATAAACGCGTTTTTTCAGACAGCTGAATCCCCATGCAACAGCAAGGCTCAGAAGAGCCCACACACTCAGCTCTTAACCCCAGTGTGCAGAAAGAGTCAAAACGTGTTTTTCAGCAGAAATAAACATGTTTCTGCAACTTTGGTCAACCCCATGTAAGTTATGGGGCAGTAACAGCACACTTTTCAAAACGTGTTTTTCAGCCCGAAATAAACGCGTTTTTTCAGACAACTGAATCCCCATGTAACAGCAAGGCTCAGAGGAGCCCACACACTCAGCTCTTAACCCCAGTGTGCAGAAAGGGTCACAACGTGTTTTTCAGCAGAAATAAACATGTTTCTGCAAGTTTGGTCAACCCCATGTAAGTTATGGGGCAGTAACAGCACACTTTTCAAAACGTGTTTTTCAGCCCGAAATAAACGCGTTTTTTCAGACAACTGAATCCCCATGTAACAGCAAGGCTCAGAAGAGCCCACACACTCAGCTCTTAACCCCAGTGTGCAGAAAGGGTAAAAACGTGTTTTTCAGCAGAAATAAACATGTTTCTGCAAGTTTTGTCAACCCCATGTAAGTTATGGGGCAGTAACAGAACACTTTTCAAAACGTGTTTTTCAGCCCGAAATAAACGCGTTTTTTCAGACAACTGAATCCCCATGCAACAGCAAGGCTCAGAAGAGCCCACACACTCAGCTCTTAACCCCAGTGTGCAGAAAGAGTCAAAACGTGTTTTTCAGCAGAAATAAACATGTTTCTGCAAGTTTGGTCAACCCCATGTAAGTTATGGGACAGTAACAGAACACTTTTCAAAACGTGTTTTTCAGCCCGAAATAAACGCGTTTTTTCAGACAACTGAATCCCCATGTAACAGCAAGGCTCAGAGGAGCCCACACACTCAGCTCTTAACCCCAGTGTGCAGAAAGGGTCAAAACGTGTTTTTCAGCAGAAATAAACATGTTTCTGCAAGTTTGGTCAACCCCATGTAAGTTATGGGACAGTAACAGAACACTTTTCAAAACGTGTTTTTCAGCCCGAAATAAACGCGTTTTTTCAGACAACTGAATCCCCATGTAACAGCAAGGCTCAGAGGAGCCCACACACTCAGCTCTTAACCCCAGTGTGCAGAAAGGGTCAAAACGTGTTTTTCAGCAGAAATAAACATGTTTCTGCAAGTTTGGTCAACCCCATGTAAGTTATGGGGCAGTAACAGAACACTTTTCAAAACGTGTTTTTATGCCCGAAATAAACGCGTTTTTTCAGACAACTGAATCCCCATGCAACAGCAAGGCTCAGAAGAGCCCACACACTCAGCTCTTAACCCCAGTGTGCAGAAAGAGTCAAAACGTGTTTTTCAGCAGAAATAGACATGTTTCTGCAAGTTTGGTCAACCCCATGTAAGTTATGGGGCAGTAACAGCACACTTTTCAAAACGTGTTTTTCAGCCCGAAATAAACGCGCTTTTTCAGACAACTGAATCCCCATGTAACAGCAAGGCTCAGAAGAGCCCACACACTCAGCTCTTAACCCCAGTGTGCAGAAAGGGTAAAAACGTGTTTTTCAGCAGAAATAAACATGTTTCTGCAAGTTTGGTCAACCCCATGTAAGTTATGGGGCAGTAACAGAACACTTTTCAAAACGTGTTTTTCAGCCCGAAATAAACGCGTTTTTTCAGACAACTGAATCCCCATGTAACAGCAAGGCTCAGAAGAGCCCACACACTCAGCTCTTAACCCCAGTGTGCAGAAAGGGTCAAAACGTGTTTTTCAGCAGAAATAAACATGTTTCTGCAAGTTTGGTCAACCCCATGTAAGTTATGGGGCAGTAACAGAACACTTTTCAAAACGTGTTTTTCAGCCCGAAATAAACGCGTTTTTTCAGACAACTGAATCCCCATGTAACAGCAAGGCTCAGAAGAGCCCACACACTCAGCTCTTAACCCCAGTGTGCAGAAAGGGTAAAAACGTGTTTTTCAGCAGAAATAAACATGTTTCTGCAAGTTTGGTCAACCCCATGTAAGTTATGGGGCAGTAACAGAACACTTTTCAAAACGTGTTTTTCAGCCCGAAATAAACGCGTTTTTTCAGACAACTGAATCCCCATGTAACAGCAAGGCTCAGAAGAGCCCACACACTCAGCTCTTAACCCCAGTGTGCAGAAAGGGTCAAAACGTGTTTTTCAGCAGAAATAAACATGTTTCTGCAAGTTTGGTCAACCCCATGTAAGTTATGGGGCAGTAACAGAACACTTTTCAAAACGTGTTTTTCAGCCCGAAATAAACGCGTTTTTTCAGACAACTGAATCCCCATGTAACAGCAAGGCTCAGAGGAGCCCACACACTCAGCTCTTAACCCCAGTGTGCAGAAAGGGTCACAACGTGTTTTTCAGCAGAAATAAACATGTTTCTGCAAGTTTGGTCAACCCCATGTAAGTTATGGGGCAGTAACAGAACACTTTTCAAAACGTGTTTTTCAGCCCGAAATAAACGCGTTTTTTCAGACAACTGAATCCCCATGTAACAGCAAGGCTCAGAGGAGCCCACACACTCAGATCTTAACCCCAGTGTTCAGAAAGGGTCAAAACGTGTTTTTCAGCAGAAATAAACATGTTTCTGCAAGTTTGGTCAACCCCATGTAAGTTATGGGACAGTAACAGAACACTTTTCAAAACGTGTTTTTCAGCCCGAAATAAACGCGTTTTTTCAGACAACTGAATCCCCATGCAACAGCAAGGCTCAGAAGAGCCCACACACTCAGCTCTTAACCCCAGTGTGCAGAAAGAGTCAAAACGTGTTTTTCAGCAGAAATAAACATGTTTCTGCAAGTTTGGTCAACCCCATGTAAGTTAATGGGCAGTAACAGAACACTTTTCAAAACGTGTTTTTCAGCCCGAAATAAACGCGTTTTTTCAGACAACTGAATCCCCATGCAACAGCAAGGCTCAGAAGAGCCCACACACTCAGCTCTTAACCCCAGTGTGCAGAAAGAGTCAAAACGTGTTTTTCAGCAGAAATAGACATGTTTCTGCAAGTTTGGTCAACCCCATGTAAGTTATGGGGCAGTAACAGAACACTTTTCAAAACGTGTTTTTCAGCCCGAAATAAACGCGTTTTTTCAGACAACTGAATCCCCATGTAACAGCAAGGCTCAGAAGAGCCCACACACTCAGCTCTTAACCCCAGTGTGCAGAAAGAGTCAAAACGTGTTTTTCAGCAGAAATAGACATGTTTCTGCAAGTTTGGTCAACCCCATGTAAGTTATGGGGCAGTAACAGCACACTTTTCAAAACGTGTTTTTCAGCCCGAAATAAACGCGTTTTTTCAGACAACTGAATCCCCATGTAACAGCAAGGCTCAGAGGAGCCCACACACTCAGCTCTTAACCCCAGTGTGCAGAAAGGGTCACAACGTGTTTTTCAGCAGAAATAAACATGTTTCTGCAAGTTTGGTCAACCCCATGTAAGTTATGGGACAGTAACAGAACACTTTTCAAAACGTGTTTTTCAGCCCGAAATAAACGCGTTTTTTCAGACAAATGAATCCCCATGTAACAGCAAGGCTCAGAGGAGCCCACACACTCAGCTCTTAACCCCAGTGTGCAGAAAGGGTCAAAACGTGTTTTTCAGCAGAAATAAACATGTTTCTGCAAGTTTGGTCAACCCCATGTAAGTTATGGGGCAGTAACAGAACACTTTTCAAAACGTGTTTTTCAGCCCGAAATAAACGCGTTTTTTCAGACAACTGAATCCCCATGTAACAGCAAGGCTCAGAGGAGCCCACACACTCAGCTCTTAACCCCAGTGTGCAGAAAGGGTCAAAACGTGTTTTTCAGCAGAAATAAACATGTTTCTGCAAGTTTGGTCAACCCCATGTAAGTTATGGGACAGTAACAGAACACTTTTCAAAACGTGTTTTTCAGCCCGAAATAAACGCGTTTTTTCAGACAACTGAATCCCCATGTAACAGCAAGGCTCAGAGAAGCCCACACACTCAGCTCTTAACCCCAGTGTGCAGAAAGGGTCAAAACGTGTTTTTCAGCAGAAATAAACATGTTTCTGCAAGTTTGGTCAACCCCATGTAAGTTATGGGGCAGTAACAGAACACTTTTCAAAACGTGTTTTTCAGCCCGAAATAAACGCGTTTTTTCAGACAGCTGAATCCCCATGCAACAGCAAGGCTCAGAAGAGCCCACACACTCAGCTCTTAACCCCAGTGTGCAGAAAGAGTCAAAACGTGTTTTTCAGCAGAAATAAACATGTTTCTGCAACTTTGGTCAACCCCATGTAAGTTATGGGGCAGTAACAGAACACTTTTCAAAACGTGTTTTTCAGCCCGAAATAAACGCGTTTTTTCAGACAACTGAATCCCCATGCAACAGCAAGGCTCAGAAGAGCCCACACACTCAGCTCTTAACCCCAGTGTGCAGAAAGAGTCAAAACGTGTTTTTCAGCAGAAATAGACATGTTTCTGCAAGTTTGGTCAACCCCATGTAAGTTATGGGGCAGTAACAGCACACTTTTCAAAACGTGTTTTTCAGCTCGAAATAAACGCGTTTTTTCAGACAACTGAATCCCCATGTAACAGCAAGGCTCAGAAGAGCCCACACACTCAGCTCTTAACCCCAGTGTGCAGAAAGGGTCAAAACGTGTTTTTCAGCAGAAATAAACATGTTTCTGCAAGTTTGGTCAACCCCATGTAAGTTATGGGGCAGTAACAGAACACTTTTCAAAACGTGTTTTTCAGCCCGAAATAAACGCGTTTTTTCAGACAACTGAATCCCCATGTAACAGCAAGGCTCAGAGGAGCCCACACACTCAGATCTTAACCCCAGTGTGCAGAAAGGGTCAAAACGTGTTTTTCAGCAGAAATAAACATGTTTCTGCAAGTTTGGTCAACCCCATGTAAGTTATGGGACAGTAACAGAACACTTTTCAAAACGTGTTTTTCAGCCCGAAATAAACGCGTTTTTTCAGACAGCTGAATCCCCATGCAACAGCAAGGCTCAGAAGAGCCCACACACTCAGCTCTTAACCCCAGTGTGCAGAAAGAGTCAAAACGTGTTTTTCAGCAGAAATAAACATGTTTCTGCAACTTTGGTCAACCCCATGTAAGTTATGGGGCAGTAACAGAACACTTTTCAAAACGTGTTTTTCAGCCCGAAATAAACGCGTTTTTTCAGACAACTGAATCCCCATGCAACAGCAAGGCTCAGAAGAGCCCACACACTCAGCTCTTAACCCCAGTGTGCAGAAAGAGTCAAAACGTGTTTTTCAGCAGAAATAGACATGTTTCTGCAAGTTTGGTCAACCCCATGTAAGTTATGGGGCAGTAACAGCACACTTTTCAAAACGTGTTTTTCAGCTCGAAATAAACGCGTTTTTTCAGACAACTGAATCCCCATGTAACAGCAAGGCTCAGAAGAGCCCACACACTCAGCTCTTAACCCCAGTGTGCAGAAAGAGTCAAAACGTGTTTTTCAGCAGAAATAAACATGTTTCTGCAAGTTTGGTCAACCCCATGTAAGTTATGGGGCAGTAACAGCACACTTTTCAAAACGTGTTTTTCAGCCCGAAATAAACGCGTTTTTTCAGACAACTGAATCCCCATGTAACAGCAAGGCTCAGAGGAGCCCACACACTCAGCTCTTAACCCCAGTGTGCAGAAAGGGTCACAACGTGTTTTTCAGCAGAAATAAACATGTTTCTGCAAGTTTGGTCAACCCCATGTAAGTTATGGGGCAGTAACAGAACACTTTTCAAAACGTGTTTTTCAGCCCGAAATAAACGCGTTTTTTCAGACAACTGAATCCCCATGCAACAGCAAGGCTCAGAAGAGCCCACACACTCAGCTCTTAACCCCAGTGTGCAGAAAGAGTCAAAACGTGTTTTTCAGCAGAAATAGACATGTTTCTGCAAGTTTGGTCAACCCCATGTAAGTTATGGGGCAGTAACAGAACACTTTTCAAAACGTGTTTTTCAGCCCGAAATAAACGCGTTTTTTCAGACAACTGAATCCTCATGTAACAGCAAGGCTCAGAAGAGCCCACACACTCAGCTCTTAACCCCAGTGTGCAGAAAGGGTAAAAACGTGTTTTTCAGCAGAAATAAACATGTTTCTGCAAGTTTGGTCAACCCCATGTAAGTTATGGGGCAGTAACAGCACACTTTTCAAAACGTGTTTTTCAGCCCGAAATAAACGCGTTTTTTCAGACAACTGAATCCCCATGTAACAGCAAGGCTCAGAGGAGCCCACACACTCAGCTCTTAACCCCAGTGTGCAGAAAGGGTCACAACGTGTTTTTCAGCAGAAATAAACATGTTTCTGCAAGTTTGGTCAACCCCATGTAAGTTATGGGACAGTAACAGAACACTTTTCAAAACGTGTTTTTCAGCCCGAAATAAACGCGTTTTTTCAGACAACTGAATCCCCATGTAACAGCAAGGCTCAGAGGAGCCCACACACTCAGCTCTTAACCCCAGTGTGCAGAAAGGGTCAAAACGTGTTTTTCAGCAGAAATAAACATGTTTCTGCAAGTTTGGTCAACCCCATGTAAGTTATGGGACAGTAACAGAACACTTTTCAAAACGTGTTTTTCAGCCCGAAATAAACGCGTTTTTTCAGACAACTGAATCCCCATGTAACAGCAAGGCTCAGAGGAGCCCACACACTCAGCTCTTAACCCCAGTGTGCAGAAAGGGTCAAAACGTGTTTTTCAGCAGAAATAAACATGTTTCTGCAAGTTTGGTCAACCCCATGTAAGTTATGGGGCAGTAACAGAACACTTTTCAAAACGTGTTTTTCAGCCCGAAATAAACGCGTTTTTTCAGACAACTGAATCCCCATGCAACAGCAAGGCTCAGAAGAGCCCACACACTCAGCTCTTAACCCCAGTGTGCAGAAAGAGTCAAAACGTGTTTTTCAGCAGAAATAAACATGTTTCTGCAAGTTTGGTCAACCCCATGTAAGTTAATGGGCAGTAACAGAACACTTTTCAAAACGTGTTTTTCAGCCCGAAATAAGCGCGTTTTTTCAGACAACTGAATCCCCATGCAACAGCAAGGCTCAGAAGAGCCCACACACTCAGCTCTTAACCCCAGTGTGCAGAAAGAGTCAAAACGTGTTTTTCAGCAGAAATAGACATGTTTCTGCAAGTTTGGTCAACCCCATGTAAGTTATGGGGCAGTAACAGCACACTTTTCAAAACGTGTTTTTCAGCCCGAAATAAACGCGTTTTTTCAGACAACTGAATCCCCATGTAACAGCAAGGCTCAGAAGAGCCCACACACTCAGCTCTTAACCCCAGTGTGCAGAAAGGGTAAAAACGTGTTTTTCAGCAGAAATAAACATGTTTCTGCAAGTTTGGTCATCCCCATGTAAGTTATGGGGCAGTAACAGAACACTTTTCAAAACGTGTTTTTCAGCCCGAAATAAACGCGTTTTTTCAGACAACTGAATCCCCATGTAACAGCAAGGCTCAGAAGAGCCCACACACTCAGCTCTTAACCCCAGTGTGCAGAAAGGGTCAAAACGTGTTTTTCAGCAGAAATAAACATGTTTCTGCAAGTTTGGTCAACCCCATGTAAGTTATGGGGCAGTAACAGAACACTTTTCAAAACGTGTTTTTCAGCCCAAAATAAACGCGTTTTTTCAGACAACTGAATCCCCATGTAACAGCAAGGCTCAGAGGAGCCCACACACTCAGCTCTTAACCCCAGTGTGCAGAAAGGGTCACAACGTGTTTTTCAGCAGAAATAAACATGTTTCTGCAAGTTTGGTCAACCCCATGTAAGTTATGGGACAGTAACAGAACACTTTTCAAAACGTGTTTTTCAGCCCGAAATAAACGCGTTTTTTCAGACAACTGAATCCCCATGTAACAGCAAGGCTCAGAGGAGCCCACACACTCAGCTCTTAACCCCAGTGTGCAGAAAGGGTCAAAACGTGTTTTTCAGCAGAAATAAACATGTTTCTGCAAGTTTGGTCAACCCCATGTAAGTTATGGGGCAGTAACAGAACACTTTTCAAAACGTGTTGTTCAGCCCGAAATAAACGCGTTTTTTCAGACAACTGAATCCCCATGTAACAGCAAGGCTCAGAGGAGCCCACACACTCAGCTCTTAACCCCAGTGTGCAGAAAGGGTCACAACGTGTTTTTCAGCAGAAATAAACATGTTTCTGCAAGTTTGGTCAACCCCATGTAAGTTATGGGACAGTAACAGAACACTTTTCAAAACGTGTTTTTCAGCCCGAAATAAACGCGTTTTTTCAGACAACTGAATCCACATGTAACAGCAAGGCTCAGAAGAGCCCACACACTCAGCTCTTAACCCCAGTGTGCAGAAAGGGTAAAAACGTGTTTTTCAGCAGAAATAAACATGTTTCTGCAAGTTTGGTCATCCCCATGTAAGTTATGGGGCAGTAACAGAACACTTTTCAAAACGTGTTTTTCAGCCCGAAATAAACGCGTTTTTTCAGACAACTGAATCCCCATGCAACAGCAAGGCTCAGAAGAGCCCACACACTCAGCTCTTAACCCCAGTGTGCAGAAAGAGTCAAAACGTGTTTTTCAGCAGAAATAAACATGTTTCTGCAAGTTTGGTCAACCCCATGTAAGTTATGGGGCAGTAACAGCACACTTTTCAAAACGTGTTTTTCAGCCCGAAATAAACGCGTTTTTTCAGACAACTGAATCCCCATGTAACAGCAAGGCTCAGAAGAGCCCACACACTCAGCTCTTAACCCCAGTGTGCAGAAAGGGTCAAAACGTGTTTTTCAGCAGAAATAAACATGTTTCTGCAAGTTTGGTCAACCCCATGTAAGGTATGGGGCAGTAACAGAACACTTTTCAAAACGTGTTTTTCAGCCCGAAATAAACGCGTTTTTTCAGACAACTGAATCCCCATGTAACAGCAAGGCTCAGAGGAGCCCACACACTCAGCTCTTAACCCCAGTGTGCAGAAAGGGTCACAACGTGTTTTTCAACAGAAATAAACATGTTTCTGCAAGTTTGGTCAACCCTATGTAAGTTATGGGACAGTAACAGAACACTTTTCAAAACGTGTTTTTCAGCCCGAAATAAACGCGTTTTTTCAGACAACTGAATCCCCATGTAACAGCAAGGCTCAGAAGAGCCCACACACTCAGCTCTTAACCCCAGTGTGCAGAAAGGGTAAAAACGTGTTTTTCAGCAGAAATAAACATGTTTCTGCAAGTTTGGTCAACCCCATGTAAGTTATGGGACAGTAACAGAACACTTTCAAAACGTGTTTTTCAGCCCGAAATGAACGCGTTTTTTCAGACAACTGAATCCCCATGTAACAGCAAGGCTCAGAGGAGCCCACACACTCAGCTCTTAACCCCAGTGTGCAGAAAGGGACAAAACGTGTTTTTCAGCAGAAATAAACATGTTTCTGCAAGTTTGGTCAACCCCATGTAAGTTATGGGGCAGTAACAGAACACTTTTCAAAACCTGTTTTTCAGCCCGAAATAAACGCGTTTTTTCAGACAACTGAATCCCCATGTAACAGCAAGGCTCAGAGGAGCCCACACACTCAGCTCTTAACCCCAGTGTGCAGAAAGGGTCACAACGTGTTTTTCAGCAGAAATAAACATGTTTCTGCAAGTTTGGTCAACCCCATGTAAGTTATGGGACAGTAACAGAACACTTTTCAAAACGTGTTTTTCAGCCCGAAATAAACGCGTTTTTTCAGACAACTGAATCCCCATGTAACAGCAAGGCTCAGAGGAGCCCACACACTCAGCTCTTAACCCCAGTGTGCAGAAAGGGTCAAAACGTGTTTTTCAGAAGAAATAAACATGTTTCTGCAAGTTTGGTCAACCCCATGTAAGTTATGGGGCAGTAACAGAACACTTTTCAAAACGTGTTTTTCAGCCCGAAATAAACGCGTTTTTTCAGACAACTGAATCCCCATGTAACAGCAAGGCTCAGAGGAGCCCACACACTCAGCTCTTAACCCCAGTGTGCAGAAAGGGTCACAACGTGTTTTTCAGCAGAAATAAACATGTTTCTGCAAGTTTGGTCAACCCCATGTAAGTTATGGGACAGTAACAGAACACTTTTCAAAACGTGTTTTTCAGCCCGAAATAAATGCGTTTTTTCAGACAACTGAATCCCCATGTAACAGCAAGGCTCAGAGGAGCCCACACACTCAGCTCTTAACCCCAGTGTGCAGAAAGGGTCAAAACGTGTTTTTCAGCAGAAATAAACATGTTTCTGCAAGTTTGGTCAACCCCATGTAAGTTATGGGGCAGTAACAGAACACTTTTCAAAACGTGTTTTTCAGCCCGAAATAAACGCGTTTTTTCAGACAACTGAATCCCCATGTAACAGCAAGGCTCAGAGGAGCCCACACACTCAGCTCTTAACCCCAGTGTGCAGAAAGGGTCAAAACGTGTTTTTCAGCAGAAATAAACATGTTTCTGCAAGTTTGGTCAACCCCATGTAAGTTATGGGGCAGTAACAGAACACTTTTCAAAACGTGTTTTTCAGCCCGAAATAAACGCGTTTTTTCAGACAACTGAATCCCCATGTATCAGCAAGGCTCAGAGGAGCACACACACTCAGATCTTAACCCCAGTGTTCAGAAAGGGTCAAAACGTGTTTTTCAGCAGAAATAAACATGTTTCTGCAAGTTTGGTCAACCCCATGTAAGTTATGGGACAGTAACAGAACACTTTTCAAAACGTGTTTTTCAGCCCGAAATAAACGCGTTTTTTCAGACAACTGAATCCCCATGCAACAGCAAGGCTCAGAAGAGCCCACACACTCAGCTCTTAACCCCAGTGTGCAGAAAGAGTCAAAACGTGTTTTTCAGCAGAAATAGACATGTTTCTGCAAGTTTGGTCAACCCCATGTAAGTTATGGGGCAGTAACAGCACACTTTTCAAAACGTGTTTTTCAGCCCGAAATAAACGCGTTTTTTCAGACAACTGAATCCCCATGCAACAGCAAGGCTCAGAAGAGCCCACACACTCAGCTCTTAACCCCAGTGTGCAGAAAGAGTCAAAACGTGTTTTTCAGCAGAAATAGACATGTTTCTGCAAGTTTGGTCAACCCCATGTAAGTTATGGGGCAGTAACAGCACACTTTTCAAAACGTGTTTTTCAGCCCGAAATAAACGCGTTTTTTCAGACAGCTGAATCCCCATGCAACAGCAAGGCTCAGAAGAGCCCACACACTCAGCTCTTAACCCCAGTGTGCAGAAAGAGTCAAAACGTGTTTTTCAGCAGAAATAAACATGTTTCTGCAACTTTGGTCAACCCCATGTAAGTTATGGGGCAGTAACAGCACACTTTTCAAAACGTGTTTTTCAGCCCGAAATAAACGCGTTTTTTCAGACAACTGAATCCCCATGTAACAGCAAGGCTCAGAGGAGCCCACACACTCAGCTCTTAACCCCAGTGTGCAGAAAGGGTCACAACGTGTTTTTCAGCAGAAATAAACATGTTTCTGCAAGTTTGGTCAACCCCATGTAAGTTATGGGGCAGTAACAGCACACTTTTCAAAACGTGTTTTTCAGCCCGAAATAAACGCGTTTTTTCAGACAACTGAATCCCCATGTAACAGCAAGGCTCAGAGGAGCCCACACACTCAGCTCTTAACCCCAGTGTGCAGAAAGGGTCACAACGTGTTTTTCAGCAGAAATAAACATGTTTCTGCAAGTTTGGTCAACCCCATGTAAGTTATGGGACAGTAACAGAACACTTTTCAAAACGTGTTTTTCAGCCCGAAATAAACGCGTTTTTTCAGACAACTGAATCCCCATGTAACAGCAAGGCTCAGAGGAGCCCACACACTCAGCTCTTAACCCCAGTGTGCAGAAAGGGTCAAAACGTGTTTTTCAGCAGAAATAAACATGTTTCTGCAAGTTTGGTCAACCCCATGTAAGTTATGGGGCAGTAACAGAACACTTTTCAAAACGTGTTTTTCAGCCCGAAATAAACGCGTTTTTTCAGACAACTGAATCCCCATGTAACAGCAAGGCTCAGAGGAGCCCACACACTCAGCTCTTAACCCCAGTGTGCAGAAAGGGTCAAAACGTGTTTTTCAGCAGAAATAAACATGTTTCTGCAAGTTTGGTCAACCCCATGTAAGTTATGGGGCAGTAACAGAACACTTTTCAAAACGTGTTTTTCAGCCCGAAATAAACGCGTTTTTTCAGACAACTGAATCCCCATGTAACAGCAAGGCTCAGAGGAGCCCACACACTCAGCTCTTAACCCCAGTGTGCAGAAAGGGTCAAAACGTGTTTTTCAGCAGAAATAAACATGTTTCTGCAAGTTTGGTCAACCCCATGTAAGTTATGGGGCAGTAACAGAACACTTTTCAAAACGTGTTTTTCAGCCCGAAATAAACGCGTTTTTTCAGACAACTGAATCCCCATGTAACAGCAAGGCTCAGAGGAGCCCACACACTCAGATCTTAACCCCAGTGTGCAGAAAGGGTCAAAACGTGTTTTTCAGCAGAAATAAACATGTTTCTGCAAGTTTGGTCAACCCCATGTAAGTTATGGGACAGTAACAGAACACTTTTCAAAACGTGTTTTTCAGCCCGAAATAAACACGTTTTTTCAGACAGCTGAATCCCCATGCAACAGCAAGGCTCAGAAGAGCCCACACACTCAGCTCTTAACCCCAGTGTGCAGAAAGAGTCAAAACGTGTTTTTCAGCAGAAATAAACATGTTTCTGCAACTTTGGTCAACCCCATGTAAGTTATGGGGCAGTAACAGAACACTTTTCAAAACGTGTTTTTCAGCCCGAAATAAACGCGTTTTTTCAGACAACTGAATCCCCATGCAACAGCAAGGCTCAGAAGAGCCCACACACTCAGCTCTTAACCCCAGTGTGCAGAAAGAGTCAAAACGTGTTTTTCAGCAGAAATAGACATGTTTCTGCAAGTTTGGTCAACCCCATGTAAGTTATGGGGCAGTAACAGCACACTTTTCAAAACGTGTTTTTCAGCTCGAAATAAACGCATTTTTTCAGACAATTGAATCCCCATGTAACAGCAAGGCTCAGAAGAGCCCACACACTCAGCTCTTAACCCCAGTGTGCAGAAAGAGTCAAAACGTGTTTTTCCGCAGAAATAGACATGTTTCTGCAAGTTTGGTCAACCCCATGTAAGTTATGGGGCAGTAACAGCACACTTTTCAAAACGTGTTTTTCAGCCCGAAATAAACGCGTTTTTTCAGACAACTGAATCCCCATGTAACAGCAAGGCTCAGAGGAGCCCACACACTCAGCTCTTAACCCCAGTGTGCAGAAAGGGTCACAACGTGTTTTTCAGCAGAAATAAACATGTTTCTGCAAGTTTGGTCAACCCCATGTAAGTTATGGGACAGTAACAGAACACTTTTCAAAACGTGTTTTTCAGCCCGAAATAAACGCGTTTTTTCAGACAACTGAATCCCCATGTAACAGCAAGGCTCAGAGGAGCCCACACACTCTGCTCTTAACCCCAGTGTGCAGAAAGGGTCAAAACGTGTTTTTCAGCAGAAATAAACATGTTTCTGCAAGTTTGGTCAACCCCATGTAAGTTATGGGGCAGTAACAGAACACTTTTCAAAACGTGTTTTTCAGCCCGAAATAAACGCGTTTTTTCAGACAACTGAATCCCCATGTAACAGCAAGGCTCAGAAGAGCCCACACACTCAGCTCTTAACCCCAGTGTGCAGAAAGGGTAAAAACGTGTTTTTCAGCAGAAATAAACATGTTTCTGCAAGTTTGGTCATCCCCATGTAAGTTATGGGGCAGTAACAGCACACTTTTCAAAACGTGTTTTTCAGCCCGAAATAAACGCGTTTTTTCAGACAACTGAATCCCCATGTAACAGCAAGGCTCAGAAGAGCCCACACACTCAGCTCTTAACCCCAGTGTGCAGAAAGGGTCAAAACGTGTTTTTCAGCAGAAATAAACATGTTTCTGCAAGTTTGGTCAACCCCATGTAAGTTATGGGGCAGTAACAGAACACTTTTCAAAACGTGTTTTTCAGCCCGAAATAAACGCGTTTTTTCAGACAACTGAATCCCCATGTAACAGCAAGGCTCAGAAGAGCCCACACACTCAGCTCTTAACCCCAGTGTGCAGAAAGGGTCAAAACGTGTTTTTCAGCAGAAATAAACATGTTTCTGCAAGTTTGGTCAACCCCATGTAAGTTATGGGACAGTAACAGCACACTTTTCAAAACGTGTTTTTCAGCCCGAAATAAACGCGTTTTTTCAGACAACTGAATCCCCATGCAACAGCAAGGCTCAAAAGAGCCCACACACTCAGCTCTTAACCCCAGTGTGCAGAAAGAGTCAAAACGTGTTTTTCAGCAGAAATAAACATGTTTCTGCAAGTTTGGTCAACCCCATGTAAGTTATGGGGCAGTAACAGAACACTTTTCAAAACGTGTTTTTCAGCCCGAAATAAACGCGTTTTTTCAGACAACTGAATCCCCATGCAACAGCAAGGCTCAGAAGAGCCCACACACTCAGCTCTTAACCCCAGTGTGCAGAAAGGGTCAAAACGTGTTTTTCAGCAGAAATAAACATGTTTCTGCAAGTTTGGTCAACCCCATGTAAGTTATGGGGCAGTAACAGAACACTTTTCAAAACGTGTTTTTCAGCCCGAAATAAACGCGTTTTTTCAGACAACTGAATCTCCATGTAACAGCAAGGCTCAGAAGAGCCCACACACTCAGCTCTTAACCCCAGTGTGCAGAAAGGGTCAAAACGTGTTTTTCAGCAGAAATAAACATGTTTCTGCAAGTTTGGTCAACCCCATGTAAGTTATGGGGCAGTAACAGCACACTTTTCAAAACGTGTTTTTCAGCCCGAAATAAACGCGTTTTTTCAGACAACTGAATCCCCATGTAACAGCAAGGCTCAGAGGAGCCCACACACTCAGCTCTTAACCCCAGTGTGCAGAAAGGGTCACAACGTGTTTTTCAGCAGAAATAAACATGTTTCTGCAAGTTTGGTCAACCCCATGTAAGTTATGGGGCAGTAACAGAACACTTTTCAAAACGTGTTTTTCAGCCCGAAATAAACGCGTTTTTTCAGACAACTGAATCCCCATGCAACAGCAAGGCTCAGAAGAGCCCACACACTCAGCTCTTAACCCCAGTGTGCAGAAAGAGTCAAAACGTGTTTTTCAGCAGAAATAAACATGTTTCTGCAAGTTTGGTCAACCCCATGTAAGTTATGGGGCAGTAACAGCACATTTTTCAAAACGTGTTTTTCAGCCCGAAATAAACACGTTTTTTCAGACAACTGAATCCCCATGCAACAGCAAGGCTCAGAAGAGCCCACACACTCAGCTCTTAACCCCAGTGTGCAGAAAGAGTCAAAACGTGTTTTTCAACAGAAATAGACATGTTTCTGCAAGTTTGGTCAACCCCATGTAAGTTATGGGGCAGTAACAGCACACTTTTCAAAACGTGTTTTTCAGCCCGAAATAAACGCGTTTTTTCAGACAACTGAATCCCCATGTAACAGCAAGGCTCAGAAGAGCCCACACACTCAGCTCTTAACCCCAGTGTGCAGAAAGGGTCAAAACGTGTTTTTCAGCAGAAATAAACATGTTTCTGCAAGTTTGGTCAACCCCATGTAAGTTATGGGACAGTAACAGAACACTTTTCAAAACGTGTTTTTCAGCCCGAAATAAACGCGTTTTTTCAGACAACTGAATCCCCATGCAACAGCAAGGCTCAGAAGAGCCCACACACTCAGCTCTTAACCCCAGTGTGCAGAAAGAGTCAAAACGTGTTTTTCAGCAGAAATAAACATGTTTCTGCAAGTTTGGTCAACCCCATGTAAGTTATGGGGCAGTAACAGAACACTTTTCAAAACGTGTTTTTCAGCCCGAAATAAACGCGTTTTTTCAGACAACTGAATCCCCATGTAACAGCAAGGCTCAGAGGAGCCCACACACTCAGCTCTTAACCCCAGTGTGCAGAAAGAGTCAAAACGTGTTTTTCAGCAGAAATAAACATGTTTCTGCAAGTTTGGTCAACCCCATGTAAGTTATGGGGCAGTAACAGAACACTTTTCAAAACGTGTTTTTCAGCCCGAATTAAACTCTTTTTTTCAGACAACTGAATCCCCATGCAACAGCAAGGCTCAGAAGAGCCCACACACTCAGCTCTTAACCCCAGTGTGCAGAAAGAGTCAAAACGTGTTTTTCAGCAGAAATAGACATGTTTCTGCAAGTTTGGTCAACCCCATGTAAGTTATGGGGCAGTAACAGCACACTTTTCAAAACGTGTTTTTCAGCCCGAAATAAACGCGTTTTTTCAGACAACTGAATCCCCATGTAACAGCAAGGCTCAGAGGAGCCCACACACTCAGCTCTTAACCCCAGTGTGCAGAAAGGGTCAAAACGTGTTTTTCAGCAGAAATAAACATGTTTCTGCAAGTTTGGTCAACCCCATGTAAGTTATGGGACAGTAACAGAACACTTTTCAAAACGTGTTTTTCAGCCCGAAATAAACGCGTTTTTTCAGACAACTGAATCCCCATGCAACAGCAAGGCTCAAAAGAGCCCACACACTCAGCTCTTAACCCCAGTGTGCAGAAAGAGTCAAAACGTGTTTTTCAGCAGAAATAAACATGTTTCTGCAAGTTTGGTCAACCCCATGTAAGATATGGGGCAGTAACAGAACACTTTTCAAAACGTGTTTTTCAGCCCGAAATAAACGCGTTTTTTCAGACAACTGAATCCCCATGCAACAGCAAGGCTCAGAAGAGCCCACACACTCAGCTCTTAACCCCAGTGTGCAGAAAGGGTCAAAACGTGTTTTTCAGCAGAAATAAACATGTTTCTGCAAGTTTGGTCAACCCCATGTAAGTTATGGGGCAGTAACAGAACACTTTTCAAAACGTGTTTTTCAGCCCGAAATAAACGCGTTTTTTCAGACAACTGAATCCCCATGCAACAGCAAGGCTCAAAAGAGCCCACACACTCAGCTCTTAACCCCAGTGTGCAGAAAGAGTCAAAACGTGTTTTTCAGCAGAAATAAACATGTTTCTGCAAGTTTGGTCAACCCCATGTAAGTTATGGGGCAGTAACAGAACACTTTTCAAAACGTGTTTTTCAGCCCGAAATAAACGCGTTTTTTCAGACAACTGAATCCCCATGCAACAGCAAGGCTCAGAAGAGCCCACACACTCAGCTCTTAACCCCAGTGTGCAGAAAGGGTCAAAACGTGTTTTTCAGCAGAAATAAACATGTTTCTGCAAGTTTGGTCAACCCCATGTAAGTTATGGGGCAGTAACAGAACACTTTTCAAAAAGTGTTTTTCAGCCCGAAATAAACGCGTTTTTTCAGACAACTGAATCCCCATGTAACAGCAAGGCTCAGAGTAGCCCACACACTCAGCTCTTAACCCCAGTGTGCAGAAAGAGTCAAAACGTGTTTTTCAGCAGAAATAAACATGTTTCTGCAAGTTTGGTCAACCCCATGTAAGTTATGGGGCAGTAACAGAACACTTTTCAAAACGTGTTTTTCAGCCCGAATTAAACTCTTTTTTTCAGACAACTGAATCCCCATGCAACAGCAAGGCTCAGAAGAGCCCACACACTCAGCTCTTAACCCCAGTGTGCAGAAAGAGTCAAAACGTGTTTTTCAGCAGAAATAGACATGTTTCTGCAAGTTTGGTCAACCCCATGTAAGTTATGGGGCAGTAACAGCACACTTTTCAAAACGTGTTTTTCAGCCCGAAATAAACGCGTTTTTTCAGACAACTGAATCCCCATGTAACAGCAAGGCTCAGAGGAGCCCACACACTCAGCTCTTAACCCCAGTGTGCAGAAAGGGTCAAAACGTGTTTTTAAGCAGAAATAAACATGTTTCTGCAAGTTTGGTCAACCCCATGTAAGTTATGGGGCAGTAACAGAACACTTTTCAAAACGTGTTTTTCAGCCCGAAATAAACGCGTTTTTTCAGACAACTGAATCCCCATGCAACAGCAAGGCTCAGAAGAGCCCACACACTCAGCTCTTAACCCCAGTGTGCAGAAAGAGTCAAAACGTGTTTTTCAGCAGAAATAGACATGTTTCTGCAAGTTTGGTCAACCCCATGTAAGTTATGGGGCAGTAACAGCACACTTTTCAAAACGTGTTTTTCAGCCCGAAATAAACGCGTTTTTTCAGACAACTGAATCCCCATGTAACAGCAAGGCTCAGAAGAGCCCACACACTCAGCTCTTAACCCCAGTGTGCAGAAAGGGTCAAAACGTGTTTTTCAGCAGAAATAATCATGTTTCTGCAAGTTTGGTCAACCCCATGTAAGTTATGGGACAGTAACAGAACACTTTTCAAAACGTGTTTTTCAGCCCGAAATAAACGCGTTTTTTCAGACAACTGAATCCCCATGCAACAGCAAGGCTCAGAAGAGCCCACACACTCAGCTCTTAACCCCAGTGTGCAGAAAGAGTCAAAACGTGTTTTTCAGCAGAAATAAACATGTTTCTGCAAGTTTGGTCAACCCCATGTAAGTTATGGGGCAGTAACAGAACACTTTTCAAAACGTGTTTTTCAGCCCGAAATAAACGCGTTTTTTCAGACAACTGAATCCCCATGTAACAGCAAGGCTCAGAGGAGCCCACACACTCAGCTCTTAACCCCAGTGTGCAGAAAGGGTCAAAACGTGTTTTTCAGCAGAAATAAACATGTTTCTGCAAGTTTGGTCAACCCCATGTAAGTTATGGGGCAGTAACAGAACACTTTTCAAAACGTGTTTTTCAGCCCGAAATAAACGCGTTTTTTCAGACAACTGAATCCCCATGCAACAGCAAGGCTCAGAAGAGCCCACACACTCAGCTCTTAACCCCAGTGTGCAGAAAGAGTCAAAACGTGTTTTTCAGCAGAAATAGACATGTTTCTGCAAGTTTGGTAAACCCCATGTAAGTTATGGGGCAGTAACAGCACACTTTTCAAAACGTGTTTTTCAGCCCGAAATAAACGCGTTTTTTCAGACAACTGAATCCCCATGTAACAGCAAGGCTCAGAAGAGCCCACACACTCAGCTCTTAACCCCAGTGTGCAGAAAGGGTCAAAACGTGTTTTTCAGCAGAAATAAACATGTTTCTGCAAGTTTGGTCAACCCCGTGTAAGTTATGGGACAGTAACAGAACACTTTTCAAAACGTGTTTTTCAGCCCGAAATAAACGCGTTTTTTCAGACAACTGAATCCCCATGCAACAGCAAGGCTCAAAAGAGCCCACACACTCAGCTCTTAACCCCAGTGTGCAGAAAGAGTCAAAACGTGTTTTTCAGCAGAAATAAACATGTTTCTGCAAGTTTGGTCAACCCCATGTAAGTTATGGGGCAGTAACAGAACACTTTTCAAAACGTGTTTTTCAGCCCGAAATAAACGCGTTTTTTCAGACAACTGAATCCCCATGCAACAGCAAGGCTCAGAAGAGCCCACACACTCAGCTCTTAACCCCAGTGTGCAGAAAGGGTCAAAACGTGTTTTTCAGCAGAAATAAACATGTTTCTGCAAGTTTGGTCAACCCCATGTAAGTTATGGGGCAGTAACAGAACACTTTTCAAAACGTGTTTTTCAGCCCGAAATAAACGCGTTTTTTCAGACATCTGAATCCCCATGCAACAGCAAGGCTCAAAAGAGCCCACACACTCAGCTCTTAACCCCAGTGTGCAGAAAGAGTCAAAACGTGTTTTTCAGCAGAAATAAACATGTTTCTGCAAGTTTGGTCAACCCCATGTAAGTTATGGGGCAGTAACAGAACACTTTTCAAAACGTGTTTTTCAGCCCGAAATAAACGCGTTTTTTCAGACAACTGAATCCCCATGCAACAGCAAGGCTCAGAAGAGCCCACACACTCAGCTCTTAACCCCAGTGTGCAGAAAGGGTCAAAACGTGTTTTTCAGCAGAAATAAACATGTTTCTGCAAGTTTGGTCAACCCCATGTAAGTTATGGGGCAGTAACAGAACACTTTTCAAAACGTGTTTTTCAGCCCGAAATAAACGCGTTTTTTCAGACAACTGAATCCCCATGTAACAGCAAGGCTCAGAAGAGCCCACACACTCAGCTCTTAACCCCAGTGTGCAGAAAGGGTCAAAACGTGTTTTTCAGCAGAAATAAACATGTTTCTGCAAGTTTGGTCAACCCCATGTAAGTTATGGGGCAGTAACAGCACACTTTTCAAAACGTGTTTTTCAGCCCGAAATAAACGCGTTTTTTCAGACAACTGAATCCCCATGTAACAGCAAGGCTCAGAGGAGCCCACACACTCAGCTCTTAACCCCAGTGTGCAGAAAGGGTCACAACGTGTTTTTCAGCAGAAATAAACATGTTTCTGCAAGTTTGGTCAACCCCATGTAAGTTATGGGGCAGTAACAGAACACTTTTCAAAACGTGTTTTTCAGCCCGAAATAAACGCGTTTTTTCAGACAACTGAATCCCCATGCAACAGCAAGGCTCAGAAGAGCCCACACACTCAGCTCTTAACCCCAGTGTGCAGAAAGAGTCAAAACGTGTTTTTCAGCAGAAATAAACATGTTTCTGCAAGTTTGGTCAACCCCATGTAAGTTATGGGGCAGTAACAGCACATTTTTCAAAACGTGTTTTTCAGCCCGAAATAAACGCGTTTTTTCAGACAACTGAATCCCCATGTAACAGCAAGGCTCAGAAGAGCCCACACACTCAGCTCTTAACCCCAGTGTGCAGAAAGGGTCAAAACGTGTTTTTCAGCAGAAATAAACATGTTTCTGCAAGTTTGGTCAACCCCATGTAAGTTATGGGACAGTAACAGAACACTTTTCAAAACGTGTTTTTCAGCCCGAAATAAACGCGTTTTTTCAGACAACTGAATCCCCATGCAACAGCAAGGCTCAGAAGAGCCCACACACTCAGCTCTTAACCCCAGTGTGCAGAAAGGGTCAAAACGTGTTTTTCAGCAGAAATAAACATGTTTCTGCAAGTTTGGTCAACCCCATGTAAGTTATGGGACAGTAACAGAACACTTTTCAAAACGTGTTTTTCAGCCCGAAATAAACGCGTTTTTTCAGACAACTGAATCCCCATGTAACAGCAAGGCTCAGAAGAGCCCACACACTCAGCTCTTAACCCCAGTGTGCAGAAAGGGTCAAAACGTGTTTTTCAGCAAAAATAAACATGTTTCTGCAAGTTTGGTCAACCCCATGTAAGTTATGGGGCAGTAACAGCACACTTTTCAAAACGTGTTTTTCAGCCCGAAATAAACGCGTTTTTTCAGACAACTGAATCCCCATGTAACAGCAAGGCTCAGAGGAGCCCACACACTCAGCTCTTAACCCCAGGGTGCAGAAAGGGTCACAACGTGTTTTTCAGCAGAAATAAACATGTTTCTGCAAGTTTGGTCAACCCCATGTAAGTTATGGGGCAGTAACAGAACACTTTTCAAAACGTGTTTTTCAGCCCGAAATAAACGCGTTTTTTCAGACAACTGAATCCCCATGCAACAGCAAGGCTCAGAAGAGCCCACACACTCAGCTCTTAACCCCAGTGTGCAGAAAGAGTCAAAACGTGTTTTTCAGCAGAAATAAACATGTTTCTGCAAGTTTGGTCAACCCCATGTAAGTTATGGGGCAGTAACAGAACACTTTTCAAAACGTGTTTTTCAGCCCGAAATAAACTCTTTTTTTCAGACAACTGAATCCCCATGCAACAGCAAGGCTCAGAAGAGCCCACACACTCAGCTCTTAACCCCAGTGTGCAGAAAGAGTCAAAACGTGTTTTTCAGCAGAAATAGACATGTTTCTGCAAGTTTGGTCAACCCCATGTAAGTTATGGGGCAGTAACAGCACACTTTTCAAAACGTGTTTTTCAGCCCGAAATAAACGCGTTTTTTCAGACAACTGAATCCCCATGTAACAGCAAGGCTCAGAGGAGCCCACACACTCAGCTCTTAACCCCAGTGTGCAGAAAGGGTCAAAACGTGTTTTTAAGCAGAAATAAACATGTTTCTGCAAGTTTGGTCAACCCCATGTAAGTTATGGGACAGTAACAGAACACTTTTCAAAACGTGTTTTTCAGCCCGAAATAAACGCGTTTTTTCAGACAACTGAATCCCCATGTAACAGCAAGGCTCAGAAGAGCCCACACACTCAGCTCTTAACCCCAGTGTGCAGAAAGGGTCAAAACGTGTTTTTCAGCAAAAATAAACATGTTTCTGCAAGTTTGGTCAACCCCATGTAAGTTATGGGGCAGTAACAGCACACTTTTCAAAACGTGTTTTTCAGCCCGAAATAAACGCGTTTTTTCAGACAACTGAATCCCCATGTAACAGCAAGGCTCAGAGGAGCCCACACACTCAGCTCTTAACCCCAGGGTGCAGAAAGGGTCACAACGTGTTTTTCAGCAGAAATAAACATGTTTCTGCAAGTTTGGTCAACCCCATGTAAGTTATGGGGCAGTAACAGAACACTTTTCAAAACGTGTTTTTCAGCCCGAAATAAACGCGTTTTTTCAGACAACTGAATCCCCATGCAACAGCAAGGCTCAGAAGAGCCCACACACTCAGCTCTTAACCCCAGTGTGCAGAAAGAGTCAAAACGTGTTTTTCAGCAGAAATAGACATGTTTCTGCAAGTTTGGTCAACCCCATGTAAGTTATGGGGCAGTAACAGCACACTTTTCAAAACGTGTTTTTCAGCCCGAAATAAACGCGTTTTTTCAGACAACTGAATCCCCATGTAACAGCAAGGCTCAGAAGAGCCCACACACTCAGCTCTTAACCCCAGTGTGCAGAAAGGGTCAAAACGTGTTTTTCAGCAGAAATAAACATGTTTCTGCAAGTTTGGTCAACCCCATGTAAGTTATGGGACAGTAACAGAACACTTTTCAAAACGTGTTTTTCAGCCCGAAATAAACGCGTTTTTTCAGACAACTGAATCCCCATGCAACAGCAAGGCTCAGAAGAGCCCACACACTCAGCTCTTAACCCCAGTGTGCAGAAAGAGTCAAAACGTGTTTTTCAGCAGAAATAAACATGTTTCTGCAAGTTTGGTCAACCCCATGTAAGTTATGGGGCAGTAACAGAACACTTTTCAAAACGTGTTTTTCAGCCCGAAATAAACGTGTTTTTTCAGACAACTGAATCCCCATGTAACAGCAAGGCTCAGAGGAGCCCACACTCTCAGCTCTTAACCCCAGTGTGCAGAAAGAGTCAAAACGTGTTTTTCAGCAGAAATAAACATGTTTCTGCAAGTTTGGTCAACCCCATGTAAGTTATGGGGCAGTAACAGAACACTTTTCAAAACGTGTTTTTCAGCCCGAATTAAACTCTTTTTTTCAGACAACTGAATCCCCATGCAACAGCAAGGCTCAGAAGAGCCCACACACTCAGCTCTTAACCCCAGTGTGCAGAAAGAGTCAAAACGTGTTTTTCAGCAGAAATAGACATGTTTCTGCAAGTTTGGTCAACCCCATGTAAGTTATGGGGCAGTAACAGCACACTTTTCAAAACGTGTTTTTCAGCCCGAAATAAACGCGTTTTTTCAGACAACTGAATCCCCATGTAACAGCAAGGCTCAGAGGAGCCCACACACTCAGCTCTTAACCCCAGTGTGCAGAAAGGGTCAAAACGTGTTTTTCAGCAGAAATAAACATGTTTCTGCAAGTTTGGTCAACCCCATGTAAGTTATGGGGCAGTAACAGAACACTTTTCAAAACGTGTTTTTCAGCCCGAAATAAACGCGTTTTTTCAGACAACTGAATCCCCATGCAACAGCAAGGCTCAGAAGAGCCCACACACTCAGCTCTTAACCCCAGTGTGCAGAAAGAGTCAAAACGTGTTTTTCAGCAGAAATAAACATGTTTCTGCAAGTTTGGTCAACCCCATGTAAGTTATGGGGCAGTAACAGAACACTTTTCAAAACGTGTTTTTCAGCCCGAAATAAACGCGTTTTTTCAGACAACTGAATCCCCATGTAACAGCAAGGCTCAGAGGAGCCCACACACTCAGCTCTTAACCCCAGTGTGCAGAAAGAGTCAAAACGTGTTTTTCAGCAGAAATAAACATGTTTCTGCAAGTTTGGTCAACCCCATGTAAGTTATGGGGCAGTAACAGAACACTTTTCAAAACGTGTTTTTCAGCCCGATTAAACTCTTTTTTTCAGACAACTGAATCCCCATGCAACAGCAAGGCTCAGAAGAGCCCACACACTCAGCTCTTAACCCCAGTGTGCAGAAAGAGTCAAAACGTGTTTTTCAGCAGAAATAGACATGTTTCTGCAAGTTTGGTCAACCCCATGTAAGTTATGGGGCAGTAACAGCACACTTTTCAAAACGTGTTTTTCAGCCCGAAATAAACGCGTTTTTTCAGACAACTGAATCCCCATGTAACAGCAAGGCTCAGAGGAGCCCACACACTCAGCTCTTAACCCCAGTGTGCAGAAAGGGTCAAAACGTGTTTTTCAGCAGAAATAAACATGTTTCTGCAAGTTTGGTCAACCCCATGTAAGTTATGGGACAGTAACAGAACACTTTTCAAAACGTGTTTTTCAGCCCGAAATAAACGCGTTTTTTCAGACAACTGAATCCCCATGCAACAGCAAGGCTCAGAAGAGCCCACACACTCAGCTCTTAACCCCAGTGTGCAGAAAGGGTCAAAACGTGTTTTTCAGCAGAAATAAACATGTTTCTGCAAGTTTGGTCAACCCCATGTAAGTTATGGGACAGTAACAGAACACTTTTCAAAACGTGTTTTTCAGCCCGAAATAAACGCGTTTTTTCAGACAACTGAATCCCCATGTAACAGCAAGGCTCAGAAGAGCCCACACACTCAGCTCTTAACCCCAGTGTGCAGAAAGGGTCAAAACGTGTTTTTCAGCAAAAATAAACATGTTTCTGCAAGTTTGGTCAACCCCATGTAAGTTATGGGGCAGTAACAGCACACTTTTCAAAACGTGTTTTTCAGCCCGAAATAAACGCGTTTTTTCAGACAACTGAATCCCCATGTAACAGCAAGGCTCAGAGGAGCCCACACACTCAGCTCTTAACCCCAGGGTGCAGAAAGGGTCACAACGTGTTTTTCAGCAGAAATAAACATGTTTCTGCAAGTTTGGTCAACCCCATGTAAGTTATGGGGCAGTAACAGAACACTTTTCAAAACGTGTTTTTCAGCCCGAAATAAACGCGTTTTTTCAGACAACTGAATCCCCATGCAACAGCAAGGCTCAGAAGAGCCCACACACTCAGCTCTTAACCCCAGTGTGCAGAAAGAGTCAAAACGTGTTTTTCAGCAGAAATAAACATGTTTCTGCAAGTTTGGTCAACCCCATGTAAGTTATGGGGCAGTAACAGAACACTTTTCAAAACGTGTTTTTCAGCCCGAAATAAACTCTTTTTTTCAGACAACTGAATCCCCATGCAACAGCAAGGCTCAGAAGAGCCCACACACTCAGCTCTTAACCCCAGTGTGCAGAAAGAGTCAAAACGTGTTTTTCAGCAGAAATAGACATGTTTCTGCAAGTTTGGTCAACCCCATGTAAGTTATGGGGCAGTAACAGCACACTTTTCAAAACGTGTTTTTCAGCCCGAAATAAACGCGTTTTTTCAGACAACTGAATCCCCATGTAACAGCAAGGCTCAGAGGAGCCCACACACTCAGCTCTTAACCCCAGTGTGCAGAAAGGGTCAAAACGTGTTTTTAAGCAGAAATAAACATGTTTCTGCAAGTTTGGTCAACCCCATGTAAGTTATGGGACAGTAACAGAACACTTTTCAAAACGTGTTTTTCAGCCCGAAATAAACGCGTTTTTTCAGACAACTGAATCCCCATGTAACAGCAAGGCTCAGAAGAGCCCACACACTCAGCTCTTAACCCCAGTGTGCAGAAAGGGTCAAAACGTGTTTTTCAGCAAAAATAAACATGTTTCTGCAAGTTTGGTCAACCCCATGTAAGTTATGGGGCAGTAACAGCACACTTTTCAAAACGTGTTTTTCAGCCCGAAATAAACGCGTTTTTTCAGACAACTGAATCCCCATGTAACAGCAAGGCTCAGAGGAGCCCACACACTCAGCTCTTAACCCCAGGGTGCAGAAAGGGTCACAACGTGTTTTTCAGCAGAAATAAACATGTTTCTGCAAGTTTGGTCAACCCCATGTAAGTTATGGGGCAGTAACAGAACACTTTTCAAAACGTGTTTTTCAGCCCGAAATAAACGCGTTTTTTCAGACAACTGAATCCCCATGCAACAGCAAGGCTCAGAAGAGCCCACACACTCAGCTCTTAACCCCAGTGTGCAGAAAGAGTCAAAACGTGTTTTTCAGCAGAAATAAACATGTTTCTGCAAGTTTGGTCAACCCCATGTAAGTTATGGGGCAGTAACAGAACACTTTTCAAAACGTGTTTTTCAGCCCGAAATAAACTCTTTTTTTCAGACAACTGAATCCCCATGCAACAGCAAGGCTCAGAAGAGCCCACACACTCAGCTCTTAACCCCAGTGTGCAGAAAGAGTCAAAACGTGTTTTTCAGCAGAAATAGACATGTTTCTGCAAGTTTGGTCAACCCCATGTAAGTTATGGGGCAGTAACAGCACACTTTTCAAAACGTGTTTTTCAGCCCGAAATAAACGCTTTTTTTCAGACAACTGAATCCCCATGCAACAGCAAGGCTCAGAAGAGCCCACACACTCAGCTCTTAACCCCAGTGTGCAGAAAGAGTCAAAACGTGTTTTTCAGCAGAAATAGACATGTTTCTGCAAGTTTGGTCAACCCCATGTAAGTTATGGGAAAGTAACAGCACACTTTTCAAAACGTGTTTTTCAGCCCGAAATAAACGCGTTTTTTCAGACAACTGAATCCCCATGTAACAGCAAGGCTCAGAGGAGCCCACACACTCAGCTCTTAACCCCAGTGTGCAGAAAGGGTCAAAACGTGTTTTTCAGCAGAAATAAACATGTTTCTGCAAGTTTGGTCAACCCCATGTAAGTTATGGGGCAGTAACAGAACACTTTTCAAAACGTGTTTTTCAGCCCGAAATAAACGCGTTTTTTCAGACAACTGAATCCCCATGCAACAGCAAGGCTCAGAAGAGCCCACACACTCAGCTCTTAACCCCAGTGTGCAGAAAGAGTCAAAACGTGTTTTTCAGCAGAAATAAACATGTTTCTGCAAGTTTGGTCAACCCCATGTAAGTTATGGGGCAGTAACAGCACACTTTTCAAAACGTGTTTTTCAGCCCGAAATAAACGCGTTTTTTCAGACAACTGAATCCCCATGTAACAGCAAGGCTCAGAGGAGCCCACACACTCAGCTCTTAACCCCAGTGTGCAGAAAGGGTCACAACGTGTTTTTCAGCAGAAATAAACATGTTTCTGCAAGTTTGGTCAACCCCATGTAAGTTATGGGGCAGTAACAGAACACTTTTCAAAACGTGTTTTTCAGCCCGAAATAAACGCGTTTTTTCAGACAACTGAATCCCCATGCAACAGCAAGGCTCAGAAGAGCCCACACACTCAGCTCTTAACCCCAGTGTGCAGAAAGAGTCAAAACGTGTTTTTCAGCAGAAATAAACATGTTTCTGCAAGTTTGGTCAACCCCATGTAAGTTATGGGGCAGTAACAGAACACTTTTCAAAACGTGTTTTTCAGCCCGAAATAAACGCGTTTTTTCAGACAACTGAATCCCCATGTAACAGCAAGGCTCAGAAGAGCCCACACACTCAGCTCTTAACCCCAGTGTGCAGAAAGGGTCAAAACGTGTTTTTCAGCAGAAATAAACATGTTTCTGCAAGTTTGGTCAACCCCATGTAAGTTATGGGACAGTAACAGAACACTTTTCAAAACGTGTTTTTCAGCCCGAAATAAACGCGTTTTTTCAGACAACTGAATCCCCATGCAACAGCAAGGCTCAGAAGAGCCCACACACTCAGCTCTTAACCCCAGTGTGCAGAAAGAGTCAAAACGTGTTTTTCAGCAGAAATAAACATGTTTCTGCAAGTTTGGTCAACCCCATGTAAGTTATGGGGCAGTAACAGAACACTTTTCAAAACGTGTTTTTCAGCCCGAATTAAACTCTTTTTTTCAGACAACTGAATCCCCATGCAACAGCAAGGCTCAGAAGAGCCCACACACTCAGCTCTTAACCCCAGTGTGCAGAAAGAGTCAAAACGTGTTTTTCAGCAGAAATAGACATGTTTCTGCAAGTTTGGTCAACCCCATGTAAGTTATGGGGCAGTAACAGCACACTTTTCAAAACGTGTTTTTCAGCCCGAAATAAACGCGTTTTTTCAGACAACTGAATCCCCATGTAACAGCAAGGCTCAGAAGAGCCCACACACTCAGCTCTTAACCCCAGTGTGCAGAAAGGGTCAAAACGTGTTTTTCAGCAGAAATAAACATGTTTCTGCAAGTTTGGTCAACCCCATGTAAGTTATGGGGCAGTAACAGAACACTTTTCAAAACGTGTTTTTCAGCCCGAATTAAACTCTTTTTTTCAGACAACTGAATCCCCATGCAACAGCAAGGCTCAGAAGAGCCCACACACTCAGCTCTTAACCCCAGTGTGCAGAAAGAGTCACAACGTGTTTTTCAGCAGAAATAAACATGTTTCTGCAAGTTTGGTCAACCCCATGTAAGTTATGGGACAGTAACAGCACACTTTTCAAAACGTGTTTTTCAGCCCGAAATAAACGCGTTTTTTCAGACAACTGAATCCCCATGTAACAGCAAGGCTCAGAAGAGCCCACACACTCAGCTCTTAACCCCAGTGTGCAGAAAGGGTAAAAACGTGTTTTTCAGCAGAAATAAACATGTTTCTGCAAGTTTGGTCAACCCCATGTAAGTTATGGGGCAGTAACAGCACACTTTTCAAAACGTGTTTTTCAGCCCGAAATAAACGCGTTTTTTCAGACAACTGAATCCCCATGTAACAGCAAGGCTCAGAGGAGCCCACACACTCAGCTCTTCACCCCAGTGTACAGAAAGGGTAAAAACGTGTTTTTCAGCAGAAATAAACATGTTTCTGCAAGTTTGGTCAACCCCATGTAAGTTATGGGGCAGTAACAGAACACTTTTCAAAACGTGTTTTTCAGCCCGAAATAAACGCGTTTTTTCAGACAACTGAATCCCCATGTAACAGCAAGGCTCAGAAGAGCCCACACACTCAGCTCTTAACCCCAGTGTGCAGAAAGAGTCAAAACGTGTTTTTCAGCAGAAATAAACATGTTTCTGCAAGTTTGGTCAACCCCATGTAAGTTATGGGGCAGTAACAGAACACTTTTCAAAACGTGTTTTTCAGCCCGAATTAAACTCTTTTTTTCAGACAACTGAATCCCCATGCAACAGCAAGGCTCAGAAGAGCCCACACACTCAGCTCTTAACCCCAGTGTGCAGAAAGAGTCAAAACGTGTTTTTCAGCAGAAATAGACATGTTTCTGCAAGTTTGGTCAACCCCATGTAAGTTATGGGGCAGTAACAGCACACTTTTCAAAACGTGTTTTTCAGCCCGAAATAAACGCGTTTTTTCAGACAACTGAATCCCCATGTAACAGCAAGGCTCAGAAGAGCCCACACACTCAGCTCTTAACCCCAGTGTGCAGAAAGGGTCAAAACGTGTTTTTCAGCAGAAATAAACATGTTTCTGCAAGTTTGGTCAACCCCATGTAAGTTATGGGGCAGTAACAGAACACTTTTCAAAACGTGTTTTTCAGCCCGAATTAAACTCTTTTTTTCAGACAACTGAATCCCCATGCAACAGCAAGGCTCAGAAGAGCCCACACACTCAGCTCTTAACCCCAGTGTGCAGAAAGAGTCAAAACGTGTTTTTCAACAGAAATAGACATGTTTCTGCAAGTTTGGTCAACCCCATGTAAGTTATGGGGCAGTAACAGCACACTTTTCAAAACGTGTTTTTCAGCCCGAAATAAACAGGTTTTTTCAGACAACTGAATCCCCATGTAACAGCAAGGCTCAGAGGAGCCCACACACTCAGCTCTTAACCCCAGTGTGCAGAAAGGGTCAAAACGTGTTTTTCAGCAGAAATAAACATGTTTCTGCAAGTTTGGTCAACCCCATGTAAGTTATGGGGCAGTAACAGCACACTTTTCAAAACGTGTTTTTCAGCCCGAAATAAACGCGTTTTTTCAGACAACTGAATCCCCATGTAACAGCAAGGCTCAGAGGAGCCCACACACTCAGCTCTTAACCCCAGTGTGCAGAAAGGGTCAAAACGTGTTTTTCAGCAGAAATAAACATGTTTCTGCAAGTTTGGTCAACCCCATGTAAGTTATGGGGCAGTAACAGCACACTTTTCAAAACGTGTTTTTCAGCCCGAAATAAACGCGTTTTTTCAGACAACTGAATCCCCATGTAACAGCAAGGCTCAGAGGAGCCCACACACTCAGCTCTTAACCCCAGTGTGCAGAAAGGGTCACAACGTGTTTTTCAGCAGAAATAAACATGTTTCTGCAAGTTTGGTCAACCCCATGTAAGTTATGGGGCAGTAACAGAACACTTTTCAAAACGTGTTTTTCAGCCCGAAATAAACGCGTTTTTTCAGACAACTGAATCCCCATGCAACAGCAAGGCTCAGAAGAGCCCACACACTCAGCTCTTAACCCCAGTGTGCAGAAAGAGTCAAAACGTGTTTTTCAGCAGAAATAAACATGTTTCTGCAAGTTTGGTCAACCCCATGTAAGTTATGGGGCAGTAACAGAACACTTTTCAAAACGTGTTTTTCAGCCCGAAATAAACGCGTTTTTTCAGACAACTGAATCCCCATGTAACAGCAAGGCTCAGAGGAGCCCACACACTCAGCTCTTAACCCCAGTGTGCAGAAAGAGTCAAAACGTGTTTTTCAGCAGAAATAAACATGTTTCTGCAAGTTTGGTCAACCCCATGTAAGTTATGGGGCAGTAACAGAACACTTTTCAAAACGT
Source organism: Lepisosteus platostomus (assembly GCF_059453375.1). NCBI lineage: Eukaryota > Metazoa > Chordata > Actinopteri > Semionotiformes > Lepisosteidae > Lepisosteus > Lepisosteus platostomus. Next base: position 24,050,616 of record NC_142623.1, read on the forward strand.
GTTTTTCAGCCCGAAATAAACGCTTTTTTTCAGACAACTGAATCCCCATGCAACAGCAAGGCTCAGAAGAGCCCACACACTCAGCTCTTAACCCCAGTGTGCAGAAAGAGTCAAAACGTGTTTTTCAGCAGAAATAGACATGTTTCTGCAAGTTTGGTCAACCCCATGTAAGTTATGGGAAAGTAACAGCACACTTTTCAAAACGTGTTTTTCAGCCCGAAATAAACGCGTTTTTTCAGACAACTGAATCCCCATGTAACAGCAAGGCTCAGAGGAGCCCACACACTCAGCTCTTAACCCCAGTGTGCAGAAAGGGTCAAAACGTGTTTTTCAGCAGAAATAAACATGTTTCTGCAAGTTTGGTCAACCCCATGTAAGTTATGGGGCAGTAACAGAACACTTTTCAAAACGTGTTTTTCAGCCCGAAATAAACGCGTTTTTTCAGACAACTGAATCCCCATGTAACAGCAAGGCTCAGAAGAGCCCACACACTCAGCTCTTAACCCCAGTGTGCAGAAAGGGTCAAAACGTGTTTTTCAGCAGAAATAAACATGTTTCTGCAAGTTTGGTCAACCCCATGTAAGTTATGGGGCAGTAACAGCACACTTTTCAAAACGTGTTTTTCAGCCCGAAATAAACGCGTTTTTTCAGACAACTGAATCCCCATGTAACAGCAAGGCTCAGAGGAGCCCACACACTCAGCTCTTAACCCCAGTGTGCAGAAAGGGTCACAACGTGTTTTTCAGCAGAAATAAACATGTTTCTGCAAGTTTGGCCAACCCCATGTAAGTTATGGGGCAGTAACAGAACACTTTTCAAAACGTGTTTTTCAGCCCGAAATAAACGCGTTTTTTCAGACAACTGAATCCCCATGTAACAGCAAGGCTCAGAAGAGCCCACACACTCAGCTCTTAACCCCAGTGTGCAGAAAGGGTCAAAACGTGTTTTTCAGCAGAAATAAACATGTTTCTGCAAGTTTGGTCAACCCCATGTAAGTTATGGGGCAGTAACAGCACACTTTTCAAAACGTGTTTTTCAGCCCGAAATAAACGCGTTTTTTCAGACAACTGAATCCCCATGTAACAGCAAGGCTCAGAGGAGCCCACACACTCAGCTCTTAACCCCAGTGTGCAGAAAGGGTCAAAACGTGTTTTTCAGCAGAAATAAACATGTTTCTGCAAGTTTGGTCAACCCCATGTAAGTTATGGGGCAGTAACAGAACACTTTTCAAAACGTGTTTTTCAGCCCGAAATAAACGCGTTTTTTCAGACAACTGAATCCCCATGTAACAGCAAGGCTCAGAGGAGCCCACACACTCAGCTCTTAACCCCAGTGTGCAGAAAGGGTCAAAACGTGTTTTTCAGCAGAAATAAACATGTTTCTGCAAGTTTGGTCAACCCCATGTAAGTTATGGGACAGTAACAGAACACTTTTCAAAACGTGTTTTTCAGCCCGAAATAAACGCGTTTTTTCAGACAACTGAATCCCCATGTAACAGCAAGGCTCAGAGGAGCCCACACACTCAGCTCTTAACCCCAGTGTGCAGAAAGGGTCAAAACGTGTTTTTCAGCAGAAATAAACATGTTTCTGCAAGTTTGGTCAACCCCATGTAAGTTATGGGGCAGTAACAGAACACTTTTCAAAACGTGTTTTTCAGCCCGAAATAAACGCGTTTTTTCAGACAACTGAATCCCCATGTAACAGCAAGGCTCAGAGGAGCCCACACACTCAGCTCTTAACCCCAGTGTGCAGAAAGGGTCAAAACGTGTTTTTCAGCAGAAATAAACATGTTTCTGCAAGTTTGGTCAACCCCATGTAAGTTATGGGGCAGTAACAGAACACTTTTCAAAACGTGTTTTTCAGCCCGAAATAAACGCGTTTTTTCAGACAACTGAATCCCTATGCAACAGCAAGGCTCAGAAGAGCCCACACACTCAGCTCTTAACCCCAGTGTGCAAAAAGAGTCAAAACGTGTTTTTCAGCAGAAATAAACATGTTTCTGCAAGTTTGGTCAACCCCATGTAAGTTATGGGACAGTAACAGAACACTTTTCAAAACGTGTTTTTCAGCCCGAAATAAACGCGTTTTTTCAGACAACTGAATCCCCATGTAACAGCAAGGCTCAGAAGAGCCCACACACTCAGCTCTTAACCCCAGTGTGCAGAAAGGGTAAAAACGTGTTTTTCAGCAGAAATAAACATGTTTCTGCAAGTTTGGTCAACCCCATGTAAGTTATGGGGCAGTAACAGAACACTTTTCAAAACGTGTTTTTCAGCCCGAAATAAACGCGTTTTTTCAGACAACTGAATCCCCATGTAACAGCAAGGCTCAGAAGAGCCCACACACTCAGCTCTTAACCCCAGTGTGCAGAAAGGGTCAAAACGTGTTTTTCAGCAGAAATAAACATGTTTCTGCAAGTTTGGTCAACCCCATGTAAGTTATGGGGCAGTAACAGCACACTTTTCAAAACGTGTTTTTCAGCCCGAAATAAACGCGTTTTTTCAGACAACTGAATCCCCATGTAACAGCAAGGCTCAGAGGAGCCCACACACTCAGCTCTTAACCCCAGTGTGCAGAAAGGGTCACAACGTGTTTTTCAGCAGAAATAAACATGTTTCTGCAAGTTTGGTCAACCCCATGTAAGTTATGGGACAGTAACAGAACACTTTTCAAAACGTGTTTTTCAGCCCGAAATAAACGCGTTTTTTCAGACAACTGAATCCCCATGTAACAGCAAGGCTCAGAGGAGCCCAAACACTCAGCTCTTAACCCCAGTGTGCAGAAAGGGTCAAAACGTGTTTTTCAGCAGAAATAAACATGTTTCTGCAAGTTTGGTCAACCCCATGTAAGTTATGGGGCAGTAACAGAACACTTTTCAAAACGTGTTTTTCAGCCCGAAATAAACGCGTTTTTTCAGACAACTGAATCCCCATGTAACAGCAAGGCTCAGAAGAGCCCACACACTCAGCTCTTAACCCCAGTGTGCAGAAAGGGTAAAAACGTGTTTTTCAGCAGAAATAAACATGTTTCTGCAAGTTTGGTCAACCCCATGTAAGTTATGGGGCAGTAACAGAACACTTTTCAAAACGTGTTTTTCAGCCCGAAATAAACGCGTTTTTTCAGACTACTGAATCCCCATGTAACAGCAAGGCTCAGAAGACCCCACACACTCAGCTCTTAACCCCAGTGTGCAGAAAGGGTCAAAACGTGTTTTTCAGCAGAAATAAACATGTTTCTGCAAGTTTGGTCAACCCCATGTAAGTTATGGGGCAGTAACAGAACACTTTTCAAAACGTGTTTTTCAGCCCGAAATAAACGCGTTTTTTCAGACAACTGAATCCCCATGTAACAGCAAGGCTCAGAGGAGCCCACACACTCAGCTCTTAACCCCAGTGTGCAGAAAGAGTCAAAACTTGTTTTTCAGCAGAAATAGACATGTTTCTGCAAGTTTGGTCAACCCCATGTAAGTTATGGGGCAGTAACAGCACACTTTTCAAAACGTGTTTTTCAGCCCGAAATAAACGCTTTTTTTCAGACAACTGAATCCCCATGCAACAGCAAGGCTCAGAAGAGCCCACACACACAGCTCTTAACCCCAGTGTGCAGAAAGAGTCAAAACGTGTTTTTCAGCAGAAATAGACATGTTTCTGCAAGTTTGGTCAACCCCATGTAAGTTATGGGGCAGTAACAGCACACTTTTCAAAACGTGTTTTTCAGCCCGAAATAAACGCGTTTTTTCAGACAACTGAATCCCCATGTAACAGCAAGGCTCAGAAGAGCCCACACACTCAGCTCTTAACCCAAGTGTGCAGAAAGAGTCAAAACTTGTTTTTCAGCAGAAATAGACATGTTTCTGCAAGTTTGGTCAACCCCATGTAAGTTATGGGGCAGTAACAGCACACTTTTCAAAACGTGTTTTTCAGCCCGAAATAAACGCGTTTTTTCAGACAACTGAATCCCCATGTAACAGCAAGGCTCAGAGGAGCCCACACACTCAGCTCTTAACCCCAGTGTGCAGAAAGAGTCAAAACGTGTTTTTCAGCAGAAATAAACATGTTTCTGCAAGTTTGGTCAACCCCATGTAAGTTATGGGGCAGTAACAGAACACTTTTCAAAACGTGTTTTTCAGCCCGAAATAAACGCGTTTTTTTCAGACAACTGAATCCCCATGCAACAGCAAGGCTCAGAAGAGCCCACACACTCAGCTCTTAACCCCAGTGTGCAGAAAGAGTCAAAACGTGTTTTTCAGCAGAAATAGACATGTTTCTGCAAGTTTGGTCAACCCCATGTAAGTTATGGGGCAGTAACAGCACACTTTTCAAAACGTGTTTTTCAGCCCGAAATAAACACGTTTTTTCAGACAACTGAATCCCCATGTAACAGCAAGGCTCAGAAGAGCCCACACACTCAGCTCTTAACCCCAGTGTGCAGAAAGGGTCAAAACGTGTTTTTCAGCAGAAATAAACATGTTTCTGCAAGTTTGGTCAACCCCCTGTAAGTTATGGGACAGTAACAGAACACTTTTCAAAACGTGTTTTTCAGCCCGAAATAAACGCATTTTTTCAGACAACTGAATCCCCATGCAACAGCAAGGCTCAAAAGAGCCCACACACTCAGCTCTTAACCCCAGTGTGCAGAAAGAGTCAAAACGTGTTTTTCAGCAGAAATAGACATGTTTCTGCAAGTTTGGTCAACCCCATGTAAGTTATGGGGCAGTAACAGCACACTTTTCAAAACGTGTTTTTCAGCCCGAAATAAACGCGTTTTTTCAGACAACTGAATCCCCATGTAACAGCAAGGCTCAGAGGAGCCCACACACTCAGCTCTTAACCCCAGTATGCAGAAAGGGTCAAAACGTGTTTTTCAGCAGAAATAAACATGTTTCTGCAAGTTTGGTCAACCCCATGTAAGTTATGGGGCAGTAACAGAACACTTTTCATAACGTGTTTTTCAGCCCGAAATAAACGCGTTTTTTCAGACAACTGAATCCCCATGCAACAGCAAGGCTCAGAAGAGCCCACACACTCAGCTCTTAACCCCAGTGTGCAGAAAGAGTCAAAACGTGTTTTTCAGCAGAAATAGACATGTTTCTGCAAGTTTGGTCAACCCCATGTAAGTTATGGGGCAGTAACAGCACACTTTTCAAAACGTGTTTTTCAGCCCGAAATAAACGCGTTTTTTCAGACAACTGAATCCCCATGTAACAGCAAGGCTCAGAAGAGCCCACACACTCAGCTCTTAACCCCAGTGTGCAGAAAGGGTCAAAACGTGTTTTTCAGCAGAAATAAACATGTTTCTGCAAGTTTGGTCAACCCCATGTAAGTTATGGGACAGTAACAGAACACTTTTCAAAACGTGTTTTTCAGCCCGAAATAAACGCGTTTTTTCAGACAACTGAATCCCCATGTAACAGCAAGGCTCAGAGGAGCCCACACACTCAGCTCTTAACCCCAGTGTGCAGAAAGAGTCAAAACGTGTTTTTCAGCAGAAATAAACATGTTTCTGCAAGTTTGGTCAACCCCATGTAAGTTATGGGGCAGTAACAGAACACTTTTCAAAACGTGTTTTTCAGCCCGAAATAAACGCGTTTTTTCAGACAACTGAATCCCCATGTAACAGCAAGGCTCAGAGGAGCCCACACACTCAGCTCTTAACCCCAGTGTGCAGAAAGGGTCAAAACGTGTTCTTCAGCAGAAATAAACATGTTTCTGCAAGTTTGGTCAACCCCATGTAAGTTATGGGGCAGTAACAGAACACTTTTCAAAACGTGTTTTTCAGCCCGAAATAAACGCGTTTTTTCAGACAACTGAATCCCCATGTAACAGCAAGGCTCAGAGGAGCCCACACACTCAGCTCTTAACCCCAGTGTGCAGAAAGGGTCAAAACGTGTTTTTCAGCAGAAATAAACATGTTTCTGCAAGTTTGGTCAACCCCATGTAAGTTATGGGGCAGTAACAGAACACTTTTCAAAACGTGTTTTTCAGCCCGAAATAAACGTGTTTTTTCAGACAACTGAATCCCTAAGCAACAGCAAGGCTCAGAAGAGCCCACACACTCAGCTCTTAACCCCAGTGTGCAGAAAGAGTCAAAACGTGTTTTTCAGCAGAAATAAACATGTTTCTGCAAGTTTGGTCAACCCCATGTAAGTTATGGGACAGTAACAGAACACTTTTCAAAATGTGTTTTTCAGCCCGAAATAAACGCGTTTTTTTAGACAACTGAATCCCCATGTAACAGCAAGGCTCAGAAGAGCCCACACACTCAGCTCTTAACCCCAGTGTGCAGAAAGGGTAAAAACGTGTTTTTCAGCAGAAATAAACATGTTTCTGCAAGTTTGGTCAACCCCATGTAAGTTATGGGGCAGTAACAGAACACTTTTCAAAACGTGTTTTTCAGCCCGAAATAAACGCGTTTTTTCAGACAACTGAATCCCCATGTAACAGCAAGGCTCAGAAGAGCCCACACACTCAGCTCTTAACCCCAGTGTGCAGAAAGGGTCAAAACGTGTTTTTCAGCAGAAATAAACATGTTTCTGCAAGTTTGGTCAACCCCATGTAAGTTATGGGGCAGTAACAGAACACTTTTCAAAACGTGTTTTTCAGCCCGAAATAAACGCGTTTTTTCAGACAACTGAATCCCCATGCAACAGCAAGGCTCAGAAGAGCCCACACACTCAGCTCTTAACCCCAGTGTGCAGAAAGAGTCAAAACGTGTTTTTCAGCAGAAATAGACATGTTTCTGCAAGTTTGGTCAACCCCATGTAAGTTATGGGGCAGTAACAGCACACTTTTCAAAACGTGTTTTTCAGCCCGAAATAAACGCGTTTTTTCAGACAACTGAATCCCCATGTAACAGCAAGGCTCAGAGGAGCCCACACACTCAGCTCTTAACCCCAGTGTGCAGAAAGGGTAAAAACGTGTTTTTCAGCAGAAATAAACATGTTTCTGCAAGTTTGGTCAACCCCATGTAAGTTATGGGGCAGTAACAGAACACTTTTCAAAACGTGTTTTTCAGCCCGAAATAAACGCGTTTTTTCAGACAACTGAATCCCCATGTAACAGCAAGGCTCAGAAGAGCCCACACACTCAGCTCTTAACCCCAGTGTGCAGAAAGGGTCAAAACGTGTTTTTCAGCAGAAATAAACATGTTTCTGCAAGTTTGGTCAACCCCATGTAAGTTATGGGGCAGTAACAGAACACTTTTCAAAACGTGTTTTTCAGCCCGAAATAAACGCGTTTTTTCAGACAACTGAATCCCCATGCAACAGCAAGGCTCAGAAGAGCCCACACACTCAGCTCTTAACCCCAGTGTGCAGAAAGAGTCAAAACGTGTTTTTCAGCAGAAATAAACATGTTTCTGCAAGTTTGGTCAACCCCATGTAAGTTATGGGGCAGTAACAGAACACTTTTCAAAACGTGTTTTTCAGCCCGAAATAAACGCGTTTTTTCAGACAACTGAATCCCCATGTAACAGCAAGGCTCAGAGGAGCCCACACACTCAGCTCTTAACCCCAGTGTGCAGAAAGAGTCAAAACTTGTTTTTCAGCAGAAATAGACATGTTTCTGCAAGTTTGGTCAACCCCATGTAAGTTATGGGGCAGTAACAGCACACTTTTCAAAACGTGTTTTTCAGCCCGAAATAAACGCTTTTTTTCAGACAACTGAATCCCCATGCAACAGCAAGGCTCAGAAGAGCCCACACACACAGCTCTTAACCCCAGTGTGCAGAAAGAGTCAAAACGTGTTTTTCAGCAGAAATAGACATGTTTCTGCAAGTTTGGTCAACCCCATGTAAGTTATGGGGCAGTAACAGCACACTTTTCAAAACGTGTTTTTCAGCCCGAAATAAACGCGTTTTTTCAGACAACTGAATCCCCATGTAACAGCAAGGCTCAGAAGAGCCCACACACTCAGCTCTTAACCCCAGTGTGCAGAAAGAGTCAAAACTTGTTTTTCAGCAGAAATAGACATGTTTCTGCAAGTTTGGTCAACCCCATGTAAGTTATGGGGCAGTAACAGCACACTTTTCAAAACGTGTTTTTCAGCCCGAAATAAACGCGTTTTTTCAGACAACTGAATCCCCATGTAACAGCAAGGCTCAGAGGAGCCCACACACTCAGCTCTTAACCCCAGTGTGCAGAAAGAGTCAAAACGTGTTTTTCAGCAGAAATAAACATGTTTCTGCAAGTTTGGTCAACCCCATGTAAGTTATGGGGCAGTAACAGAACACTTTTCAAAACGTGTTTTTCAGCCCGAAATAAACGCGTTTTTTTCAGACAACTGAATCCCCATGCAACAGCAAGGCTCAGAAGAGCCCACACACTCAGCTCTTAACCCCAGTGTGCAGAAAGAGTCAAAACGTGTTTTTCAGCAGAAATAGACATGTTTCTGCAAGTTTGGTCAACCCCATGTAAGTTATGGGGCAGTAACAGCACACTTTTCAAAACGTGTTTTTCAGCCCGAAATAAACACGTTTTTTCAGACAACTGAATCCCCATGTAACAGCAAGGCTCAGAAGAGCCCACACACTCAGCTCTTAACCCCAGTGTGCAGAAAGGGTCAAAACGTGTTTTTCAGCAGAAATAAACATGTTTCTGCAAGTTTGGTCAACCCCCTGTAAGTTATGGGACAGTAACAGAACACTTTTCAAAACGTGTTTTTCAGCCCGAAATAAACGCATTTTTTCAGACAACTGAATCCCCATGCAACAGCAAGGCTCAAAAGAGCCCACACACTCAGCTCTTAACCCCAGTGTGCAGAAAGAGTCAAAACGTGTTTTTCAGCAGAAATAGACATGTTTCTGCAAGTTTGGTCAACCCCATGTAAGTTATGGGGCAGTAACAGCACACTTTTCAAAACGTGTTTTTCAGCCCGAAATAAACGCGTTTTTTCAGACAACTGAATCCCCATGTAACAGCAAGGCTCAGAGGAGCCCACACACTCAGCTCTTAACCCCAGTATGCAGAAAGGGTCAAAACGTGTTTTTCAGCAGAAATAAACATGTTTCTGCAAGTTTGGTCAACCCCATGTAAGTTATGGGGCAGTAACAGAACACTTTTCAAAACGTGTTTTTCAGCCCGAAATAAACGCGTTTTTTCAGACAACTGAATCCCCATGCAACAGCAAGGCTCAGAAGAGCCCACACACTCAGCTCTTAACCCCAGTGTGCAGAAAGAGTCAAAACGTGTTTTTCAGCAGAAATAGACATGTTTCTGCAAGTTTGGTCAACCCCATGTAAGTTATGGGGCAGTAACAGCACACTTTTCAAAACGTGTTTTTCAGCCCGAAATAAACGCGTTTTTTCAGACAACTGAATCCCCATGTAACAGCAAGGCTCAGAAGAGCCCACACACTCAGCTCTTAACCCCAGTGTGCAGAAAGGGTCAAAACGTGTTTTTCAGCAGAAATAAACATGTTTCTGCAAGTTTGGTCAACCCCATGTAAGTTATGGGACAGTAACAGAACACTTTTCAAAACGTGTTTTTCAGCCCGAAATAAACGCGTTTTTTCAGACAACTGAATCCCCATGTAACAGCAAGGCTCAGAGGAGCCCACACACTCAGCTCTTAACCCCAGTGTGCAGAAAGAGTCAAAACGTGTTTTTCAGCAGAAATAAACATGTTTCTGCAAGTTTGGTCAACCCCATGTAAGTTATGGGGCAGTAACAGAACACTTTTCAAAACGTGTTTTTCAGCCCGAAATAAACGCGTTTTTTCAGACAACTGAATCCCCATGTAACAGCAAGGCTCAGAGGAGCCCACACACTCAGCTCTTAACCCCAGTGTGCAGAAAGGGTCAAAACGTGTTCTTCAGCAGAAATAAACATGTTTCTGCAAGTTTGGTCAACCCCATGTAAGTTATGGGGCAGTAACAGAACACTTTTCAAAACGTGTTTTTCAGCCCGAAATAAACGCGTTTTTTCAGACAACTGAATCCCCATGTAACAGCAAGGCTCAGAGGAGCCCACACACTCAGCTCTTAACCCCAGTGTGCAGAAAGGGTCAAAACGTGTTTTTCAGCAGAAATGAACATGTTTCTGCAAGTTTGGTCAACCCCATGTAAGTTATGGGACAGTAACAGAACACTTTTCAAAATGTGTTTTTCAGCCCGAAATAAACGCGTTTTTTCAGACAACTGAATCCCCATGTAACAGCAAGGCTCAGAGGAGCCCACACACTCAGCTCTTAACCCCAGTGTGCAGAAAGGGTCAAAACGTGTTTTTCAGCAGAAATAAACATGTTTCTGCAAGTTTGGTCAACCCCATGTAAGTTATGGGGCAGTAACAGAACACTTTTCAAAACGTGTTTTTCAGCCCGAAATAAACGCGTTTTTTCAGACAACTGAATCCCCATGTAACAGCAAGGCTCAGAGGAGCCCACACACTCAGATCTTAACCCCAGTGTGCAGAAAGGGTCAAAACGTGTTTTTCAGCAGAAATAGACATGTTTCTGCAAGTTTGGTCAACCCCATGTAAGTTATGGGGCAGTAACAGCACACTTTTCAAAACGTGTTTTTCAGCCCGAAATAAACGCGTTTTTTCAGACAACTGAATCCCCATGTAACAGCAAGGCTCAGAGGAGCCCACACACTCAGCTCTTAACCCCAGTGTGCAGAAAGGGTCAAAACGTGTTTTTCAGCAGAAATAAACATGTTTCTGCAAGTTTGGTCAACCCCATGTAAGTTATGGGGCAGTAACAGAACACTTTTCAAAACGTGTTTTTCAGCCCGAAATAAACGTGTTTTTTCAGACAACTGAATCCCTAAGCAACAGCAAGGCTCAGAAGAGCCCACACACTCAGCTCTTAACCCCAGTGTGCAGAAAGAGTCAAAACGTGTTTTTCAGCAGAAATAAACATGTTTCTGCAAGTTTGGTCAACCCCATGTAAGTTATGGGACAGTAACAGAACACTTTTCAAAATGTGTTTTTCAGCCCGAAATAAACGCGTTTTTTTAGACAACTGAATCCCCATGTAACAGCAAGGCTCAGAAGAGCCCACACACTCAGCTCTTAACCCCAGTGTGCAGAAAGGGTAAAAACGTGTTTTTCAGCAGAAATAAACATGTTTCTGCAAGTTTGGTCAACCCCATGTAAGTTATGGGGCAGTAACAGAACACTTTTCAAAACGTGTTTTTCAGCCCGAAATAAACGCGTTTTTTCAGACAACTGAATCCCCATGTAACAGCAAGGCTCAGAAGAGCCCACACACTCAGCTCTTAACCCCAGTGTGCAGAAAGGGTCAAAACGTGTTTTTCAGCAGAAATAAACATGTTTCTGCAAGTTTGGTCAACCCCATGTAAGTTATGGGGCAGTAACATCACACTTTTCAAAACGTGTTTTTCAGCCCGAAATAAACGCGTTTTTTCAGACAACTGAATCCCCATGTAACAGCAAGGCTCAGAGGAGCCCACACACTCAGCTCTTAACCCCAGTGTGCAGAAAGGGTAAAAACGTGTTTTTCAGCAGAAATAAACATGTTTCTGCAAGTTTGGTCAACCCCATGTAAGTTATGGGGCAGTAACAGAACACTTTTCAAAACGTGTTTTTCAGCCCGAAATAAACGCGTTTTTTCAGACAACTGAATCCCCATGTAACAGCAAGGCTCAGAAGACCCCACACACTCAGCTCTTAACCCCAGTGTGCAGAAAGGGTCAAAACGTGTTTTTCAGCAGAAATAAACATGTTTCTGCAAGTTTGGTCAACCCCATGTAAGTTATGGGGCAGTAACAGAACACTTTTCAAAACGTGTTTTTCAGCCCGAAATAAACGCGTTTTTTCAGACAACTGAATCCCCATGTAACAGCAAGGCTCAGAAGACCCCACACACTCAGCTCTTAACCCCAGTGTACAGAAAGGGTCAAAACGTGTTTTTCAGCAGAAATAAACATGTTTCTGCAAGTTTGGTCAACCCCATGTAAGTTATGGGGCAGTAACAGAACACTTTTCAAAACGTGTTTTTCAGCCCGAAATAAACGCGTTTTTTCAGACAACTGAATCCCCATGCAACAGCAAGGCTCAGAAGAGCCCACACACTCAGCTCTTAACCCCAGTGTGCAGAAAGAGTCAAAACGTGTTTTTCAGCAGAAATAAACATGTTTCTGCAAGTTTGGTCAACCCCATGTAAGTTATGGGGCAGTAACAGAACACTTTTCAAAACGTGTTTTTCAGCCCGAAATAAACGCGTTTTTTCAGACAACTGAATCCCCATGTAACAGCAAGGCTCAGAGGAGCCCACACACTCAGCTCTTAACCCCAGTGTGCAGAAAGAGTCAAAACGTGTTTTTCAGCAGAAATAAACATGTTTCTGCAAGTTTGGTCAACCCCATGTAAGTTATGGGGCAGTAACAGAACACTTTTCAAAACGTGTTTTTCAGCCCGAAATAAACGCTTTTTTTCAGACAACTGAATCCCCATGCAACAGCAAGGCTCAGAAGAGCCCACACACTCAGCTCTTAACCCCAGTGTGCAGAAAGAGTCAAAACGTGTTTTTCAGCAGAAATAGACATGTTTCTGCAAGTTTGGTCAACCCCATGTAAGTTAGGGGGCAGTAACAGCACACTTTTCAAAACGTGTTTTTCAGCCCGAAATAAACGCGTTTTTTCAGACAACTGAATCCCCATGTAACAGCAAGGCTCAGAAGAGCCCACACACTCAGCTCTTAACCCCAGTGTGCAGAAAGAGTCAAAACGTGTTTTTCAGCAGAAATAGACATGTTTCTGCAAGTTTGGTCAACCCCATGTAAGTTATGGGGCAGTAACAGCACACTTTTCAAAACGTGTTTTTCAGCCCGAAATAAACGCGTTTTTTCAGACAACTGAATCCCCATGTAACAGCAAGGCTCAGAGGAGCCCACACACTCAGCTCTTAACCCCAGTGTGCAGAAAGAGTCAAAACGTGTTTTTCAGCAGAAATAGACATGTTTCTGCAAGTTTGGTCAACCCCATGTAAGTTATGGGGCAGTAACAGCACACTTTTCAAAACGTGTTTTTCAGCCCGAAATAAACGCGTTTTTTCAGACAACTGAATCCCCATATAACAGCAAGGCTCAGAAGAGCCCACACACTCAGCTCTTAACCCCAGTGTGCAGAAAGGGTCAAAACGTGTTTTTCAGCAGAAATAAACATGTTTCTGCAAGTTTGGTCAACCCCATGTAAGTTATGGGACAGTAACAGAACACTTTTCAAAACGTGTTTTTCAGCCCGAAATAAACGCGTTTTTTCAGACAACTGAATCCCCATGCAACAGCAAGGCTCAGAAGAGCCCACACACTCAGCTCTTAACCCCAGTGTGCAGAAAGAGTCAAAACGTGTTTTTCAGCAGAAATAAACATGTTTCTGCAAGTTTGGTCAACCCCATGTAAGTTATGGGGCAGTAACAGAACACTTTTCAAAACGTGTTTTTCAGCCCGAAATAAACGCGTTTTTTCAGACAACTGAATCCCCATGTAACAGCAAGGCTCAGAGGAGCCCACACACTCAGCTCTTAACCCCAGTGTGCAGAAAGAGTCAAAACGTGTTTTTCAGCAGAAATAAACATGTTTCTGCAAGTTTGGTCAACCCCATGTAAGTTATGGGGCAGTAACAGAACACTTTTCAAAACGTGTTTTTCAGCCCGAATTAAACTCTTTTTTTCAGACAACTGAATCCCCATGCAACATCAAGGCTCAGAAGAGCCCACACACTCAGCTCTTAACCCCAGTGTGCAGAAAGAGTCAAAACGTGTTTTTCAGCAGAAATAGACATGTTTCTGCAAGTTTGGTCAACCCCATGTAAGTTATGGGGCAGTAACAGCACACTTTTCAAAACGTGTTTTTCAGCCCGAAATAAACGCGTTTTTTCAGACAACTGAATCCCCATGTAACAGCAAGGCTCAGAGGAGCCCACACACTCAGCTCTTAACCCCAGTGTGCAGAAAGGGTCAAAACGTGTTTTTCAGCAGAAATAAACATGTTTCTGCAAGTTTGGTCAACCCCATGTAAGTTATGGGGCAGTAACAGAACACTTTTCAAAACGTGTTTTTCAGCCCGAAATAAACGCGTTTTTTCAGACAACTGAATCCCCATGCAACAGCAAGGCTCAGAAGAGCCCACACACTCAGCTCTTAACCCCAGTGTGCAGAAAGAGTCAAAACGTGTTTTTCAGCAGAAATAGACATGTTTCTGCAAGTTTGGTCAACCCCATGTAAGTTATGGGGCAGTAACAGCACACTTTTCAAAACGTGTTTTTCAGCCCGAAATAAACGCGTTTTTTCAGACAACTGAATCCCCATGTAACAGCAAGGCTCAGAAGAGCCCACACACTCAGCTCTTAACCCCAGTGTGCAGAAAGGGTCAAAACGTGTTTTTCAGCAGAAATAAACATGTTTCTGCAAGTTTGGTCAACCCCATGTAAGTTATGGGACAGTAACAGAACACTTTTCAAAACGTGTTTTTCAGCCCGAAATAAACGCGTTTTTTCAGACAACTGAATCCCCATGTAACAGCAAGGCTCAGAGGAGCCCACACACTCAGCTCTTAACCCCAGTGTGCAGAAAGAGTCAAAACGTGTTTTTCAGCAGAAATAAACATGTTTCTGCAAGTTTGGTCAACCCCATGTAAGTTATGGGGCAGTAACAGAACACTTTTCAAAACGTGTTTTTCAGCCCGAAATAAACGCGTTTTTTCAGACAACTGAATCCCCATGTAACAGCAAGGCTCAGAGGAGCCCACACACTCAGCTCTTAACCCCAGTGTGCAGAAAGGGTCAAAACGTGTTCTTCAGCAGAAATAAACATGTTTCTGCAAGTTTGGTCAACCCCATGTAAGTTATGGGGCAGTAACAGAACACTTTTCAAAACGTGTTTTTCAGCCCGAAATAAACGCGTTTTTTCAGACAACTGAATCCCCATGTAACAGCAAGGCTCAGAGGAGCCCACACACTCAGCTCTTAACCCCAGTGTGCAGAAAGGGTCAAAACGTGTTTTTCAGCAGAAATGAACATGTTTCTGCAAGTTTGGTCAACCCCATGTAAGTTATGGGACAGTAACAGAACACTTTTCAAAATGTGTTTTTCAGCCCGAAATAAACGCGTTTTTTCAGACAACTGAATCCCCATGTAACAGCAAGGCTCAGAGGAGCCCACACACTCAGATCTTAACCCCAGTGTGCAGAAAGGGTCAAAACGTGTTTTTCAGCAGAAATAGACATGTTTCTGCAAGTTTGGTCAACCCCATGTAAGTTATGGGGCAGTAACAGCACACTTTTCAAAACGTGTTTTTCAGCCCGAAATAAACGCGTTTTTTCAGACAACTGAATCCCCATGTAACAGCAAGGCTCAGAGGAGCCCACACACTCAGCTCTTAACCCCAGTGTGCAGAAAGGGTCAAAACGTGTTTTTCAGCAGAAATAAACATGTTTCTGCAAGTTTGGTCAACCCCATGTAAGTTATGGGGCAGTAACAGAACACTTTTCAAAACGTGTTTTTCAGCCCGAAATAAACGTGTTTTTTCAGACAACTGAATCCCTAAGCAACAGCAAGGCTCAGAAGAGCCCACACACTCAGCTCTTAACCCCAGTGTGCAGAAAGAGTCAAAACGTGTTTTTCAGCAGAAATAAACATGTTTCTGCAAGTTTGGTCAACCCCATGTAAGTTATGGGACAGTAACAGAACACTTTTCAAAATGTGTTTTTCAGCCCGAAATAAACGCGTTTTTTTAGACAACTGAATCCCCATGTAACAGCAAGGCTCAGAAGAGCCCACACACTCAGCTCTTAACCCCAGTGTGCAGAAAGGGTAAAAACGTGTTTTTCAGCAGAAATAAACATGTTTCTGCAAGTTTGGTCAACCCCATGTAAGTTATGGGGCAGTAACAGAACACTTTTCAAAACGTGTTTTTCAGCCCGAAATAAACGCGTTTTTTCAGACAACTGAATCCCCATGTAACAGCAAGGCTCAGAAGAGCCCACACACTCAGCTCTTAACCCCAGTGTGCAGAAAGGGTCAAAACGTGTTTTTCAGCAGAAATAAACATGTTTCTGCAAGTTTGGTCAACCCCATGTAAGTTATGGGGCAGTAACATCACACTTTTCAAAACGTGTTTTTCAGCCCGAAATAAACGCGTTTTTTCAGACAACTGAATCCCCATGTAACAGCAAGGCTCAGAGGAGCCCACACACTCAGCTCTTAACCCCAGTGTGCAGAAAGGGTAAAAACGTGTTTTTCAGCAGAAATAAACATGTTTCTGCAAGTTTGGTCAACCCCATGTAAGTTATGGGGCAGTAACAGAACACTTTTCAAAACGTGTTTTTCAGCCCGAAATAAACGCGTTTTTTCAGACAACTGAATCCCCATGTAACAGCAAGGCTCAGAAGACCCCACACACTCAGCTCTTAACCCCAGTGTGCAGAAAGGGTCAAAACGTGTTTTTCAGCAGAAATAAACATGTTTCTGCAAGTTTGGTCAACCCCATGTAAGTTATGGGGCAGTAACAGAACACTTTTCAAAACGTGTTTTTCAGCCCGAAATAAACGCGTTTTTTCAGACAACTGAATCCCCATGTAACAGCAAGGCTCAGAAGACCCCACACACTCAGCTCTTAACCCCAGTGTACAGAAAGGGTCAAAACGTGTTTTTCAGCAGAAATAAACATGTTTCTGCAAGTTTGGTCAACCCCATGTAAGTTATGGGGCAGTAACAGAACACTTTTCAAAACGTGTTTTTCAGCCCGAAATAAACGCGTTTTTTCAGACAACTGAATCCCCATGCAACAGCAAGGCTCAGAAGAGCCCACACACTCAGCTCTTAACCCCAGTGTGCAGAAAGAGTCAAAACGTGTTTTTCAGCAGAAATAAACATGTTTCTGCAAGTTTGGTCAACCCCATGTAAGTTATGGGGCAGTAACAGAACACTTTTCAAAACGTGTTTTTCAGCCCGAAATAAACGCGTTTTTTCAGACAACTGAATCCCCATGTAACAGCAAGGCTCAGAGGAGCCCACACACTCAGCTCTTAACCCCAGTGTGCAGAAAGAGTCAAAACGTGTTTTTCAGCAGAAATAAACATGTTTCTGCAAGTTTGGTCAACCCCATGTAAGTTATGGGGCAGTAACAGAACACTTTTCAAAACGTGTTTTTCAGCCCGAAATAAACGCTTTTTTTCAGACAACTGAATCCCCATGCAACAGCAAGGCTCAGAAGAGCCCACACACTCAGCTCTTAACCCCAGTGTGCAGAAAGAGTCAAAACGTGTTTTTCAGCAGAAATAGACATGTTTCTGCAAGTTTGGTCAACCCCATGTAAGTTAGGGGGCAGTAACAGCACACTTTTCAAAACGTGTTTTTCAGCCCGAAATAAACGCGTTTTTTCAGACAACTGAATCCCCATGTAACAGCAAGGCTCAGAAGAGCCCACACACTCAGCTCTTAACCCCAGTGTGCAGAAAGAGTCAAAACGTGTTTTTCAGCAGAAATAGACATGTTTCTGCAAGTTTGGTCAACCCCATGTAAGTTATGGGGCAGTAACAGCACACTTTTCAAAACGTGTTTTTCAGCCCGAAATAAACGCGTTTTTTCAGACAACTGAATCCCCATGTAACAGCAAGGCTCAGAGGAGCCCACACACTCAGCTCTTAACCCCAGTGTGCAGAAAGAGTCAAAACGTGTTTTTCAGCAGAAATAGACATGTTTCTGCAAGTTTGGTCAACCCCATGTAAGTTATGGGGCAGTAACAGCACACTTTTCAAAACGTGTTTTTCAGCCCGAAATAAACGCGTTTTTTCAGACAACTGAATCCCCATATAACAGCAAGGCTCAGAAGAGCCCACACACTCAGCTCTTAACCCCAGTGTGCAGAAAGGGTCAAAACGTGTTTTTCAGCAGAAATAAACATGTTTCTGCAAGTTTGGTCAACCCCATGTAAGTTATGGGACAGTAACAGAACACTTTTCAAAACGTGTTTTTCAGCCCGAAATAAACGCGTTTTTTCAGACAACTGAATCCCCATGCAACAGCAAGGCTCAGAAGAGCCCACACACTCAGCTCTTAACCCCAGTGTGCAGAAAGAGTCAAAACGTGTTTTTCAGCAGAAATAAACATGTTTCTGCAAGTTTGGTCAACCCCATGTAAGTTATGGGGCAGTAACAGAACACTTTTCAAAACGTGTTTTTCAGCCCGAAATAAACGCGTTTTTTCAGACAACTGAATCCCCATGTAACAGCAAGGCTCAGAGGAGCCCACACACTCAGCTCTTAACCCCAGTGTGCAGAAAGAGTCAAAACGTGTTTTTCAGCAGAAATAAACATGTTTCTGCAAGTTTGGTCAACCCCATGTAAGTTATGGGGCAGTAACAGAACACTTTTCAAAACGTGTTTTTCAGCCCGAATTAAACTCTTTTTTTCAGACAACTGAATCCCCATGCAACATCAAGGCTCAGAAGAGCCCACACACTCAGCTCTTAACCCCAGTGTGCAGAAAGAGTCAAAACGTGTTTTTCAGCAGAAATAGACATGTTTCTGCAAGTTTGGTCAACCCCATGTAAGTTATGGGGCAGTAACAGCACACTTTTCAAAACGTGTTTTTCAGCCCGAAATAAACGCGTTTTTTCAGACAACTGAATCCCCATGTAACAGCAAGGCTCAGAGGAGCCCACACACTCAGCTCTTAACCCCAGTGTGCAGAAAGGGTCAAAACGTGTTTTTCAGCAGAAATAAACATGTTTCTGCAAGTTTGGTCAACCCCATGTAAGTTATGGGGCAGTAACAGAACACTTTTCAAAACGTGTTTTTCAGCCCGAAATAAACGCGTTTTTTCAGACAACTGAATCCCCATGCAACAGCAAGGCTCAGAAGAGCCCACACACTCAGCTCTTAACCCCAGTGTGCAGAAAGAGTCAAAACGTGTTTTTCAGCAGAAATAGACATGTTTCTGCAAGTTTGGTCAACCCCATGTAAGTTATGGGGCAGTAACAGCACACTTTTCAAAACGTGTTTTTCAGCCCGAAATAAACGCGTTTTTTCAGACAACTGAATCCCCATGTAACAGCAAGGCTCAGAAGAGCCCACACACTCAGCTCTTAACCCCAGTGTGCAGAAAGGGTCAAAACGTGTTTTTCAGCAGAAATAAACATGTTTCTGCAAGTTTGGTCAACCCCATGTAAGTTATGGGACAGTAACAGAACACTTTTCAAAACGTGTTTTTCAGCCCGAAATAAACACGTTTTTTCAGACAACTGAATCCCCATGCAACAGCAAGGCTCAAAAGAGCCCACACACTCAGCTCTTAACCCCAGTGTGCAGAAAGAGTCAAAACGTGTTTTTCAGCAGAAATAAACATGTTTCTGCAAGTTTGGTCAACCCCATGTAAGTTATGGGGCAGTAACAGAACACTTTTCAAAACGTGTTTTTCAGCCCGAAATAAACGCGTTTTTTCAGACAACTGAATCCCCATGCAACAGCAAGGCTCAGAAGAGCCCACACACTCAGCTCTTAACCCCAGTGTGCAGAAAGAGTCAAAACGTGTTTTTCAGCAGAAATATACATGTTTCTGCAAGTTTGGTCAACCCCATGTAAGTTATGGGGCAGTAACAGCACACTTTTCAAAACGTGTTTTTCAGCCCGAAATAAACGCGTTTTTTCAGACAACTGAATCCCCATGTAACAGCAAGGCTCAGAGGAGCCCACACACTCAGCTCTTAACCCCAGTGTGCAGAAAGGGTCAAAACGTGTTTTTCAGCAGAAATAGACATGTTTCTGCAAGTTTGGTCAACCCCATGTAAGTTATGGGGCAGTAACAGCACACTTTTCAAAACGTGTTTTTCAGCCCGAAATAAACGCGTTTTTTCAGACAACTGAATCCCCATGTAACAGCAAGGCTCAGAGGAGCCCACACACTCAGCTCTTAACCCCAGTGTGCAGAAAGGGTCACAACGTGTTTTTCAGCAGAAATAAACATGTTTCTGCAAGTTTGGTCAACCCCATGTAAGTTATGGGGCAGTAACAGAACACTTTTCAAAACGTTTTTTTCAGCCCGAAATAAACGCGTTTTTTCAGACAACTGAATCCCCATGCAACAGCAAGGCTCAGAAGAGCCCACACACTCAGCTCTTAACCCCAGTGTGCAGAAAGAGTCAAAACGTGTTTTTCAGCAGAAATAAACATGTTTCTGCAAGTTTGGTCAACCCCATGTAAGTTATGGGGCAGTAACAGCACACTTTTCAAAACGTGTTTTTCAGCCCGAAATAAACGCGTTTTTTCAGACAACTGAATCCCCATGTAACAGCAAGGCTCAGAAGAGCCCACACACTCAGCTCTTAACCCCAGTGTGCAGAAAGGGTCAAAACGTGTTTTTCAGCAGAAATAAACATGTTTCTGCAAGTTTGGTCAACCCCATGTAAGTTATGGGACAGTAACAGAACACTTTTCAAAACGTGTTTTTCAGCCCGAAATAAACGCGTTTTTTCAGACAACTGAATCCCCATGCAACAGCAAGGCTCAGAAGAGCCCACACACTCAGCTCTTAACCCCAGTGTGCAGAAAGAGTCAAAACGTGTTTTTCAGCAGAAATAAACATGTTTCTGCAAGTTTGGTCAACCCCATGTAAGTTATGGGGCAGTAACAAAACACTTTTCAAAACGTGTTTTTCAGCCCGAAATAAACGCGTTTTTTCAGACAACTGAATCCCCATGCAACAGCAAGGCTCAGAAGAGCCCACACACTCAGCTCTTAACCCCAGTGTGCAGAAAGAGTCAAAACGTGTTTTTCAGCAGAAATATACATGTTTCTGCAAGTTTGGTCAACCCCATGTAAGTTATGGGGCAGTAACAGCACACTTTTCAAAACGTGTTTTTCAGCCCGAAATAAACGCGTTTTTTCAGACAACTGAATCCCCATGTAACAGCAAGGCTCAGAGGAGCCCACACACTCAGCTCTTAACCCCAGTGTGCAGAAAGGGTAAAAACGTGTTTTTCAGCAGAAATAAACATGTTTCTGCAAGTTTGGTCAACCCCATGTAAGTTATGGGGCAGTAACAGAACACTTTTCAAAACGTGTTTTTCAGCCCGAAATAAACGCGTTTTTTCAGACAACTGAATCCCCATGTAACAGCAAGGCTCAGAAGAGCCCACACACTCAGCTCTTAACCCCAGTGTGCAGAAAGGGTCAAAACGTGTTTTTCAGCAGAAATAAACATGTTTCTGCAAGTTTGGTCAACCCCATGTAAGTTATGGGGCAGTAACAGCACACTTTTCAAAACGTGTTTTTCAGCCCGAAATAAACGCGTTTTTTCAGACAACTGAATCCCCATGCAACAGCAAGGCTCAGAAGAGCCCACACACTCAGCTCTTAACCCCAGTGTGCAGAAAGAGTCAAAACGTGTTTTTCAGCAGAAATAAACATGTTTCTGCAAGTTTGGTCAACCCCATGTAAGTTATGGGGCAGTAACAGAACACTTTTCATAACGTGTTTTTCAGCCCGAAATAAACGCGTTTTTTCAGACAACTGAATCCCCATGCAACAGCAAGGCTCAGAAGAGCCCACACACTCAGCTCTTAACCCCAGTGTGCAGAAAGAGTCAAAACGTGTTTTTCAGCAGAAATAGACATGTTTCTGCAAGTTTGGTCAACCCCATGTAAGTTATGGGGCAGTAACAGCACACTTTTCAAAACGTGTTTTTCAGCCCGAAATAAACGCGTTTTTTCAGACAACTGAATCCCCATGTAACAGCAAGGCTCAGAAGAGCCCACACACTCAGCTCTTAACCCCAGTGTGCAGAAAGGGTCAAAACGTGTTTTTCAGCAGAAATAAACATGTTTCTGTAAGTTTGGTCAACCCCATGTAAGTTATGGGGCAGTAACAGCACACTTTTCAAAACGTGTTTTTCAGCCCGAAATAAACGCGTTTTTTCAGACAACTGAATCCCCATGTAACAGCAAGGCTCAGAGGAGCCCACACACTCAGCTCTTAACCCCAGTGTGCAGAAAGGGTCAAAACGTGTTTATCAGCAGAAATAAACATGTTTCTGCAAGTTTGGTCAACCCCATGTAAGTTATGGGACAGTAACAGAACACTTTTCAAAACGTGTTTTTCAGCCCGAAATAAACGCGTTTTTTCAGACAACTGAATCCCCATGTAACAGCAAGGCTCAGAGGAGCCCACACACTCAGCTCTTAACCCCAGTGTGCAGAAAGGGTCAAAACGTGTTTTTCAGCAGAAATAAACATGTTTCTGCAAGTTTGGTCAACCCCATGTAAGTTATGGGGCAGTAACAGAACACTTTTCAAAACGTGTTTTTCAGCCCGAAATAAACGCGTTTTTTCAGACAACTGAATCCCCATGTAACAGCAAGGCTCAGAGGAGCCCACACACTCAGCTCTTAACCCCAGTGTGCAGAAAGGGTCAAAACGTGTTTTTCAGCAGAAATAAACATGTTTCTGCAAGTTTGGTCAACCCCATGTAAGTTATGGGACAGTAACAGAACACTTTTCAAAACGTGTTTTTCAGCCCGAAATAAACGCGTTTTTTCAGACAACTGAATCCCCATGTAAAAGCAAGGCTCAGAGGAGCCCACACACTCAGCTCTTAACCCCAGTGTGCAGAAAGGGTCAAAACGTGTTTTTCAGCAGAAATAAACATGTTTCTGCAAGTTTGGTCAACCCCATGTAAGTTATGGGGCAGTAACAGAACACTTTTCAAAACGTGTTTTTCAGCCCGAAATAAACGCGTTTTTTCAGACAACTGAATCCCCATGTAACAGCAAGGCTCAGAGGAGCCCACACACTCAGATCTTAACCCCAGTGTGCAGAAAGGGTCAAAACGTGTTTTTCAGCAGAAATAGACATGTTTCTACAAGTTTGGTCAACCCCATGTAAGTTATGGGGCAGTAACAGCACACTTTTCAAAACGTGTTTTTCAGCCCGAAATAAACGCGTTTTTTCAGACAACTGAATCCCCATGTAACAGCAAGGCTCAGAGGAGCCCACACACTCAGCTCTTAACCCCAGTGTGCAGAAAGAGTCAAAACGTGTTTTTCAGCAGAAATAAACATGTTTCTGCAAGTTTGGTCAACCCCATGTAAGTTATGGGGCAGTAACAGAACACTTTTCAAAACGTGTTTTTCAGCCCGAAATAAACGCGTTTTTTCAGACAACTGAATCCCCATGCAACAGCAAGGCTCAGAAGAGCCCACACACTCAGCTCTTAACCCCAGTGTGCAGAAAGAGTCAAAACGTGTTTTTCAGCAGAAATAGACATGTTTCTGCAAGTTTGGTCAACCCCATGTAAGTTATGGGGCAGTAATAGCACACTTTTCAAAACATGTTTTTCAGCCCGAAATAAACGCGTTTTTTCAGACAACTGAATCCCCATGTAACAGCAAGGCTCAGAGGAGCCCACACACTCAGCTCTTAACCCCAGTGTGCAGAAAGGGTCAAAACGTGTTTTTCAGCAGAAATAAACATGTTTCTGCAAGTTTGGTCAACCCCATGTAAGTTATGGGGCAGTAACAGAACACTTTTCAAAACGTGTTTTTCAGCCCGAAATAAACGCGTTTTTTCAGACAACTGAATCCCCATGCAACAGCAAGGCTCAGAAGAGCCCACACACTCAGCTCTTAACCCCAGTGTGCAGAAAGAGTCAAAACGTGTTTTTCAGCAGAAATAGACATGTTTCTGCAAGTTGGTCAACCCCATGTAAGTTATGGGGCAGTAACAGCACACTTTTCAAAACGTGTTTTTCAGCCCGAAATAAACGCGTTTTTTCAGACAACTGAATCCCCATGTAACAGCAAGGCTCAGAAGAGCCCACACACTCAGCTCTTAACCCCAGTGTGCAGAAAGGGTCAAAACGTGTTTTTCAGCAGAAATAAACATGTTTCTGCAAGTTTGGTCAACCCCATGTAAGTTATGGGACAGTAACAGAACACTTTTCAAAACGTGTTTTTCAGCCCGAAATAAACGCGTTTTTTCAGACAACTGAATCCCCATGCAACAGCAAGGCTCAGAAGAGCCCACACACTCAGCTCTTAACCCCAGTGTGCAGAAAGAGTCAAAACGTGTTTTTCAGCAGAAATAAACATGTTTCTGCAAGTTTGGTCAACCCCATGTAAGTTATGGGGCAGTAACAAAACACTTTTCAAAACGTGTTTTTCAGCCCGAAATAAACGCGTTTTTTCAGGCAACTGAATCCCCATGCAACAGCAAGGCTCAGAAGAGCCCACACACTCAGCTCTTAACCCCAGTGTGCAGAAAGGGTCAAAACGTGTTTTTCAGCAGAAATAAACATGTTTCTGCAAGTTTGGTCAACCCCATGTAAGTTATGGGGCAGTAACAGAACACTTTTCAAAACGTGTTTTCAGCCCGAAATAAACGCGTTTTTTCAGACAACTGAATCCCCATGCAACAGCAAGGCTCAGAAGAGCCCACACACTCAGCTCTTAACCCCAGTGTGCAGAAAGAGTCAAAACGTGTTTTTCAGCAGAAATAGACATGTTTCTGCAAGTTTGGTCAACCCCATGTAAGTTATGGGGCAGTAACAGCACACTTTTCAAAACGTGTTTTTCAGCCCGAAATAAACGCGTTTTTTCAGACAACTGAATCCCCATGTAACAGCAAGGCTCAGAAGAGCCCACACACTCAGCTCTTAACCCCAGTGTGCAGAAAGGGTCAAAACGTGTTTTTCAGCAGAAATAAACATGTTTCTGCAAGTTTGGTCAACCCCATGTAAGTTATGGGACAGTAACAGAACACTTTTCAAAACGTGTTTTTCAGCCCGAAATAAACGCGTTTTTTCAGACAACTGAATCCCCATGCAACAGCAAGGCTCAGAAGAGCCCACACACTCAGCTCTTAACCCCAGTGTGCAGAAAGAGTCAAAACGTGTTTTTCAGCAGAAATAAACATGTTTCTGCAAGTTTGGTCAACCCCATGTAAGTTATGGGGCAGTAACAAAACACTTTTCAAAACGTGTTTTTCAGCCCGAAATAAACGCGTTTTTTCAGACAACTGAATCCCCATGCAACAGCAAGGCTCAGAAGAGCCCACACACTCAGCTCTTAACCCCAGTGTGCAGAAAGAGTCAAAACGTGTTTTTCAGCAGAAATATACATGTTTCTGCAAGTTTGGTCAACCCCATGTAAGTTATGGGGCAGTAACAGCACACTTTTCAAAACGTGTTTTTCAGCCCGAAATAAACGCGTTTTTTCAGACAACTGAATCCCCATGTAACAGCAAGGCTCAGAGGAGCCCACACACTCAGCTCTTAACCCCAGTGTGCAGAAAGGGTAAAAACGTGTTTTTCAGCAGAAATAAACATGTTTCTGCAAGTTTGGTCAACCCCATGTAAGTTATGGGGCAGTAACAGAACACTTTTCAAAACGTGTTTTTCAGCCCGAAATAAACGCGTTTTTTCAGACAACTGAATCCCCATGTAACAGCAAGGCTCAGAAGAGCCCACACACTCAGCTCTTAACCCCAGTGTGCAGAAAGGGTCAAAACGTGTTTTTCAGCAGAAATAAACATGTTTCTGCAAGTTTGGTCAACCCCATGTAAGTTATGGGGCAGTAACAGCACACTTTTCAAAACGTGTTTTTCAGCCCGAAATAAACGCGTTTTTTCAGACAACTGAATCCCCATGCAACAGCAAGGCTCAGAAGAGCCCACACACTCAGCTCTTAACCCCAGTGTGCAGAAAGAGTCAAAACGTGTTTTTCAGCAGAAATAAACATGTTTCTGCAAGTTTGGTCAACCCCATGTAAGTTATGGGGCAGTAACAGAACACTTTTCATAACGTGTTTTTCAGCCCGAAATAAACGCGTTTTTTCAGACAACTGAATCCCCATGCAACAGCAAGGCTCAGAAGAGCCCACACACTCAGCTCTTAACCCCAGTGTGCAGAAAGAGTCAAAACGTGTTTTTCAGCAGAAATAGACATGTTTCTGCAAGTTTGGTCAACCCCATGTAAGTTATGGGGCAGTAACAGCACACTTTTCAAAACGTGTTTTTCAGCCCGAAATAAACGCGTTTTTTCAGACAACTGAATCCCCATGTAACAGCAAGGCTCAGAAGAGCCCACACACTCAGCTCTTAACCCCAGTGTGCAGAAAGGGTCAAAACGTGTTTTTCAGCAGAAATAAACATGTTTCTGTAAGTTTGGTCAACCCCATGTAAGTTATGGGGCAGTAACAGCACACTTTTCAAAACGTGTTTTTCAGCCCGAAATAAACGCGTTTTTTCAGACAACTGAATCCCCATGTAACAGCAAGGCTCAGAGGAGCCCACACACTCAGCTCTTAACCCCAGTGTGCAGAAAGGGTCAAAACGTGTTTATCAGCAGAAATAAACATGTTTCTGCAAGTTTGGTCAACCCCATGTAAGTTATGGGACAGTAACAGAACACTTTTCAAAACGTGTTTTTCAGCCCGAAATAAACGCGTTTTTTCAGACAACTGAATCCCCATGTAACAGCAAGGCTCAGAGGAGCCCACACACTCAGCTCTTAACCCCAGTGTGCAGAAAGGGTCAAAACGTGTTTTTCAGCAGAAATAAACATGTTTCTGCAAGTTTGGTCAACCCCATGTAAGTTATGGGGCAGTAACAGAACACTTTTCAAAACGTGTTTTTCAGCCCGAAATAAACGCGTTTTTTCAGACAACTGAATCCCCATGTAACAGCAAGGCTCAGAGGAGCCCACACACTCAGCTCTTAACCCCAGTGTGCAGAAAGGGTCAAAACGTGTTTTTCAGCAGAAATAAACATGTTTCTGCAAGTTTGGTCAACCCCATGTAAGTTATGGGACAGTAACAGAACACTTTTCAAAACGTGTTTTTCAGCCCGAAATAAACGCGTTTTTTCAGACAACTGAATCCCCATGTAAAAGCAAGGCTCAGAGGAGCCCACACACTCAGCTCTTAACCCCAGTGTGCAGAAAGGGTCAAAACGTGTTTTTCAGCAGAAATAAACATGTTTCTGCAAGTTTGGTCAACCCCATGTAAGTTATGGGGCAGTAACAGAACACTTTTCAAAACGTGTTTTTCAGCCCGAAATAAACGCGTTTTTTCAGACAACTGAATCCCCATGTAACAGCAAGGCTCAGAGGAGCCCACACACTCAGATCTTAACCCCAGTGTGCAGAAAGGGTCAAAACGTGTTTTTCAGCAGAAATAGACATGTTTCTACAAGTTTGGTCAACCCCATGTAAGTTATGGGGCAGTAACAGCACACTTTTCAAAACGTGTTTTTCAGCCCGAAATAAACGCGTTTTTTCAGACAACTGAATCCCCATGTAACAGCAAGGCTCAGAGGAGCCCACACACTCAGCTCTTAACCCCAGTGTGCAGAAAGAGTCAAAACGTGTTTTTCAGCAGAAATAAACATGTTTCTGCAAGTTTGGTCAACCCCATGTAAGTTATGGGGCAGTAACAGAACACTTTTCAAAACGTGTTTTTCAGCCCGAAATAAACGCGTTTTTTCAGACAACTGAATCCCCATGCAACAGCAAGGCTCAGAAGAGCCCACACACTCAGCTCTTAACCCCAGTGTGCAGAAAGAGTCAAAACGTGTTTTTCAGCAGAAATAGACATGTTTCTGCAAGTTTGGTCAACCCCATGTAAGTTATGGGGCAGTAATAGCACACTTTTCAAAACATGTTTTTCAGCCCGAAATAAACGCGTTTTTTCAGACAACTGAATCCCCATGTAACAGCAAGGCTCAGAGGAGCCCACACACTCAGCTCTTAACCCCAGTGTGCAGAAAGGGTCAAAACGTGTTTTTCAGCAGAAATAAACATGTTTCTGCAAGTTTGGTCAACCCCATGTAAGTTATGGGGCAGTAACAGAACACTTTTCAAAACGTGTTTTTCAGCCCGAAATAAACGCGTTTTTTCAGACAACTGAATCCCCATGCAACAGCAAGGCTCAGAAGAGCCCACACACTCAGCTCTTAACCCCAGTGTGCAGAAAGAGTCAAAACGTGTTTTTCAGCAGAAATAGACATGTTTCTGCAAGTTGGTCAACCCCATGTAAGTTATGGGGCAGTAACAGCACACTTTTCAAAACGTGTTTTTCAGCCCGAAATAAACGCGTTTTTTCAGACAACTGAATCCCCATGTAACAGCAAGGCTCAGAAGAGCCCACACACTCAGCTCTTAACCCCAGTGTGCAGAAAGGGTCAAAACGTGTTTTTCAGCAGAAATAAACATGTTTCTGCAAGTTTGGTCAACCCCATGTAAGTTATGGGACAGTAACAGAACACTTTTCAAAACGTGTTTTTCAGCCCGAAATAAACGCGTTTTTTCAGACAACTGAATCCCCATGCAACAGCAAGGCTCAGAAGAGCCCACACACTCAGCTCTTAACCCCAGTGTGCAGAAAGAGTCAAAACGTGTTTTTCAGCAGAAATAAACATGTTTCTGCAAGTTTGGTCAACCCCATGTAAGTTATGGGGCAGTAACAAAACACTTTTCAAAACGTGTTTTTCAGCCCGAAATAAACGCGTTTTTTCAGGCAACTGAATCCCCATGCAACAGCAAGGCTCAGAAGAGCCCACACACTCAGCTCTTAACCCCAGTGTGCAGAAAGAGTCAAAACGTGTTTTTCAGCAGAAATAAACATGTTTCTGCAAGTTTGGTCAACCCCATGTAAGTTATGGGGCAGTAACAGAACACTTTTCATAACGTGTTTTTCAGCCCGAAATAAACGCGTTTTTTCAGACAACTGAATCCCCATGCAACAGCAAGGCTCAGAAGAGCCCACACACTCAGCTCTTAACCCCAGTGTGCAGAAAGAGTCAAAACGTGTTTTTCAGCAGAAATAGACATGTTTCTGCAAGTTTGGTCAACCCCATGTAAGTTATGGGGCAGTAACAGCACACTTTTCAAAACGTGTTTTTCAGCCCGAAATAAACGCGTTTTTTCAGACAACTGAATCCCCATGTAACAGCAAGGCTCAGAGGAGCCCACACACTCAGCTCTTAACCCCAGTGTGCAGAAAGGGTCAAAACGTGTTTTTCAGCAGAAATAAACATGTTTCTGCAAGTTTGGTCAACCCCATGTAAGTTATGGGGCAGTAACAGAACACTTTTCAAAACGTGTTTTTCAGCCCGAAATAAACGCGTTTTTTCAGACAACTGAATCCCCATGTAACAGCAAGGCTCAGAGGAGCCCACACACTCAGCTCTTAACCCCAGTGTGCAGAAAGGGTCAAAACGTGTTTTTCAGCAGAAATAAACATGTTTCTGCAAGTTTGGTCAACCCCATGTAAGTTATGGGACAGTAACAGAACACTTTTCAAAACGTGTTTTTCAGCCCGAAATAAACGCGTTTTTTCAGACAACCGAATCCCCATGTAACAGCAAGGCTCAGAGGAGCCCACACACTCAGCTCTTAACCCCAGTGTGCAGAAAGGGTCAAAACGTGTTTTTCAGCAGAAATAAACATGTTTCTGCAAGTTTGGTCAACCCCATGTAAGTTATGGGGCAGTAACAGAACACTTTTCAAAACGTGTTTTTCAGCCCGAAATAAACGCGTTTTTTCAGACAACTGAATCCCCATGTAACAGCAAGGCTCAGAGGAGCCCACACACTCAGATCTTAACCCCAGTGTGCAGAAAGGGTCAAAACGTGTTTTTCAGCAGAAATAGACATGTTTCTACAAGTTTGGTCAACCCCATGTAAGTTATGGGGCAGTAACAGCACACTTTTCAAAACGTGTTTTTCAGCCCGAAATAAACGCGTTTTTTCAGACAACTGAATCCCCATGTAACAGCAAGGCTCAGAGGAGCCCACACACTCAGCTCTTAACCCCAGTGTGCAGAAAGAGTCAAAACGTGTTTTTCAGCAGAAATAGACATGTTTCTGCAAGTTTGGTCAACCCCATGTAAATTATGGGGCAGTAACAGCACACTTTTCAAAACGTGTTTTTCAGCCCGAAATAAACGCGTTTTTTCAGACAACTGAATCCCCATGTAACAGCAAGGCTCAGAAGAGCCCACACACTCAGCTCTTAACCCCAGTGTGCAGAAAGGGTCAAAACGTGTTTTTCAGCAGAAATAAACATGTTTCTGCAAGTTTGGTCAACCCCATGTAAGTTATGGGGCAGTAACAGCACACTTTTCAAAACGTGTTTTTCAGCCCGAAATAAACGCGTTTTTTCAGACAACTGAATCCCCATGTAACAGCAAGGCTCAGAGGAGCCCACACACTCAGCTCTTAACCCCAGTGTGCAGAAAGGGTCAAAACGTGTTTTTCAGCAGAAATAAACATGTTTCTGCAAGTTTGGTCAACCCCATGTAAGTTATGGGACAGTAACAGAACACTTTTCAAAACGTGTTTTTCAGCCCGAAATAAATGCGTTTTTTCAGACAACTGAATCCCCATGTAACAGCAAGGCTCAGAGGAGCCCACACACTCAGCTCTTAACCCCAGTGTGCAGAAAGGGTCAAAACGTGTTTTTCAGCAGAAATAAACATGTTTCTGCAAGTTTGGTCAACCCCATGTAAGTTATGGGGCAGTAACAGAACACTTTTCAAAACGTGTTTTTCAGCCCGAAATAAACGCGTTTTTTCAGACAACTGAATCCCCATGTAACAGCAAGGCTCAGAGGAGCCCACACACTCAGCTCTTAACCCCAGTGTGCAGAAAGGGTCAAAACGTGTTTTTCAGCAGAAATAAACATGTTTCTGCAAGTTTGGTCAACCCCATGTAAGTTATGGGGCAGTAACAGAACACTTTTCAAAACGTGTTTTTCAGCCCGAAATAAACGCGTTTTTTCAGACAACTGAATCCCCATGCAACAGCAAGGCTCAGAAGAGCCCACACACTCAGCTCTTAACCCCAGTGTGCAGAAAGAGTCAAAACGTGTTTTTCAGCAGAAATAGACATGTTTCTGCAAGTTTGGTCAACCCCATGTAAGTTATGGGGCAGTAACAGCACACTTTTCAAAACGTGTTTTTCAGCCCGAAATAAACGCGTTTTTTCAGACAACTGAATCCCCATGTAACAGCAAGGCTCAGAGGAGCCCACACACTCAGCTCTTAACCCCAGTGTGCAGAAAGGGTCAAAACGTGTTTTTCAGCAGAAATAAACATGTTTCTGCAAGTTTGGTCAACCCCATGTAAGTTATGGGGCAGTAACAGCACACTTTTCAAAACGTGTTTTTCAGCCCGAAATAAACGCGTTTTTTCAGACAACTGAATCCCCATGTAACAGCAAGGCTCAGAGGAGCCCACACACTCAGCTCTTAACCCCAGTGTGCAGAAAGGGTAAAAACGTGTTTTTCAGCAGAAATAAACATGTTTCTGCAAGTTTGGTCAACCCCATGTAAGTTATGGGGCAGTAACAGAACACTTTTCAAAACGTGTTTTTCAGCCCGAAATAAACGCGTTTTTTCAGACAACTGAATCCCCATGTAACAGCAAGGCTCAGAAGAGCCCACACACTCAGCTCTTAACCCCAGTGTGCAGAAAGGGTCAAAACGTGTTTTTCAGCAGAAATAAACATGTTTCTGCAAGTTTGGTCAACCCCATGTAAGTTATGGGGCAGTAACAGAACACTTTTCATAACGTGTTTTTCAGCCCGAAATAAACGCGTTTTTTCAGACAACTGAATCCCCATGCAACAGCAAGGCTCAGAAGAGCCCACACACTCAGCTCTTAACCCCAGTGTGCAGAAAGAGTCAAAACGTGTTTTTCAGCAGAAATAGACATGTTTCTGCAAGTTTGGTCAACCCCATGTAAGTTATGGGGCAGTAACAGCACACTTTTCAAAACGTGTTTTTCAGCCCGAAATAAACGCGTTTTTTCAGACAACTGAATCCCCATGTAACAGCAAGGCTCAGAAGAGCCCACACACTCAGCTCTTAACCCCAGTGTGCAGAAAGGGTCAAAACGTGTTTTTCAGCAGAAATAAACATGTTTCTGTAAGTTTGGTCAACCCCATGTAAGTTATGGGGCAGTAACAGCACACTTTTCAAAACGTGTTTTTCAGCCCGAAATAAACGCGTTTTTTCAGACAACTGAATCCCCATGTAACAGCAAGGCTCAGAGGAGCCCACACACTCAGCTCTTAACCCCAGTGTGCAGAAAGGGTCAAAACGTGTTTATCAGCAGAAATAAACATGTTTCTGCAAGTTTGGTCAACCCCATGTAAGTTATGGGACAGTAACAGAACACTTTTCAAAACGTGTTTTTCAGCCCGAAATAAACGCGTTTTTTCAGACAACTGAATCCCCATGTAACAGCAAGGCTCAGAGGAGCCCACACACTCAGCTCTTAACCCCAGTGTGCAGAAAGGGTCAAAACGTGTTTTTCAGCAGAAATAAACATGTTTCTGCAAGTTTGGTCAACCCCATGTAAGTTATGGGGCAGTAACAGAACACTTTTCAAAACGTGTTTTTCAGCCCGAAATAAACGCGTTTTTTCAGACAACTGAATCCCCATGTAACAGCAAGGCTCAGAGGAGCCCACACACTCAGCTCTTAACCCCAGTGTGCAGAAAGGGTCAAAACGTGTTTTTCAGCAGAAATAAACATGTTTCTGCAAGTTTGGTCAACCCCATGTAAGTTATGGGACAGTAACAGAACACTTTTAAAAACGTGTTTTTCAGCCCGAAATAAACGCGTTTTTTCAGACAACTGAATCCCCATGTAAAAGCAAGGCTCAGAGGAGCCCACACACTCAGCTCTTAACCCCAGTGTGCAGAAAGGGTCAAAACGTGTTTTTCAGCAGAAATAAACATGTTTCTGCAAGTTTGGTCAACCCCATGTAAGTTATGGGGCAGTAACAGAACACTTTTCAAAACGTGTTTTTCAGCCCGAAATAAACGCGTTTTTTCAGACAACTGAATCCCCATGTAACAGCAAGGCTCAGAGGAGCCCACACACTCAGATCTTAACCCCAGTGTGCAGAAAGGGTCAAAACGTGTTTTTCAGCAGAAATAGACATGTTTCTACAAGTTTGGTCAACCCCATGTAAGTTATGGGGCAGTAACAGCACACTTTTCAAAACGTGTTTTTCAGCCCGAAATAAACGCGTTTTTTCAGACAACTGAATCCCCATGTAACAGCAAGGCTCAGAGGAGCCCACACACTCAGCTCTTAACCCCAGTGTGCAGAAAGAGTCAAAACGTGTTTTTCAGCAGAAATAAACATGTTTCTGCAAGTTTGGTCAACCCCATGTAAGTTATGGGGCAGTAACAGCACACTTTTCAAAACGTGTTTTTCAGCCCGAAATAAACGCGTTTTTTCAGACAACTGAATCCCCATGTAACAGCAAGGCTCAGAGGAGCCCACACACTCAGCTCTTAACCCCAGTGTGCAGAAAGGGTAAAAACGTGTTTTTCAGCAGAAATAAACATGTTTCTGCAAGTTTGGTCAACCCCATGTAAGTTATGGGGCAGTAACAGAACACTTTTCAAAACGTGTTTTTCAGCCCGAAATAAACGCGTTTTTTCAGACAACTGAATCCCCATGTAACAGCAAGGCTCAGAAGAGCCCACACACTCAGCTCTTAACCCCAGTGTGCAGAAAGGGTCAAAACGTGTTTTTCAGCAGAAATAAACATGTTTCTGCAAGTTTGGTCAACCCCATGTAAGTTATGGGGCAGTAACAGCACACTTTTCAAAACGTGTTTTTCAGCCCGAAATAAACGCGTTTTTTCAG
This sequence comes from Lepisosteus platostomus, assembly GCF_059453375.1. Classification (NCBI taxonomy): domain Eukaryota; kingdom Metazoa; phylum Chordata; class Actinopteri; order Semionotiformes; family Lepisosteidae; genus Lepisosteus; species Lepisosteus platostomus. The sequence continues at coordinate 24,084,226 of NC_142623.1, forward strand.
ACAACTGAATCCCCATGCAACAGCAAGGCTCAGAAGAGCCCACACACTCAGCTCTTAACCCCAGTGTGCAGAAAGAGTCAAAACGTGTTTTTCAGCAGAAATAAACATGTTTCTGCAAGTTTGGTCAACCCCATGTAAGTTATGGGGCAGTAACAGAACACTTTTCATAACGTGTTTTTCAGCCCGAAATAAACGCGTTTTTTCAGACAACTGAATCCCCATGCAACAGCAAGGCTCAGAAGAGCCCACACACTCAGCTCTTAACCCCAGTGTGCAGAAAGAGTCAAAACGTGTTTTTCAGCAGAAATAGACATGTTTCTGCAAGTTTGGTCAACCCCATGTAAGTTATGGGGCAGTAACAGCACACTTTTCAAAACGTGTTTTTCAGCCCGAAATAAACGCGTTTTTTCAGACAACTGAATCCCCATGTAACAGCAAGGCTCAGAAGAGCCCACACACTCAGCTCTTAACCCCAGTGTGCAGAAAGGGTCAAAACGTGTTTTTCAGCAGAAATAAACATGTTTCTGTAAGTTTGGTCAACCCCATGTAAGTTATGGGGCAGTAACAGCACACTTTTCAAAACGTGTTTTTCAGCCCGAAATAAACGCGTTTTTTCAGACAACTGAATCCCCATGTAACAGCAAGGCTCAGAGGAGCCCACACACTCAGCTCTTAACCCCAGTGTGCAGAAAGGGTCAAAACGTGTTTATCAGCAGAAATAAACATGTTTCTGCAAGTTTGGTCAACCCCATGTAAGTTATGGGACAGTAACAGAACACTTTTCAAAACGTGTTTTTCAGCCCGAAATAAACGCGTTTTTTCAGACAACTGAATCCCCATGTAACAGCAAGGCTCAGAGGAGCCCACACACTCAGCTCTTAACCCCAGTGTGCAGAAAGGGTCAAAACGTGTTTTTCAGCAGAAATAAACATGTTTCTGCAAGTTTGGTCAACCCCATGTAAGTTATGGGGCAGTAACAGAACACTTTTCAAAACGTGTTTTTCAGCCCGAAATAAACGCGTTTTTTCAGACAACTGAATCCCCATGTAACAGCAAGGCTCAGAGGAGCCCACACACTCAGCTCTTAACCCCAGTGTGCAGAAAGGGTCAAAACGTGTTTTTCAGCAGAAATAAACATGTTTCTGCAAGTTTGGTCAACCCCATGTAAGTTATGGGACAGTAACAGAACACTTTTCAAAACGTGTTTTTCAGCCCGAAATAAACGCGTTTTTTCAGACAACTGAATCCCCATGTAAAAGCAAGGCTCAGAGGAGCCCACACACTCAGCTCTTAACCCCAGTGTGCAGAAAGGGTCAAAACGTGTTTTTCAGCAGAAATAAACATGTTTCTGCAAGTTTGGTCAACCCCATGTAAGTTATGGGGCAGTAACAGAACACTTTTCAAAACGTGTTTTTCAGCCCGAAATAAACGCGTTTTTTCAGACAACTGAATCCCCATGTAACAGCAAGGCTCAGAGGAGCCCACACACTCAGATCTTAACCCCAGTGTGCAGAAAGGGTCAAAACGTGTTTTTCAGCAGAAATAGACATGTTTCTACAAGTTTGGTCAACCCCATGTAAGTTATGGGGCAGTAACAGCACACTTTTCAAAACGTGTTTTTCAGCCCGAAATAAACGCGTTTTTTCAGACAACTGAATCCCCATGTAACAGCAAGGCTCAGAGGAGCCCACACACTCAGCTCTTAACCCCAGTGTGCAGAAAGAGTCAAAACGTGTTTTTCAGCAGAAATAAACATGTTTCTGCAAGTTTGGTCAACCCCATGTAAGTTATGGGGCAGTAACAGAACACTTTTCAAAACGTGTTTTTCAGCCCGAAATAAACGCGTTTTTTCAGACAACTGAATCCCCATGCAACAGCAAGGCTCAGAAGAGCCCACACACTCAGCTCTTAACCCCAGTGTGCAGAAAGAGTCAAAACGTGTTTTTCAGCAGAAATAGACATGTTTCTGCAAGTTTGGTCAACCCCATGTAAGTTATGGGGCAGTAACAGCACACTTTTCAAAACGTGTTTTTCAGCCCGAAATAAACGCGTTTTTTCAGACAACTGAATCCCCATGTAACAGCAAGGCTCAGAGGAGCCCACACACTCAGCTCTTAACCCCAGTGTGCAGAAAGGGTCAAAACGTGTTTTTCAGCAGAAATAAACATGTTTCTGCAAGTTTGGTCAACCCCATGTAAGTTATGGGGCAGTAACAGAACACTTTTCAAAACGTGTTTTTCAGCCCGAAATAAACGCGTTTTTTCAGACAACTGAATCCCCATGCAACAGCAAGGCTCAGAAGAGCCCACACACTCAGCTCTTAACCCCAGTGTGCAGAAAGAGTCAAAACGTGTTTTTCAGCAGAAATAGACATGTTTCTGCAAGTTTGGTCAACCCCATGTAAGTTATGGGGCAGTAACAGCACACTTTTCAAAACGTGTTTTTCAGCCCGAAATAAACGCGTTTTTTCAGACAACTGAATCCCCATGTAACAGCAAGGCTCAGAAGAGCCCACACACTCAGCTCTTAACCCCAGTGTGCAGAAAGGGTCAAAACGTGTTTTTCAGCAGAAATAAACATGTTTCTGCAAGTTTGGTCAACCCCATGTAAGTTATGGGACAGTAGCAGAACACTTTTCAAAACGTGTTTTTCAGCCCGAAATAAACGCGTTTTTTCAGACAACTGAATCCCCATGCAACAGCAAGGCTCAGAAGAGCCCACACACTCAGCTCTTAACCCCAGTGTGCAGAAAGAGTCAAAACGTGTTTTTCAGCAGAAATAAACATGTTTCTGCAAGTTTGGTCAACCCCATGTAAGTTATGGGGCAGTAACAGAACACTTTTCATAACGTGTTTTTCAGCCCGAAATAAACGCGTTTTTTCAGACAACTGAATCCCCATGTAACAGCAAGGCTCAGAAGAGCCCACACACTCAGCTCTTAACCCCATTGTGCAGAAAGGGTCAAAACGTGTTTTTCAGCAGAAATAAACATGTTTCTGTAAGTTTGGTCAACCCCATGTAAGTTATGGGGCAGTAACAGCACACTTTTCAAAACGTGTTTTTCAGCCCGAAATAAACGCGTTTTTTCAGACAACTGAATCCCCATGTAACAGCAAGGCTCAGAGGAGCCCACACACTCAGCTCTTAACCCCAGTGTGCAGAAAGGGTCAAAACGTGTTTTTCAGCAGAAATAAACATGTTTCTGCAAGTTTGGTCAACCCCATGTAAGTTATGGGACAGTAACAGAACACTTTTCAAAACGTGTTTTTCAGCCCGAAATAAACGCGTTTTTTCAGACAACTGAATCCCCATGTAACAGCAAGGCTCAGAGGAGCCCACACACTCAGCTCTTAACCCCAGTGTGCAGAAAGGGTCAAAACGTGTTTTTCAGCAGAAATAAACATGTTTCTGCAAGTTTGGTCAACCCCATGTAAGTTATGGGGCAGTAACAGAACACTTTTCAAAACGTGTTTTTCAGCCCGAAATAAACGCGTTTTTTCAGACAACTGAATCCCCATGTAACAGCAAGGCTCAGAGGAGCCCACACACTCAGCTCTTAACCCCAGTGTGCAGAAAGGGTCAAAACGTGTTTTTCAGCAGAAATAAACATGTTTCTGCAAGTTTGGTCAACCCCATGTAAGTTATGGGACAGTAACAGAACACTTTTCAAAACGTGTTTTTCAGCCCGAAATAAACGCGTTTTTTCAGACAACCGAATCCCCATGTAACAGCAAGGCTCAGAGGAGCCCACACACTCAGCTCTTAACCCCAGTGTGCAGAAAGGGTCAAAACGTGTTTTTCAGCAGAAATAAACATGTTTCTGCAAGTTTGGTCAACCCCATGTAAGTTATGGGGCAGTAACAGAACACTTTTCAAAACGTGTTTTTCAGCCCGAAATAAACGCGTTTTTTCAGACAACTGAATCCCCATGTAACAGCAAGGCTCAGAGGAGCCCACACACTCAGATCTTAACCCCAGTGTGCAGAAAGGGTCAAAACGTGTTTTTCAGCAGAAATAGACATGTTTCTACAAGTTTGGTCAACCCCATGTAAGTTATGGGGCAGTAACAGCACACTTTTCAAAACGTGTTTTTCAGCCCGAAATAAACGCGTTTTTTCAGACAACTGAATCCCCATGTAACAGCAAGGCTCAGAGGAGCCCACACACTCAGCTCTTAACCCCAGTGTGCAGAAAGAGTCAAAACGTGTTTTTCAGCAGAAATAGACATGTTTCTGCAAGTTTGGTCAACCCCATGTAAATTATGGGGCAGTAACAGCACACTTTTCAAAACGTGTTTTTCAGCCCGAAATAAACGCGTTTTTTCAGACAACTGAATCCCCATGTAACAGCAAGGCTCAGAAGAGCCCACACACTCAGCTCTTAACCCCAGTGTGCAGAAAGGGTCAAAACGTGTTTTTCAGCAGAAATAAACATGTTTCTGCAAGTTTGGTCAACCCCATGTAAGTTATGGGGCAGTAACAGCACACTTTTCAAAACGTGTTTTTCAGCCCGAAATAAACGCGTTTTTTCAGACAACTGAATCCCCATGTAACAGCAAGGCTCAGAGGAGCCCACACACTCAGCTCTTAACCCCAGTGTGCAGAAAGGGTCAAAACGTGTTTTTCAGCAGAAATAAACATGTTTCTGCAAGTTTGGTCAACCCCATGTAAGTTATGGGACAGTAACAGAACACTTTTCAAAACGTGTTTTTCAGCCCGAAATAAATGCGTTTTTTCAGACAACTGAATCCCCATGTAACAGCAAGGCTCAGAGGAGCCCACACACTCAGCTCTTAACCCCAGTGTGCAGAAAGGGTCAAAACGTGTTTTTCAGCAGAAATAAACATGTTTCTGCAAGTTTGGTCAACCCCATGTAAGTTATGGGGCAGTAACAGCACACTTTTCAAAACGTGTTTTTCAGCCCGAAATAAACGCGTTTTTTCAGACAACTGAATCCCCATGTAACAGCAAGGCTCAGAGGAGCCCACACACTCAGCTCTTAACCCCAGTGTGCAGAAAGGGTCAAAACGTGTTTTTCAGCAGAAATAAACATGTTTCTGCAAGTTTGGTCAACCCCATGTAAGTTATGGGACAGTAACAGAACACTTTTCAAAACGTGTTTTTCAGCCCGAAATAAACGCGTTTTTTCAGACAACTGAATCCCCATGTAACAGCAAGGCTCAGAGGAGCCCACACACTCAGCTCTTAACCCCAGTGTGCAGAAAGGGTCAAAACGTGTTTTTCAGCAGAAATAAACATGTTTCTGCAAGTTTGGTCAACCCCATGTAAGTTATGGGGCAGTAACAGAACACTTTTCAAAACCTGTTTTTCAGCCCGAAATAAACGCGTTTTTTCAGACAACTGAATCCCCATGTAACAGCAAGGCTCAGAGGAGCCCACACACTCAGCTCTTAACCCCAGTGTGCAGAAAGGGTCAAAACGTGTTTTTCAGCAGAAATAAACATGTTTCTGCAAGTTTGGTCAACCCCATGTAAGTTATGGGGCAGTAACAGAACACTTTTCAAAACGTGTTTTTCAGCCCGAAATAAACGCGTTTTTTCAGACAACTGAATCCCCATGTAACAGCAAGGCTCAGAAGAGCCCACACACTCAGCTCTTAACCCCAGTGTGCAGAAAGGGTCAAAACGTGTTTTTCAGCAGAAATAAACATGTTTCTGCAAGTTTGGTCAACCCCATGTAAGTTATGGGGCAGTAACAGAACACTTTTCAAAACGTGTTTTTCAGCCCGAAATAAACGCGTTTTTTCAGACAACTGAATCCCCATGCAACAGCAAGGCTCAGAAGAGCCCACACACTCAGCTCTTAACCCCAGTGTGCAGAAAGAGTCAAAACGTGGTTTTCAGCAGAAATAGACATGTTTCTGCAAGTTTGGTCAACCCCATGTAAGTTATGGGGCAGTAACAGCACACTTTTCAAAACGTGTTTTTCAGCCCGAAATAAACGCGTTTTTTCAGACAACTGAATCCCCATGTAACAGCAAGGCTCAGAAGAGCCCACACACTCAGCTCTTAACCCCAGTGTGCAGAAAGGGTCAAAACGTGTTTTTCAGCAGAAATAAACATGTTTCTGCAAGTTTGGTCAACCCCATGTAAGTTATGGGACAGTAACAGAACACTTTTCAAAACGTGTTTTTCAGCCCGAAATAAACGCGTTTTTTCAGACAACTGAATCCCCATGCAACAGCAAGGCTCAGAAGAGCCCACACACTCAGCTCTTAACCCCAGTGTGCAGAAAGAGTCAAAACGTGTTTTTCAGCAGAAATAAACATGTTTCTGCAAGTTTGGTCAACCCCATGTAAGTTATGCGGCAGTAACAGAACACTTTTCATAACGTGTTTTTCAGCCCGAAATAAACGCGTTTTTTCAGACAACTGAATCCCCATGCAACAGCAAGGCTCAGAAGAGCCCACACACTCAGCTCTTAACCCCAGTGTGCAGAAAGAGTCAAAACGTGTTTTTCAGCAGAAATAGACATGTTTCTGCAAGTTTGGTCAACCCCATGTAAGTTATGGGGCAGTAACAGCACACTTTTCAAAACGTGTTTTTCAGCCCGAAATAAACGCGTTTTTTCAGACAACTGAATCCCCATGTAACAGCAAGGCTCAGAAGAGCCCACACACTCAGCTCTTAACCCCAGTGTGCAGAAAGGGTCAAAACGTGTTTTTCAGCAGAAATAAACATGTTTCTGCAAGTTTGGTCAACCCCATGTAAGTTATGGGGCAGTAACAGCACACTTTTCAAAACGTGTTTTTCAGCCCGAAATAAACGCGTTTTTTCAGACAACTGAATCCCCATGTAACAGCAAGGCTCAGAGGAGCCCACACACTCAGCTCTTAACCCCAGTGTGCAGAAAGGGTCAAAACGTGTTTTTCAGCAGAAATAAACATGTTTCTGCAAGTTTGGTCAACCCCATGTAAGTTATGGGACAGTAACAGAACACTTTTCAAAACGTGTTTTTCAGCCCGAAATAAACGCGTTTTTTCAGACAACTGAATCCCCATGTAACAGCAAGGCTCAGAGGAGCCCACACACTCAGCTCTTAACCCCAGTGTGCAGAAAGGGTCAAAACGTGTTTTTCAGCAGAAATAAACATGTTTCTGCAAGTTTGGTCAACCCCATGTAAGTTATGGGGCAGTAACAGAACACTTTTCAAAACGTGTTTTTCAGCCCGAAATAAACGCGTTTTTTCAGACAACTGAATCCCCATGTAACAGCAAGGCTCAGAGGAGCCCACACACTCAGATCTTAACCCCAGTGTGCAGAAAGGGTCAAAACGTGTTTTTCAGCAGAAATAGACATGTTTCTACAAGTTTGGTCAACCCCATGTAAGTTATGGGGCAGTAACAGCACACTTTTCAAAACGTGTTTTTCAGCCCGAAATAAACGCGTTTTTTCAGACAACTGAATCCCCATGTAACAGCAAGGCTCAGAGGAGCCCACACACTCAGCTCTTAACCCCAGTGTGCAGAAAGAGTCAAAACGTGTTTTTCAGCAGAAATGGACATGTTTCTGCAAGTTTGGTCAACCCCATGTAAGTTATGGGGCAGTAACAGCACACTTTTCAAAACGTGTTTTTCAGCCCGAAATAAACGCGTTTTTTCAGACAACTGAATCCCCATGCAACAGCAAGGCTCAGAAGAGCCCACACACTCAGCTCTTAACCCCAGTGTGCAGAAAGAGTCAAAACGTGTTTTTCAGCAGAAATAAACATGTTTCTGCAAGTTTGGTCAACCCCATGTAAGTTATGCGGCAGTAACAGAACACTTTTCATAACGTGTTTTTCAGCCCGAAATAAACGCGTTTTTTCAGACAACTGAATCCCCATGCAACAGCAAGGCTCAGAAGAGCCCACACACTCAGCTCTTAACCCCAGTGTGCAGAAAGAGTCAAAACGTGTTTTTCAGCAGAAATAGACATGTTTCTGCAAGTTTGGTCAACCCCATGTAAGTTATGGGGCAGTAACAGCACACTTTTCAAAACGTGTTTTTCAGCCCGAAATAAACGCGTTTTTTCAGACAACTGAATCCCCATGTAACAGCAAGGCTCAGAAGAGCCCACACACTCAGCTCTTAACCCCAGTGTGCAGAAAGGGTCAAAACGTGTTTTTCAGCAGAAATAAACATGTTTCTGCAAGTTTGGTCAACCCCATGTAAGTTATGGGGCAGTAACAGCACACTTTTCAAAACGTGTTTTTCAGCCCGAAATAAACGCGTTTTTTCAGACAACTGAATCCCCATGTAACAGCAAGGCTCAGAGGAGCCCACACACTCAGCTCTTAACCCCAGTGTGCAGAAAGGGTCAAAACGTGTTTTTCAGCAGAAATAAACATGTTTCTGCAAGTTTGGTCAACCCCATGTAAGTTATGGGACAGTAACAGAACACTTTTCAAAACGTGTTTTTCAGCCCGAAATAAACGCGTTTTTTCAGACAACTGAATCCCCATGTAACAGCAAGGCTCAGAGGAGCCCACACACTCAGCTCTTAACCCCAGTGTGCAGAAAGGGTCAAAACGTGTTTTTCAGCAGAAATAAACATGTTTCTGCAAGTTTGGTCAACCCCATGTAAGTTATGGGGCAGTAACAGAACACTTTTCAAAACGTGTTTTTCAGCCCGAAATAAACGCGTTTTTTCAGACAACTGAATCCCCATGTAACAGCAAGGCTCAGAGGAGCCCACACACTCAGATCTTAACCCCAGTGTGCAGAAAGGGTCAAAACGTGTTTTTCAGCAGAAATAGACATGTTTCTACAAGTTTGGTCAACCCCATGTAAGTTATGGGGCAGTAACAGCACACTTTTCAAAACGTGTTTTTCAGCCCGAAATAAACGCGTTTTTTCAGACAACTGAATCCCCATGTAACAGCAAGGCTCAGAGGAGCCCACACACTCAGCTCTTAACCCCAGTGTGCAGAAAGAGTCAAAACGTGTTTTTCAGCAGAAATGGACATGTTTCTGCAAGTTTGGTCAACCCCATGTAAGTTATGGGGCAGTAACAGCACACTTTTCAAAACGTGTTTTTCAGCCCGAAATAAACGCGTTTTTTCAGACAACTGAATCCCCATGTAACAGCAAGGCTCAGAAGAGCCCACACACTCAGCTCTTAACCCCAGTGTGCAGAAAGGGTCAAAACGTGTTTTTCAGCAGAAATAAACATGTTTCTGCAAGTTTGGTCAACCCCATGTAAGTTATGGGGCAGTAACAGCACACTTTTCAAAACGTGTTTTTCAGCCCGAAATAAACGCGTTTTTTCAGACAACTGAATCCCCATGCAACAGCAAGGCTCAGAAGAGCCCACACACTCAGCTCTTAACCCCAGTGTGCAGAAAGAGTCAAAACGTGTTTTTCAGCAGAAATAAACATGTTTCTGCAAGTTTGGTCAACCCCATGTAAGTTATGCGGCAGTAACAGAACACTTTTCATAACGTGTTTTTCAGCCCGAAATAAACGCGTTTTTTCAGACAACTGAATCCCCATGTAACAGCAAGGCTCAGAGGAGCCCACACACTCAGCTCTTAACCCCAGTGTGCAGAAAGGGTCAAAACGTGTTTTTCAGCAGAAATAAACATGTTTCTGCAAGTTTGGTCAACCCCATGTAAGTTATGGGGCAGTAACAGAACACTTTTCAAAACGTGTTTTTCAGCCCGAAATAAACGCGTTTTTTCAGACAACTGAATCCCCATGTAACAGCAAGGCTCAGAGGAGCCCACACACTCAGATCTTAACCCCAGTGTGCAGAAAGGGTCAAAACGTGTTTTTCAGCAGAAATAGACATGTTTCTACAAGTTTGGTCAACCCCATGTAAGTTATGGGGCAGTAACAGCACACTTTTCAAAACGTGTTTTTCAGCCCGAAATAAACGCGTTTTTTCAGACAACTGAATCCCCATGTAACAGCAAGGCTCAGAGGAGCCCACACACTCAGCTCTTAACCCCAGTGTGCAGAAAGAGTCAAAACGTGTTTTTCAGCAGAAATGGACATGTTTCTGCAAGTTTGGTCAACCCCATGTAAGTTATGGGGCAGTAACAGCACACTTTTCAAAACGTGTTTTTCAGCCCGAAATAAACGCGTTTTTTCAGACAACTGAATCCCCATGTAACAGCAAGGCTCAGAAGAGCCCACACACTCAGCTCTTAACCCCAGTGTGCAGAAAGGGTCAAAACGTGTTTTTCAGCAGAAATAAACATGTTTCTGCAAGTTTGGTCAACCCCATGTAAGTTATGGGGCAGTAACAGCACACTTTTCAAAACGTGTTTTTCAGCCCGAAATAAACGCGTTTTTTCAGACAACTGAATCCCCATGCAACAGCAAGGCTCAGAAGAGCCCACACACTCAGCTCTTAACCCCAGTGTGCAGAAAGAGTCAAAACGTGTTTTTCAGCAGAAATAAACATGTTTCTGCAAGTTTGGTCAACCCCATGTAAGTTATGCGGCAGTAACAGAACACTTTTCATAACGTGTTTTTCAGCCCGAAATAAACGCGTTTTTTCAGACAACTGAATCCCCATGCAACAGCAAGGCTCAGAAGAGCCCACACACTCAGCTCTTAACCCCAGTGTGCAGAAAGAGTCAAAACGTGTTTTTCAGCAGAAATAGACATGTTTCTGCAAGTTTGGTCAACCCCATGTAAGTTATGGGGCAGTAACAGCACACTTTTCAAAACGTGTTTTTCAGCCCGAAATAAACGCGTTTTTTCAGACAACTGAATCCCCATGTAACAGCAAGGCTCAGAAGAGCCCACACACTCAGCTCTTAACCCCAGTGTGCAGAAAGGGTCAAAACGTGTTTTTCAGCAGAAATAAACATGTTTCTGCAAGTTTGGTCAACCCCATGTAAGTTATGGGGCAGTAACAGCACACTTTTCAAAACGTGTTTTTCAGCCCGAAATAAACGCGTTTTTTCAGACAACTGAATCCCCATGTAACAGCAAGGCTCAGAGGAGCCCACACACTCAGCTCTTAACCCCAGTGTGCAGAAAGGGTCAAAACGTGTTTTTCAGCAGAAATAAACATGTTTCTGCAAGTTTGGTCAACCCCATGTAAGTTATGGGACAGTAACAGAACACTTTTCAAAACGTGTTTTTCAGCCCGAAATAAACGTGTTTTTTCAGACAACTGAATCCCCATGTAACAGCAAGGCTCAGAGGAGCCCACACACTCAGCTCTTAACCCCAGTGTGCAGAAAGGGTCAAAACGTGTTTTTCAGCAGAAATAAACATGTTTCTGCAAGTTTGGTCAACCCCATGTAAGTTATGGGGCAGTAACAGAACACTTTTCAAAACGTGTTTTTCAGCCCGAAATAAACGCGTTTTTTCAGACAACTGAATCCCCATGTAACAGCAAGGCTCAGAGGAGCCCACACACTCAGATCTTAACCCCAGTGTGCAGAAAGGGTCAAAACGTGTTTTTCAGCAGAAATAGACATGTTTCTACAAGTTTGGTCAACCCCATTTAAGTTATGGGGCAGTAACAGCACACTTTTCAAAACGTGTTTTTCAGCCCGAAATAAACGCGTTTTTTCAGACAACTGAATCCCCATGTAACAGCAAGGCTCAGAGGAGCCCACACACTCAGCTCTTAAGCCCAGTGTGCAGAAAGAGTCAAAACGTGTTTTTCAGCAGAAATGGACATGTTTCTGCAAGTTTGGTCAACCCCATGTAAGTTATGGGGCAGTAACAGCACACTTTTCAAAACGTGTTTTTCAGCCCGAAATAAACGCGTTTTTTCAGACAACTGAATCCCCATGTAACAGCAAGGCTCAGAAGAGCCCACACACTCAGCTCTTAACCCCAGTGTGCAGAAAGGGTCAAAACGTGTTTTTCAGCAGAAATAAACATGTTTCTGCAAGTTTGGTCAACCCCATGTAAGTTATGGGGCAGTAACAGCACACTTTTCAAAACGTGTTTTTCAGCCCGAAATAAACGCGTTTTTTCAGACAACTGAATCCCCATGTAACAGCAAGGCTCAGAGGAGCCCACACACTCAGCTCTTAACCCCAGTGTGCAGAAAGGGTCAAAACGTGTTTTTCAGCAGAAATAAACATGTTTCTGCAAGTTTGGTCAACCCCATGTAAGTTATGGGACAGTAACAGAACACTTTTCAAAACGTGTTTTTCAGCCCGAAATAAACGCGTTTTTTCAGACAACTGAATCCCCATGTAACAGCAAGGCTCAGAGGAGCCCACACACTCAGCTCTTAACCCCAGTGTGCAGAAAGGGTCAAAACGTGTTTTTCAGCAGAAATAAACATGTTTCTGCAAGTTTGGTCAACCCCATGTAAGTTATGGGACAGTAACAGAACACTTTTCAAAACGTGTTTTTCAGCCCGAAATAAACGCGTTTTTTCAGACAACTGAATCCCCATATAACAGCAAGGCTCAGAGGAGCCCACACACTCAGCTCTTAACCCCAGTGTGCAGAAAGGGTCAAAACGTGTTTTTCAGCAGAAATAAACATGTTTCAGCAAGTTTGGTCAACCCCATGTAAGTTATGGGGCAGTAACAGAACACTTTTCAAAACGTGTTTTTCAGCCCGAAATAAACACGTTTTTTCAGACAACTGAATCCCCATGTAACAGCAAGGCTCAGAGGAGCCCACACACTCAGATCTTAACCCCAGTGTGCAGAAAGGGTCAAAACGTGTTTTTCAGCAGAAATAGACATGTTTCTACAAGTTTGGTCAACCCCATGTAAGTTATGGGGCAGTAACAGCACACTTTTCAAAACGTGTTTTTCAGCCCGAAATAAACGCGTTTTTTCAGACAACTGAATCCCCATGTAACAGCAAGGCTCAGAGGAGCCCACACACTCAGCTCTTAACCCCAGTGTGCAGAAAGGGTAAAAACGTGTTTTTCAGCAGAAATAAACATGTTTCTGCAAGTTTGGTCAACCCCATGTAAGTTATGGGGCAGTAACAGCACACTTTTCAAAACTTGTTTTTCAGCCCGAAATAAACGCGTTTTTTCAGACAACTGAATCCCCATGTAACAGCAAGGCTCAGAGGAGCCCACACACTCAGCTCTTAACCCCAGTGTGCAGAAAGGGTAAAAACGTGTTTTTCAGCAGAAATAAACATGTTTCTGCAAGTTTGGTCAACCCCATGTAAGTTATGGGGCAGTAACAGAACACTTTTCAAAACGTGTTTTTCAGCCCGAAATAAACGCGTTTTTTCAGACAACTGAATCCCCATGTAACAGCAAGGCTCAGAAGAGCCCACACACTCAGCTCTTAACCCCAGTGTGCAGAAAGGGTCAAAACGTGTTTTTCAGCAGAAATAAACATGTTTCTGCAAGTTTGGTCAACCCCATGTAAGTTATGGGGCAGTAACAGCACACTTTTCAAAACGTGTTTTTCAGCCCGAAATAAACGCGTTTTTTCAGACAACTGAATCCCCATGTAACAGCAAGGCTCAGAGGAGCCCACACACTCAGCTCTTAACCCCAGTGTGCAGAAAGGGTCTCAACGTGTTTTTCAGCAGAAATAAACATGTTTCTGCAAGTTTGGTCAACCCCATGTAAGTTATGGGACAGTAACAGAACACTTTTCAAAACGTGTTTTTCAGCCCGAAATAAACGCGTTTTTTCAGACAACTGAATCCCCATGTAACAGCAAGGCTCAGAGGAGCCCACACACTCAGCTCTTAACCCCAGTGTGCAGAAAGGGTCAAAACGTGTTTTTCAGCAGAAATAAACATGTTTCTGCAAGTTTGGTTAACCCCATGTAAGTTATGGGGCAGTAACAGAACACTTTTCAAAACGTGTTTTTCAGCCCGAAATAAACGCGTTTTTTCAGACAACTGAATCCCCATGTAACAGCAAGGCTCAGAAGAGCCCACACACTCAGCTCTTAACCCCAGTGTGCAGAAAGGGTAAAAACGTGTTTTTCAGCAGAAATAAACATGTTTCTGCAAGTTTGGTCAACCCCATGTAAGTTATGGGGCAGTAACAGAACACTTTTCAAAAAGTGTTTTTCAGCCCGAAATAAACGCGTTTTTTCAGACAACTGAATCCCCATGTAACAGCAAGGCTCAGAAGAGCCCACACACTCAGCTCTTAACCCCAGTGTGCAGAAAGGGTCAAAACGTGTTTTTCAGCAGAAATAAACATGTTTCTGCAAGTTTGGTCAACCCCATGTAAGTTATGGGGCAGTAACAGAACACTTTTCAAAACGTGTTTTTCAGCCCGAAATAAACGCGTTTTTTCAGACAACTGAATCCCCATGTAACAGCAAGGCTCAGAAGAGCCCACACACTCAGCTCTTAACCCCAGTGTGCAGAAAGGGTCAAAACGTGTTTTTCAGCAGAAATAAACATGTTTCTGCAAGTTTGGTCAACCCCATGTAAGTTATGGGGCAGTAACAGAACACTTTTCAAAACGTGTTTTTCAGCCCGAAATAAACGCGTTTTTTCAGACAACTGAATCCCCATGCAACAGCAAGGCTCAGAAGAGCCCACACACTCAGCTCTTAACCCCAGTGTGCAGAAAGAGTCAAAACGTGGTTTTCAGCAGAAATAGACATGTTTCTGCAAGTTTGGTCAACCCCATGTAAGTTATGGGGCAGTAACAGCACACTTTTCAAAACGTGTTTTTCAGCCCGAAATAAACGCGTTTTTTCAGATAACTGAATCCCCATGTAACAGCAAGGCTCAGAGGAGCCCACACACTCAGCTCTTAACCCCAGTGTGCAGAAAGGGTCACAACGTGTTTTTCAGCAGAAATAAACATGTTTCTGCAAGTTTGGTCAACCCCATGTAAGTTATGGGACAGTAACAGAACACTTTTCAAAACGTGTTTTTCAGCCCGAAATAAACGCGTTTTTTCAGACAACTGAATCCCCATGTAACAGCAAGGCTCAGAGGAGCCCACACAATCAGCTCTTAACCCCAGTGTGCAGAAAGGGTCAAAACGTGTTTTTCAGCAGAAATAAACATGTTTCTGCAAGTTTGGTTAACCCCATGTAAGTTATGGGGCAGTAACAGAACACTTTTCAAAACGTGTTTTTCAGCCCGAAATAAACGCGTTTTTTCAGACAACTGAATCCCCATGTAACAGCAAGGCTCAGAAGAGCCCACACACTCAGCTCTTAACCCCAGTGTGCAGAAAGGGTCAAAACGTGTTTTTCAGCAGAAATAAACATGTTTCTGCAAGTTTGGTCAACCCCATGTAAGTTATGGGGCAGTAACAGCACACTTTTCAAAACGTGTTTTTCAGCCCGAAATAAACGCGTTTTTTCAGACAACTGAATCCCCATGTAACAGCAAGGCTCAGAGGAGCCCACACACTCAGCTCTTAACCCCAGTGTGCAGAAAGGGTCAAAACGTGTTTTTCAGCAGAAATAAACATGTTTCTGCAAGTTTGGTCAACCCCATGTAAGTTATGGGACAGTAACAGAACACTTTTCAAAACGTGTTTTTCAGCCCGAAATAAACGCGTTTTTTCAGACAACTGAATCCCCATGTAACAGCAAGGCTCAGAGGAGCCCACACACTCAGCTCTTAACCCCAGTGTGCAGAAAGGGTCAAAACGTGTTTTTCAGCAGAAATAAACATGTTTCTGCAAGTTTGGTCAACCCCATGTAAGTTATGGGACAGTAACAGAACACTTTTCAAAACGTGTTTTTCAGCCCGAAATAAACGCGTTTTTTCAGACAACTGAATCCCCATATAACAGCAAGGCTCAGAGGAGCCCACACACTCAGCTCTTAACCCCAGTGTGCAGAAAGGGTCAAAACGTGTTTTTCAGCAGAAATAAACATGTTTCAGCAAGTTTGGTCAACCCCATGTAAGTTATGGGGCAGTAACAGAACACTTTTCAAAACGTGTTTTTCAGCCCGAAATAAACACGTTTTTTCAGACAACTGAATCCCCATGTAACAGCAAGGCTCAGAGGAGCCCACACACTCAGCTCTTAACCCCAGTGTGCAGAAAGGGTCACAACGTGTTTTTCAGCAGAAATAAACATGTTTCTGCAAGTTTGGTCAACCCCATGTAAGTTATGGGACAGTAACAGAACACTTTTCAAAACGTGTTTTTCAGCCCGAAATAAACGCGTTTTTTCAGACAACTGAATCCCCATGTAACAGCAAGGCTCAGAGGAGCCCACACAATCAGCTCTTAACCCCAGTGTGCAGAAAGGGTCAAAACGTGTTTTTCAGCAGAAATAAACATGTTTCTGCAAGTTTGGTTAACCCCATGTAAGTTATGGGGCAGTAACAGAACACTTTTCAAAACGTGTTTTTCAGCCCGAAATAAACGCGTTTTTTCAGACAACTGAATCCCCATGTAACAGCAAGGCTCAGAAGAGCCCACACACTCAGCTCTTAACCCCAGTGTGCAGAAAGGGTCAAAACGTGTTTTTCAGCAGAAATAAACATGTTTCTGCAAGTTTGGTCAACCCCATGTAAGTTATGGGGCAGTAACAGCACACTTTTCAAAACGTGTTTTTCAGCCCGAAATAAACGCGTTTTTTCAGACAACTGAATCCCCATATAACAGCAAGGCTCAGAGGAGCCCACACACTCAGCTCTTAACCCCAGTGTGCAGAAAGGGTCAAAACGTGTTTTTCAGCAGAAATAAACATGTTTCAGCAAGTTTGGTCAACCCCATGTAAGTTATGGGGCAGTAACAGAACACTTTTCAAAACGTGTTTTTCAGCCCGAAATAAACACGTTTTTTCAGACAACTGAATCCCCATGTAACAGCAAGGCTCAGAGGAGCCCACACACTCAGATCTTAACCCCAGTGTGCAGAAAGGGTCAAAACGTGTTTTTCAGCAGAAATAGACATGTTTCTACAAGTTTGGTCAACCCCATGTAAGTTATGGGGCAGTAACAGCACACTTTTCAAAACGTGTTTTTCAGCCCGAAATAAACGCGTTTTTTCAGACAACTGAATCCCCATGTAACAGCAAGGCTCAGAGGAGCCCACACACTCAGCTCTTAACCCCAGTGTGCAGAAAGGGTAAAAACGTGTTTTTCAGCAGAAATAAACATGTTTCTGCAAGTTTGGTCAACCCCATGTAAGTTATGGGGCAGTAACAGCACACTTTTCAAAACTTGTTTTTCAGCCCGAAATAAACGCGTTTTTTCAGACAACTGAATCCCCATGTAACAGCAAGGCTCAGAGGAGCCCACACACTCAGCTCTTAACCCCAGTGTGCAGAAAGGGTCAAAACGTGTTTTTCAGCAGAAATAAACATGTTTCTGCAAGTTTGGTCAACCCCATGTAAGTTATGGGGCAGTAACAGCACACTTTTCAAAACGTGTTTTTCAGCCCGAAATAAACGCGTTTTTTCAGACAACTGAATCCCCATGTAACAGCAAGGCTCAGAGGAGCCCACACACTCAGCTCTTAACCCCAGTGTGCAGAAAGGGTCTCAACGTGTTTTTCAGCAGAAATAAACATGTTTCTGCAAGTTTGGTCAACCCCATGTAAGTTATGGGACAGTAACAGAACACTTTTCAAAACGTGTTTTTCAGCCCGAAATAAACGCGTTTTTTCAGACAACTGAATCCCCATGTAACAGCAAGGCTCAGAGGAGCCCACACACTCAGCTCTTAACCCCAGTGTGCAGAAAGGGTCAAAACGTGTTTTTCAGCAGAAATAAACATGTTTCTGCAAGTTTGGTTAACCCCATGTAAGTTATGGGGCAGTAACAGAACACTTTTCAAAACGTGTTTTTCAGCCCGAAATAAACGCGTTTTTTCAGACAACTGAATCCCCATGTAACAGCAAGGCTCAGAAGAGCCCACACACTCAGCTCTTAACCCCAGTGTGCAGAAAGGGTCAAAACGTGTTTTTCAGCAGAAATAAACATGTTTCTGCAAGTTTGGTCAACCCCATGTAAGTTATGGGGCAGTAACAGAACACTTTTCAAAAAGTGTTTTTCAGCCCGAAATAAACGCGTTTTTTCAGACAACTGAATCCCCATGTAACAGCAAGGCTCAGAAGAGCCCACACACTCAGCTCTTAACCCCAGTGTGCAGAAAGGGTCAAAACGTGTTTTTCAGCAGAAATAAACATGTTTCTGCAAGTTTGGTCAACCCCATGTAAGTTATGGGGCAGTAACAGAACACTTTTCAAAACGTGTTTTTCAGCCCGAAATAAACGCGTTTTTTCAGACAACTGAATCCCCATGTAACAGCAAGGCTCAGAAGAGCCCACACACTCAGCTCTTAACCCCAGTGTGCAGAAAGGGTCAAAACGTGTTTTTCAGCAGAAATAAACATGTTTCTGCAAGTTTGGTCAACCCCATGTAAGTTATGGGGCAGTAACAGAACACTTTTCAAAACGTGTTTTTCAGCCCGAAATAAACGCGTTTTTTCAGACAACTGAATCCCCATGCAACAGCAAGGCTCAGAAGAGCCCACACACTCAGCTCTTAACCCCAGTGTGCAGAAAGAGTCAAAACGTGGTTTTCAGCAGAAATAGACATGTTTCTGCAAGTTTGGTCAACCCCATGTAAGTTATGGGGCAGTAACAGCACACTTTTCAAAACGTGTTTTTCAGCCCGAAATAAACGCGTTTTTTCAGATAACTGAATCCCCATGTAACAGCAAGGCTCAGAGGAGCCCACACACTCAGCTCTTAACCCCAGTTTGCAGAAAGGGTCAAAACGTGTTTTTCAGCAGAAATAAACATGTTTCTGCAAGTTTGGTCAACCCCATGTAAGTTATGGGGCAGTAACAGAACACTTTTCAAAACGTGTTTTTCAGCCCGAAATAAACGCGTTTTTTCAGACAACTGAATCCCCATGTAACAGCAAGGCTCAGAAGAGCCCACACACTCAGCTCTTAACCCCAGTGTGCAGAAAGGGTCAAAACGTGTTTTTCAGCAGAAATAAACATGTTTCTGCAAGTTTGGTCAACCCCATGTAAGTTATGGGGCAGTAACAGAACACTTTTCAAAACGTGTTTTTCAGCCCGAAATAAACGCGTTTTTTCAGACAACTGAATCCCCATGTAACAGCAAGGCTCAGAGGAGCCCACACACTCAGCTCTTAACCCCAGTGTGCAGAAAGGGTCACAACGTGTTTTTCAGCAGAAATAAACATGTTTCTGCAAGTTTGGTCAACCCCATGTAAGTTATGGGACAGTAACAGAACACTTTTCAAAACGTGTTTTTCAGCCCGAAATAAACGCGTTTTTTCAGACAACTGAATCCCCATGTAACAGCAAGGCTCAGAGGAGCCCACACAATCAGCTCTTAACCCCAGTGTGCAGAAAGGGTCAAAACGTGTTTTTCAGCAGAAATAAACATGTTTCTGCAAGTTTGGTTAACCCCATGTAAGTTATGGGGCAGTAACAGAACACTTTTCAAAACGTGTTTTTCAGCCCGAAATAAACGCGTTTTTTCAGACAACTGAATCCCCATGTAACAGCAAGGCTCAGAAGAGCCCACACACTCAGCTCTTAACCCCAGTGTGCAGAAAGGGTAAAAACGTGTTTTTCAGCAGAAATAAACATGTTTCTGCAAGTTTGGTCAACCCCATGTAAGTTATGGGGCAGTAACAGAACACTTTTCAAAACGTGTTTTTCAGCCCGAAATAAACGCGTTTTTTCAGACAACTGAATCCCCATGTAACAGCAAGGCTCAGAAGAGCCCACACACTCAGCTCTTAACCCCAGTGTGCAGAAAGGGTCAAAACGTGTTTTTCAGCAGAAATAAACATGTTTCTGCAAGTTTGGTCAACCCCATGTAAGTTATGGGGCAGTAACAGAACACTTTTCAAAACGTGTTTTTCAGCCCGAAATAAACGCGTTTTTTCAGACAACTGAATCCCCATGTAACAGCAAGGCTCAGAGGAGCCCACACACTCAGCTCTTAACCCCAGTGTGCAGAAAGGGTCAAAACGTGTTTTTCAGCAGAAATAAACATGTTTCTGCAAGTTTGGTCAACCCCATGTAAGTTATGGGGCAGTAACAGAACACTTTTCAAAACGTGTTTTTCAGCCCGAAATAAACGCGTTTTTTCAGACAACTGAATCCCCATGTAACAGCAAGGCTCAGAGGAGCCCACACACTCAGCTCTTAACCCCAGTGTGCAGAAAGGGTCAAAACGTGTTTTTCAGCAGAAATAAACATGTTTCTGCAAGTTTGGTCAACCCCATGTAAGTTATGGGACAGTAACAGAACACTTTTCAAAACGTGTTTTTCAGCCCGAAATAAACGCGTTTTTTCAGACAACTGAATCCCCATGTAACAGCAAGGCTCAGAGGAGCCCACACACTCAGCTCTTAACCCCAGTGTGCAGAAAGGGTCAAAACGTGTTTTTCAGCAGAAATAAACATGTTTCTGCAAGTTTGGTCAACCCCATGTAAGTTATGGGGCAGTAACAGAACACTTTTCAAAACGTGTTTTTCAGCCCGAAATAAACGCGTTTTTTCAGACAACTGAATCCCCATGTAACAGCAAGGCTCAGAGGAGCCCACACACTCAGCTCTTAACCCCAGTGTGCAGAAAGGGTCACAACGTGTTTTTCAGCAGAAATAAACATGTTTCTGCAAGTTTGGTCAACCCCATGTAAGTTATGGGACAGTAACAGAACACTTTTCAAAACGTGTTTTTCATCCCGAAATAAACGCGTTTTTTCAGACAACTGAATCCCCATGTAACAGCAAGGCTCAGAGGAGCCCACACAATCAGCTCTTAACCCCAGTGTGCAGAAAGGGTCAAAACGTGTTTTTCAGCAGAAATAAACATGTTTCTGCAAGTTTGGTTAACCCCATGTAAGTTATGGGGCAGTAACAGAACACTTTTCAAAACGTGTTTTTCAGCCCGAAATAAACGCGTTTTTTCAGACAACTGAATCCCCATGTAACAGCAAGGCTCAGAGGAGCCCACACACTCAGCTCTTAACCCCAGTGTGCAAAAAGGGTCAAAACGTGTTTTTCAGCAGAAATAAACATGTTTCTGCAAGTTTGGTCAACCCCATGTAAGTTATGGGGCAGTAACAGAACACTTTTCAAAACGTGTTTTTCAGCCCGAAATAAACGCGTTTTTTCAGACAACTGAATCCCCATGCAACAGCAAGGCTCAGAAGAGCCCACACACTCAGCTCTTAACCCCAGTTTGCAGAAAGGGTCAAAACGTGTTTTTCAGCAGAAATAAACATGTTTCTGCAAGTTTGGTCAACCCCATGTAAGTTATGGGGCAGTAACAGCACACTTTTCAAAACGTGTTTTTCAGCCCGAAATAAACGCGTTTTTTCAGATAACTGAATCCCCATGTAACAGCAAGGCTCAGAGGAGCCCACACACTCAGCTCTTAACCCCAGTTTGCAGAAAGGGTCAAAACGTGTTTTTCAGCAGAAATAAACATGTTTCTGCAAGTTTGGTCAACCCCATGTAAGTTATGGGGCAGTAACAGAACACTTTTCAAAACGTGTTTTTCAGCCCGAAATAAACGCGTTTTTTCAGACAACTGAATCCCCATGTAACAGCAAGGCTCAGAAGAGCCCACACACTCAGCTCTTAACCCCAGTGTGCAGAAAGGGTCAAAACGTGTTTTTCAGCAGAAATAAACATGTTTCTGCAAGTTTGGTCAACCCCATGTAAGTTATGGGGCAGTAACAGAACACTTTTCAAAACGTGTTTTTCAGCCCGAAATAAACGCGTTTTTTCAGACAACTGAATCCCCATGTAACAGCAAGGCTCAGAGGAGCCCACACACTCAGCTCTTAACCCCAGTGTGCAGAAAGGGTCACAACGTGTTTTTCAGCAGAAATAAACATGTTTCTGCAAGTTTGGTCAACCCCATGTAAGTTATGGGACAGTAACAGAACACTTTTCAAAACGTGTTTTTCAGCCCGAAATAAACGCGTTTTTTCAGACAACTGAATCCCCATGTAACAGCAAGGCTCAGAGGAGCCCACACAATCAGCTCTTAACCCCAGTGTGCAGAAAGGGTCAAAACGTGTTTTTCAGCAGAAATAAACATGTTTCTGCAAGTTTGGTTAACCCCATGTAAGTTATGGGGCAGTAACAGAACACTTTTCAAAACGTGTTTTTCAGCCCGAAATAAACGCGTTTTTTCAGACAACTGAATCCCCATGTAACAGCAAGGCTCAGAAGAGCCCACACACTCAGCTCTTAACCCCAGTGTGCAGAAAGGGTAAAAACGTGTTTTTCAGCAGAAATAAACATGTTTCTGCAAGTTTGGTCAACCCCATGTAAGTTATGGGGCAGTAACAGAACACTTTTCAAAACGTGTTTTTCAGCCCGAAATAAACGCGTTTTTTCAGACAACTGAATCCCCATGTAACAGCAAGGCTCAGAAGAGCCCACACACTCAGCTCTTAACCCCAGTGTGCAGAAAGGGTCAAAACGTGTTTTTCAGCAGAAATAAACATGTTTCTGCAAGTTTGGTCAACCCCATGTAAGTTATGGGGCAGTAACAGAACACTTTTCAAAACGTGTTTTTCAGCCCGAAATAAACGCGTTTTTTCAGACAACTGAATCCCCATGTAACAGCAAGGCTCAGAGGAGCCCACACACTCAGCTCTTAACCCCAGTGTGCAGAAAGGGTCAAAACGTGTTTTTCAGCAGAAATAAACATGTTTCTGCAAGTTTGGTCAACCCCATGTAAGTTATGGGGCAGTAACAGAACACTTTTCAAAACGTGTTTTTCAGCCCGAAATAAACGCGTTTTTTCAGACAACTGAATCCCCATGTAACAGCAAGGCTCAGAGGAGCCCACACACTCAGCTCTTAACCCCAGTGTGCAGAAAGGGTCAAAACGTGTTTTTCAGCAGAAATAAACATGTTTCTGCAAGTTTGGTCAACCCCATGTAAGTTATGGGACAGTAACAGAACACTTTTCAAAACGTGTTTTTCAGCCCGAAATAAACGCGTTTTTTCAGACAACTGAATCCCCATGTAACAGCAAGGCTCAGAGGAGCCCACACACTCAGCTCTTAACCCCAGTGTGCAGAAAGGGTCAAAACGTGTTTTTCAGCAGAAATAAACATGTTTCTGCAAGTTTGGTCAACCCCATGTAAGTTATGGGGCAGTAACAGAACACTTTTCAAAACGTGTTTTTCAGCCCGAAATAAACGCGTTTTTTCAGACAACTGAATCCCCATGTAACAGCAAGGCTCAGAGGAGCCCACACACTCAGCTCTTAACCCCAGTGTGCAGAAAGGGTCACAACGTGTTTTTCAGCAGAAATAAACATGTTTCTGCAAGTTTGGTCAACCCCATGTAAGTTATGGGACAGTAACAGAACACTTTTCAAAACGTGTTTTTCATCCCGAAATAAACGCGTTTTTTCAGACAACTGAATCCCCATGTAACAGCAAGGCTCAGAGGAGCCCACACAATCAGCTCTTAACCCCAGTGTGCAGAAAGGGTCAAAACGTGTTTTTCAGCAGAAATAAACATGTTTCTGCAAGTTTGGTTAACCCCATGTAAGTTATGGGGCAGTAACAGAACACTTTTCAAAACGTGTTTTTCAGCCCGAAATAAACGCGTTTTTTCAGACAACTGAATCCCCATGTAACAGCAAGGCTCAGAGGAGCCCACACACTCAGCTCTTAACCCCAGTGTGCAAAAAGGGTCAAAACGTGTTTTTCAGCAGAAATAAACATGTTTCTGCAAGTTTGGTCAACCCCATGTAAGTTATGGGGCAGTAACAGAACACTTTTCAAAACGTGTTTTTCAGCCCGAAATAAACGCGTTTTTTCAGACAACTGAATCCCCATGCAACAGCAAGGCTCAGAAGAGCCCACACACTCAGCTCTTAACCCCAGTGTGCAGAAAGAGTCAAAACGTGGTTTTCAGCAGAAATAGACATGTTTCTGCAAGTTTGGTCAACCCCATGTAAGTTATGGGGCAGTAACAGCACACTTTTCAAAACGTGTTTTTCAGCCCGAAATAAACGCGTTTTTTCAGACAACTGAATCCCCATGTAACAGCAAGGCTCAGAAGAGCCCACACACTCAGCTCTTAACCCCAGTGTGCAGAAAGGGTCAAAACGTGTTTTTCAGCAGAAATAAACATGTTTCTGCAAGTTTGGTCAACCCCATGTAAGTTATGGGACAGTAACAGAACACTTTTCAAAACGTGTTTTTCAGCCCGAAATAAACGCGTTTTTTCAGACAACTGAATCCCCATGCAACAGCAAGACTCAGAAGAGCCCACACACTCAGCTCTTAACCCCAGTGTGCAGAAAGAGTCAAAACGTGTTTTTCAGCAGAAATAAACATGTTTCTGCAAGTTTGGTCAACCCCATGTAAGTTATGGGGCAGTAACAGAACACTTTTCAAAACGTGTTTTTCAGCCCGAAATAAACGCGTTTTTTCAGACAACTGAATCCCCATGCAACAGCAAGGCTCAGAAGAGCCCACACACTCAGCTCTTAACCCCAGTGTGCAGAAAGAGTCAAAACGTGTTTTTCAGCAGAAATAGACATGTTTCTGCAAGTTTGGTCAACCCCATGTAAGTTATGCGGCAGTAACAGCACACTTTTCAAAACGTGTTTTTCAGCCCGAAATAAACGCGTTTTTTCAGACAACTGAATCCCCATGTAACAGCAAGGCTCAGAAGAGCCCACACACTCAGCTCTTAACCCCAGTGTGCAGAAAGGGTCAAAACGTGTTTTTCAGCAGAAATAAACATGTTTCTGCAAGTTTGGTCAACCCCATGTAAGTTATGGGGCAGTAACAGCACACTTTTCAAAAAGTGTTTTTCAGCCCGAAATAAACGCGTTTTTTCAGACAACTGAATCCCCATGTTACAGCAAGGCTCAGAGGAGCCCACACACTCAGCTCTTAACCCCAGTGTGCAGAAAGGGTCAAAACGTGTTTTTCAGCAGAAATAAACATGTTTCTGCAAGTTTGGTCAACCCCATGTAAGTTATGGGACAGTAACAGAACACTTTTCAAAACGTGTTTTTCAGCCCGAAATAAACGCGTTTTTTCAGACAACTGAATCCCCATGTAACAGCAAGGCTCAGATTAGCCCACACACTCAGCTCTTAACCCCAGTGTGCAGAAAGGGTCAAAACGTGTTTTTCAGCAGAAATAAACATGTTTCTGCAAGTTTGGTCAACCCCATGTAAGTTATGGGGCAGTAACAGAACACTTTTCAAAACGTGTTTTTCAGCCCGAAATAAACGCGTTTTTTCAGACAACTGAATCCCCATGTAACAGCAAGGCTCAGAAGAGCCCACACACTCAGCTCTTAACCCCAGTGTGCAGAAAGGGTAAAAACGTGTTTTTCAGCAGAAATAAACATGTTTCTGCAAGTTTGGTCAACCCCATGTAAGTTATGGGGCAGTAACAGAACACTTTTCAAAACGTGTTTTTCAGCCCGAAATAAACGCGTTTTTTCAGACAACTGAATCCCCATGTAACAGCAAGGCTCAGAAGAGCCCACACACTCAGCTCTTAACCCCAGTGTGCAGAAAGGGTCAAAACGTGTTTTTCAGCAGAAATAAACATGTTTCTGCAAGTTTGGTCAACCCCATGTAAGTTATGGGGCAGTAACAGCACACTTTTCAAAACGTGTTTTTCAGCCCGAAATAAACGCGTTTTTTCAGACAACTGAATCCCCATGTAACAGCAAGGCTCAGAGGAGCCCACACACTCAGCTCTTAACCCCAGTGTGCAGAAAGGGTAAAAACGTGTTTTTCAGCAGAAATAAACATGTTTCTGCAAGTTTGGTCAACCCCATGTAAGTTATGGGGCAGTAACAGAACACTTTTCAAAACGTGTTTTTCAGCCCGAAATAAACGCGTTTTTTCAGACAACTGAATCCCCATGTAACAGCAAGGCTCAGAAGAGCCCACACACTCAGCTCTTAACCCCAGTGTGCAGAAAGGGTCAAAACGTGTTTTTCAGCAGAAATAAACATGTTTCTGCAAGTTTGGTCAACCCCATGTAAGTTATGGGGCAGTAACAGAACACTTTTCAAAACGTGTTTTTCAGCCCGAAATAAACGCGTTTTTTCAGACAACTGAATCCCCATGCAACAGCAAGGCTCAGAAGAGCCCACACACTCAGCTCTTAACCCCAGTGTGCAGAAAGAGTCAAAACGTGGTTTTCAGCAGAAATAAACATGTTTCTGCAAGTTTGGTCAACCCCATGTAAGTTAAGGGGCAGTAACAGCACACTTTTCAAAACGTGTTTTTCAGCCCGAAATAAACGCGTTTTTTCAGACAACTGAATCCCCATGTAACAGCAAGGCTCAGAAGAGCCCACACACTCAGCTCTTAACCCCAGTGTGCAGAAAGGGTCAAAACGTGTTTTTCAGCAGAAATAAACATGTTTCTGCAAGTTTGGTCAACCCCATGTAAGTTATGGGACAGTAACAGAACACTTTTCAAAACGTGTTTTTCAGCCCGAAATAAACGCGTTTTTTCAGACAACTGAATCCCCATGCAACAGCAAGACTCAGAAGAGCCCACACACTCAGCTCTTAACCCCAGTGTGCAGAAAGAGTCAAAACGTGTTTTTCAGCAGAAATAAACATGTTTCTGCAAGTTTGGTCAACCCCATGTAAGTTATGGGGCAGTAACAGAACACTTTTCAAAACGTGTTTTTCAGCCCGAAATAAACGCGTTTTTTCAGACAACTGAATCCCCATGCAACAGCAAGGCTCAGAAGAGCCCACACACTCAGCTCTTAACCCCAGTGTGCAGAAAGAGTCAAAACGTGTTTTTCAGCAGAAATAGACATGTTTCTGCAAGTTTGGTCAACCCCATGTAAGTTATGGGGCAGTAACAGCACACTTTTCAAAACGTGTTTTTCAGCCCGAAATAAACGCGTTTTTTCAGACAACTGAATCCCCATGTAACAGCAAGGCTCAGAAGAGCCCACACACTCAGCTCTTAACCCCAGTGTGCAGAAAGGGTCAAAACGTGTTTTTCAGCAGAAATAAACATGTTTCTGCAAGTTTGGTCAACCCCATGTAAGTTATGGGACAGTAACAGAACACTTTTCAAAACGTGTTTTTCAGCCCGAAATAAACGCGTTTTTTCAGACAACTGAATCCCCATGTAACAGCAAGGCTCAGAGGAGCCCACACACTCAGCTCTTAACCCCAGTGTGCAGAAAGGGTCAAAACGTGTTTTTCAGCAGAAATAAACATGTTTCTGCAAGTTTGGTCAACCCCATGTAAGTTATGGGGCAGTAACAGAACACTTTTCAAAACGTGTTTTTCAGCCCGAAATAAACGCGTTTTTTCAGACAACTGAATCCCCATGCAACAGCAAGGCTCAGAGGAGCCCACACACTCAGCTCTTAACCCCAGTGTGCAGAAAGGGTCAAAACGTGTTTTTCAGCAGAAATAAACATGTTTCTGCAAGTTTGGTCAACCCCATGTAAGTTATGGGGCAGTAACAGAACACTTTTCAAAACGTGTTTTTCAGCCCGAAATAAACGCGTTTTTTCAGACAACTGAATCCCCATGTAACAGCAAGGCTCAGAGGAGCCCACACACTCAGATCTTAACCCCAGTGTGCAGAAAGGGTCAAAACGTGTTTTTCAGCAGAAATAGACATGTTTCTACAAGTTTGGTCAACCCCATGTAAGTTATGGGGCAGTAACAGCACAATTTTCAAAACGTGTTTTTCAGCCAGAAATAAACGCGTTTTTTCAGACAACTGAATCCCCATGTAACAGCAAGGCTCAGAGGAGCCCACACACTCAGCTCTGAACCCCAGTGTGCAGAAAGGGTCAAAACGTGTTCTTCAGCAGAAATAAACATGTTTCTGCAAGTTTGGTCAACCCCATGTAAGTTATGGGGCAGTAACAGCACACTTTTCAAAACGTGTTTTTCAGCCCGAAATAAACGCATTTTTTAAGACAACTGAATCCCCATGTAACAGCAAGGCTCAGAGGAGCCCACACACTCAGCTCTTAACCCCAGTGTGCAGAAAGGGTAAAAACGTGTTTTTCAGCAGAAATAAACATGTTTCTGCAAGTTTGGTCAACCCCATGTAAGTTATGGGGCAGTAACAGAACACTTTTCAAAACGTGTTTTTCAGCCCGAAATAAACGCGTTTTTTCAGACAACTGAATCCCCATGTAACAGCAAGGCTCAGAAGAGCCCACACACTCAGCTCTTAACCCCAGTGTGCAGAAAGGGTCAAAACGTGTTTTTCAGCAGAAATAAACATGTTTCTGCAAGTTTGGTCAACCCCATGTAAGTTATGGGGCAGTAACAGCACACTTTTCAAAACGTGTTTTTCAGCCCGAAATAAACGCGTTTTTTCAGACAACTGAATCCCCATGTAACAGCAAGGCTCAGAGGAGCCCACACACTCAGCTCTTAACCCCAGTGTGCAGAAAGGGTCACAACGTGTTTTTCAGCAGAAATAAACATGTTTCTGCAAGTTTGGTCAACCCCATGTAAGTTATGGGACAGTAACAGAACACTTTTCAAAACGTGTTTTTCAGCCCGAAATAAACGCGTTTTTTCAGACAACTGAATCCCCATGTAACAGCAAGGCTCAGAGGAGCCCACACACTCAGCTCTTAACCCCAGTGTGCAGAAAGGGTCAAAACGTGTTTTTCAGCAGAAATAAACATGTTTCTGCAAGTTTGGTTAACCCCATGTAAGTTATGGGGCAGTAACAGAACACTTTTCAAAACGTGTTTTTCAGCCCGAAATAAACGCGTTTTTTCAGACAACTGAATCCCCATGCAACAGCAAGGCTCAGAAGAGCCCACACACTCAGCTTTTAACCCCAGTGTGCAGAAAGAGTCAAAACGTGTTTTTCAGCAGAAATAGACATGTTTCTGCAAGTTTGGTCAACCCCATGTAAGTTATGGGGCAGTAACAGCACACTTTTCAAAACGTGTTTTTCAGCCCGAAATAAACGCGTTTTTTCAGACAACTGAATCCCCATGTAACAGCAAGGCTCAGAAGAGCCCACACACTCAGCTCTTAACCCCAGTGTGCAGAAAGGGTCAAAACGTGTTTTTCAGCAGAAATAAACATGTTTCTGCAAGTTTGGTCAACCCCCTGTAAGTTATGGGGCAGTAACAGAACACTTTTCAAAACGTGTTTTTCAGCCCGAAATAAACGCGTTTTTTCAGACAACTGAATCCCCATGCAACAGCAAGGCTCAGAAGAGCCCACACACTCAGCTCTTAACCCCAGTGTGCAGAAAGAGTCAAAACGTGGTTTTCAGCAGAAATAGACATGTTTCTGCAAGTTTGGTCAACCCCATGTAAGTTATGGGGCAGTAACAGCACACTTTTCAAAACGTGTTTTTCAGCCCGAAATAAACGCGTTTTTTCAGACAACTGAATCCCCATGCAACAGCAAGGCTCAGAAGAGCCCACACACTCAGCTCTTAACCCCAGTGTGCAGAAAGAGTCAAAACGTGTTTTTCAGCAGAAATAGACATGTTTCTGCAAGTTTGGTCAACCCCATGTAAGTTATGGGGCAGTAACAGCACACTTTTCAAAACGTGTTTTTCAGCCCGAAATAAACGCGTTTTTTCAGACAACTGAATCCCCATGTAACAGCAAGGCTCAGAAGAGCCCACACACTCAGCTCTTAACCCCAGTGTGCAGAAAGGGTCAAAACGTGTTTTTCAGCAGAAATAAACATGTTTCTGCAAGTTTGGTCAACCCCCTGTAAGTTATGGGACAGTAACAGAACACTTTTCAAAACGTGTTTTTCAGCCCGAAATAAACGCATTTTTTCAGACAACTGAATCCCCATGCAACAGCAAGGCTCAAAAGAGCCCACACACTCAGCTCTTAACCCCAGTGTGCAGAAAGAGTCAAAACGTGTTTTTCAGCAGAAATAGACATGTTTCTGCAAGTTTGGTCAACCCCATGTAAGTTATGGGGCAGTAACAGCACACTTTTGAAAACGTGTTTTTCAGCCCGAAATAAACGCGTTTTTTCAGACAACTGAATCCCCATGTAACAGCAAGGCTCAGAGGAGCCCACACACTCAGCTCTTAACCCCAGTGTGCAGAAAGGGTCACAACGTGTTTTTCAGCAGAAATAAACATGTTTCTGCAAGTTTGGTCAACCCCATGTAAGTTATGGGACAGTAACAGAACACTTTTCAAAACGTGTTTTTCAGCCCGAAATAAACGCGTTTTTTCAGACAACTGAATCCCCATGTAACAGCAAGGCTCAGAGGAGCCCACACACTCAGCTCTTAACCCCAGTGTGCAGAAAGGGTCAAAACGTGGTTTTCAGCAGAAATAAACATGTTTCTGCAAGTTTGGTTAACCCCATGTAAGTTATGGGGCAGTAACAGAACACTTTTCAAAACGTGTTTTTCAGCCCGAAATAAACGCGTTTTTTCAGACAACTGAATCCCCATGTAACAGCAAGGCTCAGAAGAGCCCACACACTCAGCTCTTAACCCCAGTGTGCAGAAAGGGTAAAAACGTGTTTTTCAGCAGAAATAAACATGTTTCTGCAAGTTTGGTCAACCCCATGTAAGTTATGGGGCAGTAACAGAACACTTTTCAAAACGTGTTTTTCAGCAAGAAATAAACGCGTTTTTTCAGACAACTGAATCCCCATGTAACAGCAAGGCTCAGAAGAGCCCACACACTCAGCTCTTAACCCCAGTGTGCAGAAAGGGTCAAAACGTGTTTTTCAGCAGAAATAAACATGTTTCTGCAAGTTTGGTCAACCCCATGTAAGTTATGGGGCAGTAACAGAACACTTTTCAAAACGTGTTTTTCAGCCCGAAATAAACGCGTTTTTTCAGACAACTGAATCCCCATGCAACAGCAAGGCTCAGAAGAGCCCACACACTCAGCTCTTAACCCCAGTGTGCAGAAAAAGTCAAAACGTGGTTTTCAGCAGAAATAGACATGTTTCTGCAAGTTTGGTCAACCCCATGTAAGTTATGGGGCAGTAACAGCACACTTTTCAAAACGTGTTTTTCAGCCCGAAATAAACGCGTTTTTTCAGACAACTGAATCCCCATGCAACAGCAAGGCTCAGAAGAGCCCACACACTCAGCTCTTAACCCCAGTGTGCAGAAAGAGTCAAAACGTGTTTTTCAGCAGAAATAGACATGTTTCTGCAAGTTTGATCAACCCCATGTAAGTTATGGGGCAGTAACAGCACACTTTTCAAAACGTGTTTTTCAGCCCGAAATAAACACGTTTTTTCAGACAACTGAATCCCCATGTAACAGCAAGGCTCAGAAGAGCCCACACACTCAGCTCTTAACCCCAGTGTGCAGAAAGGGTCAAAACGTGTTTTTCAGCAGAAATAAACATGTTTCTGCAAGTTTGGTCAACCCCATGTAAGTTATGGGGCAGTAACAGAACACTTTTCAAAACGTGTTTTTCAGCCCGAAATAAACGCGTTTTTTCAGACAACTGAATCCCCATGTAACAGCAAGGCTCAGAGGGGCCCACACACTCAGATCTTAACCCCAGTGTGCAGAAAGGGTCAAAACGTGTTTTTCAGCAGAAATAAACATGTTTCTGCAAGTTTGGTCAACCCCATGTAAGTTATGGGGCAGTAACAGAACACTTTTCAAAACGTGTTTTTCAGCCCGAAATAAACGCGTTTTTTCAGACAACTGAATCCCCATGTAACAGCAAGGCTCAGAGGAGCCCACACACTCAGCTCTTAACCCCAGTGTGCAGAAAGGGTCAAAACGTGTTTTTCAGCAGAAATAAACATGTTTCTGCAAGTTTGGTCAACCCCATGTAAGTTATGGGACAGTAACAGAACACTTTTCAAAACGTGTTTTTCAGCCCGAAATAAACGCGTTTTTTCAGACAACCGAATCCCCATGTAACAGCAAGGCTCAGAGGAGCCCACACACTCAGCTCTTAACCCCAGTGTGCAGAAAGGGTCAAAACGTGTTTTTCAGCAGAAATAAACATGTTTCTGCAAGTTTGGTCAACCCCATGTAAGTTATGGGGCAGTAACAGAACACTTTTCAAAACGTGTTTTTCAGCCCGAAATAAACGCGTTTTTTCAGACAACTGAATCCCCATGTAACAGCAAGGCTCAGAGGAGCCCACACACTCAGATCTTAACCCCAGTGTGCAGAAAGGGTCAAAACGTGTTTTTCAGCAGAAATAGACATGTTTCTACAAGTTTGGTCAACCCCATGTAAGTTATGGGGCAGTAACAGCACACTTTTCAAAACGTGTTTTTCAGCCCGAAATAAACGCGTTTTTTCAGACAACTGAATCCCCATGTAACAGCAAGGCTCAGAGGAGCCCACACACTCAGCTCTTAACCCCAGTGTGCAGAAAGAGTCAAAACGTGTTTTTCAGCAGAAATAGACATGTTTCTGCAAGTTTGGTCAACCCCATGTAAATTATGGGGCAGTAACAGCACACTTTTCAAAACGTGTTTTTCAGCCCGAAATAAACGCGTTTTTTCAGACAACTGAATCCCCATGTAACAGCAAGGCTCAGAAGAGCCCACACACTCAGCTCTTAACCCCAGTGTGCAGAAAGGGTCAAAACGTGTTTTTCAGCAGAAATAAACATGTTTCTGCAAGTTTGGTCAACCCCATGTAAGTTATGGGGCAGTAACAGCACACTTTTCAAAACGTGTTTTTCAGCCCGAAATAAACGCGTTTTTTCAGACAACTGAATCCCCATGTAACAGCAAGGCTCAGAGGAGCCCACACACTCAGCTCTTAACCCCAGTGTGCAGAAAGGGTCAAAACGTGTTTTTCAGCAGAAATAAACATGTTTCTGCAAGTTTGGTCAACCCCATGTAAGTTATGGGACAGTAACAGAACACTTTTCAAAACGTGTTTTTCAGCCCGAAATAAATGCGTTTTTTCAGACAACTGAATCCCCATGTAACAGCAAGGCTCAGAGGAGCCCACACACTCAGCTCTTAACCCCAGTGTGCAGAAAGGGTCAAAACGTGTTTTTCAGCAGAAATAAACATGTTTCTGCAAGTTTGGTCAACCCCATGTAAGTTATGGGGCAGTAACAGAACACTTTTCAAAACGTGTTTTTCAGCCCGAAATAAACGCGTTTTTTCAGACAACTGAATCCCCATGTAACAGCAAGGCTCAGAGGAGCCCACACACTCAGCTCTTAACCCCAGTGTGCAGAAAGGGTCAAAACGTGTTTTTCAGCAGAAATAAACATGTTTCTGCAAGTTTGGTCAACCCCATGTAAGTTATGGGGCAGTAACAGAACACTTTTCAAAACGTGTTTTTCAGCCCGAAATAAACGCGTTTTTTCAGACAACTGAATCCCCATGCAACAGCAAGGCTCAGAAGAGCCCACACACTCAGCTCTTAACCCCAGTGTGCAGAAAGAGTCAAAACGTGTTTTTCAGCAGAAATAGACATGTTTCTGCAAGTTTGGTCAACCCCATGTAAGTTATGGGGCAGTAACAGCACACTTTTCAAAACGTGTTTTTCAGCCCGAAATAAACGCGTTTTTTCAGACAACTGAATCCCCATGTAACAGCAAGGCTCAGAGGAGCCCACACACTCAGCTCTTAACCCCAGTGTGCAGAAAGGGTCAAAACGTGTTTTTCAGCAGAAATAAACATGTTTCTGCAAGTTTGGTCAACCCCATGTAAGTTATGGGGCAGTAACAGCACACTTTTCAAAACGTGTTTTTCAGCCCGAAATAAACGCGTTTTTTCAGACAACTGAATCCCCATGTAACAGCAAGGCTCAGAGGAGCCCACACACTCAGCTCTTAACCCCAGTGTGCAGAAAGGGTAAAAACGTGTTTTTCAGCAGAAATAAACATGTTTCTGCAAGTTTGGTCAACCCCATGTAAGTTATGGGGCAGTAACAGAACACTTTTCAAAACGTGTTTTTCAGCCCGAAATAAACGCGTTTTTTCAGACAACTGAATCCCCATGTAACAGCAAGGCTCAGAAGAGCCCACACACTCAGCTCTTAACCCCAGTGTGCAGAAAGGGTCAAAACGTGTTTTTCAGCAGAAATAAACATGTTTCTGCAAGTTTGGTCAACCCCATGTAAGTTATGGGGCAGTAACAGCACACTTTTCAAAACGTGTTTTTCAGCCCGAAATAAACGCGTTTTTTCAGACAACTGAATCCCCATGCAACAGCAAGGCTCAGAAGAGCCCACACACTCAGCTCTTAACCCCAGTGTGCAGAAAGAGTCAAAACGTGTTTTTCAGCAGAAATAAACATGTTTCTGCAAGTTTGGTCAACCCCATGTAAGTTATGGGGCAGTAACAGAACACTTTTCATAACGTGTTTTTCAGCCCGAAATAAACGCGTTTTTTCAGACAACTGAATCCCCATGCAACAGCAAGGCTCAGAAGAGCCCACACACTCAGCTCTTAACCCCAGTGTGCAGAAAGAGTCAAAACGTGTTTTTCAGCAGAAATAGACATGTTTCTGCAAGTTTGGTCAACCCCATGTAAGTTATGGGGCAGTAACAGCACACTTTTCAAAACGTGTTTTTCAGCCCGAAATAAACGCGTTTTTTCAGACAACTGAATCCCCATGTAACAGCAAGGCTCAGAAGAGCCCACACACTCAGCTCTTAACCCCAGTGTGCAGAAAGGGTCAAAACGTGTTTTTCAGCAGAAATAAACATGTTTCTGTAAGTTTGGTCAACCCCATGTAAGTTATGGGGCAGTAACAGCACACTTTTCAAAACGTGTTTTTCAGCCCGAAATAAACGCGTTTTTTCAGACAACTGAATCCCCATGTAACAGCAAGGCTCAGAGGAGCCCACACACTCAGCTCTTAACCCCAGTGTGCAGAAAGGGTCAAAACGTGTTTATCAGCAGAAATAAACATGTTTCTGCAAGTTTGGTCAACCCCATGTAAGTTATGGGACAGTAACAGAACACTTTTCAAAACGTGTTTTTCAGCCCGAAATAAACGCGTTTTTTCAGACAACTGAATCCCCATGTAACAGCAAGGCTCAGAGGAGCCCACACACTCAGCTCTTAACCCCAGTGTGCAGAAAGGGTCAAAACGTGTTTTTCAGCAGAAATAAACATGTTTCTGCAAGTTTGGTCAACCCCATGTAAGTTATGGGGCAGTAACAGAACACTTTTCAAAACGTGTTTTTCAGCCCGAAATAAACGCGTTTTTTCAGACAACTGAATCCCCATGTAACAGCAAGGCTCAGAGGAGCCCACACACTCAGCTCTTAACCCCAGTGTGCAGAAAGGGTCAAAACGTGTTTTTCAGCAGAAATAAACATGTTTCTGCAAGTTTGGTCAACCCCATGTAAGTTATGGGACAGTAACAGAACACTTTTAAAAACGTGTTTTTCAGCCCGAAATAAACGCGTTTTTTCAGACAACTGAATCCCCATGTAAAAGCAAGGCTCAGAGGAGCCCACACACTCAGCTCTTAACCCCAGTGTGCAGAAAGGGTCAAAACGTGTTTTTCAGCAGAAATAAACATGTTTCTGCAAGTTTGGTCAACCCCATGTAAGTTATGGGGCAGTAACAGAACACTTTTCAAAACGTGTTTTTCAGCCCGAAATAAACGCGTTTTTTCAGACAACTGAATCCCCATGTAACAGCAAGGCTCAGAGGAGCCCACACACTCAGATCTTAACCCCAGTGTGCAGAAAGGGTCAAAACGTGTTTTTCAGCAGAAATAGACATGTTTCTACAAGTTTGGTCAACCCCATGTAAGTTATGGGGCAGTAACAGCACACTTTTCAAAACGTGTTTTTCAGCCCGAAATAAACGCGTTTTTTCAGACAACTGAATCCCCATGTAACAGCAAGGCTCAGAGGAGCCCACACACTCAGCTCTTAACCCCAGTGTGCAGAAAGAGTCAAAACGTGTTTTTCAGCAGAAATAAACATGTTTCTGCAAGTTTGGTCAACCCCATGTAAGTTATGGGGCAGTAACAGCACACTTTTCAAAACGTGTTTTTCAGCCCGAAATAAACGCGTTTTTTCAGACAACTGAATCCCCATGTAACAGCAAGGCTCAGAGGAGCCCACACACTCAGCTCTTAACCCCAGTGTGCAGAAAGGGTAAAAACGTGTTTTTCAGCAGAAATAAACATGTTTCTGCAAGTTTGGTCAACCCCATGTAAGTTATGGGGCAGTAACAGAACACTTTTCAAAACGTGTTTTTCAGCCCGAAATAAACGCGTTTTTTCAGACAACTGAATCCCCATGTAACAGCAAGGCTCAGAAGAGCCCACACACTCAGCTCTTAACCCCAGTGTGCAGAAAGGGTCAAAACGTGTTTTTCAGCAGAAATAAACATGTTTCTGCAAGTTTGGTCAACCCCATGTAAGTTATGGGGCAGTAACAGCACACTTTTCAAAACGTGTTTTTCAGCCCGAAATAAACGCGTTTTTTCAGACAACTGAATCCCCATGCAACAGCAAGGCTCAGAAGAGCCCACACACTCAGCTCTTAACCCCAGTGTGCAGAAAGAGTCAAAACGTGTTTTTCAGCAGAAATAAACATGTTTCTGCAAGTTTGGTCAACCCCATGTAAGTTATGGGGCAGTAACAGAACACTTTTCATAACGTGTTTTTCAGCCCGAAATAAACGCGTTTTTTCAGACAACTGAATCCCCATGCAACAGCAAGGCTCAGAAGAGCCCACACACTCAGCTCTTAACCCCAGTGTGCAGAAAGAGTCAAAACGTGTTTTTCAGCAGAAATAGACATGTTTCTGCAAGTTTGGTCAACCCCATGTAAGTTATGGGGCAGTAACAGCACACTTTTCAAAACGTGTTTTTCAGCCCGAAATAAACGCGTTTTTTCAGACAACTGAATCCCCATGTAACAGCAAGGCTCAGAAGAGCCCACACACTCAGCTCTTAACCCCAGTGTGCAGAAAGGGTCAAAACGTGTTTTTCAGCAGAAATAAACATGTTTCTGTAAGTTTGGTCAACCCCATGTAAGTTATGGGGCAGTAACAGCACACTTTTCAAAACGTGTTTTTCAGCCCGAAATAAACGCGTTTTTTCAGACAACTGAATCCCCATGTAACAGCAAGGCTCAGAGGAGCCCACACACTCAGCTCTTAACCCCAGTGTGCAGAAAGGGTCAAAACGTGTTTATCAGCAGAAATAAACATGTTTCTGCAAGTTTGGTCAACCCCATGTAAGTTATGGGACAGTAACAGAACACTTTTCAAAACGTGTTTTTCAGCCCGAAATAAACGCGTTTTTTCAGACAACTGAATCCCCATGTAACAGCAAGGCTCAGAGGAGCCCACACACTCAGCTCTTAACCCCAGTGTGCAGAAAGGGTCAAAACGTGTTTTTCAGCAGAAATAAACATGTTTCTGCAAGTTTGGTCAACCCCATGTAAGTTATGGGGCAGTAACAGAACACTTTTCAAAACGTGTTTTTCAGCCCGAAATAAACGCGTTTTTTCAGACAACTGAATCCCCATGTAACAGCAAGGCTCAGAGGAGCCCACACACTCAGCTCTTAACCCCAGTGTGCAGAAAGGGTCAAAACGTGTTTTTCAGCAGAAATAAACATGTTTCTGCAAGTTTGGTCAACCCCATGTAAGTTATGGGACAGTAACAGAACACTTTTCAAAACGTGTTTTTCAGCCCGAAATAAACGCGTTTTTTCAGACAACTGAATCCCCATGTAAAAGCAAGGCTCAGAGGAGCCCACACACTCAGCTCTTAACCCCAGTGTGCAGAAAGGGTCAAAACGTGTTTTTCAGCAGAAATAAACATGTTTCTGCAAGTTTGGTCAACCCCATGTAAGTTATGGGGCAGTAACAGAACACTTTTCAAAACGTGTTTTTCAGCCCGAAATAAACGCGTTTTTTCAGACAACTGAATCCCCATGTAACAGCAAGGCTCAGAGGAGCCCACACACTCAGATCTTAACCCCAGTGTGCAGAAAGGGTCAAAACGTGTTTTTCAGCAGAAATAGACATGTTTCTACAAGTTTGGTCAACCCCATGTAAGTTATGGGGCAGTAACAGCACACTTTTCAAAACGTGTTTTTCAGCCCGAAATAAACGCGTTTTTTCAGACAACTGAATCCCCATGTAACAGCAAGGCTCAGAGGAGCCCACACACTCAGCTCTTAACCCCAGTGTGCAGAAAGAGTCAAAACGTGTTTTTCAGCAGAAATAAACATGTTTCTGCAAGTTTGGTCAACCCCATGTAAGTTATGGGGCAGTAACAGAACACTTTTCAAAACGTGTTTTTCAGCCCGAAATAAACGCGTTTTTTCAGACAACTGAATCCCCATGCAACAGCAAGGCTCAGAAGAGCCCACACACTCAGCTCTTAACCCCAGTGTGCAGAAAGAGTCAAAACGTGTTTTTCAGCAGAAATAGACATGTTTCTGCAAGTTTGGTCAACCCCATGTAAGTTATGGGGCAGTAACAGCACACTTTTCAAAACGTGTTTTTCAGCCCGAAATAAACGCGTTTTTTCAGACAACTGAATCCCCATGTAACAGCAAGGCTCAGAGGAGCCCACACACTCAGCTCTTAACCCCAGTGTGCAGAAAGGGTCAAAACGTGTTTTTCAGCAGAAATAAACATGTTTCTGCAAGTTTGGTCAACCCCATGTAAGTTATGGGGCAGTAACAGAACACTTTTCAAAACGTGTTTTTCAGCCCGAAATAAACGCGTTTTTTCAGACAACTGAATCCCCATGCAACAGCAAGGCTCAGAAGAGCCCACACACTCAGCTCTTAACCCCAGTGTGCAGAAAGAGTCAAAACGTGTTTTTCAGCAGAAATAGACATGTTTCTGCAAGTTTGGTCAACCCCATGTAAGTTATGGGGCAGTAACAGCACACTTTTCAAAACGTGTTTTTCAGCCCGAAATAAACGCGTTTTTTCAGACAACTGAATCCCCATGTAACAGCAAGGCTCAGAAGAGCCCACACACTCAGCTCTTAACCCCAGTGTGCAGAAAGGGTCAAAACGTGTTTTTCAGCAGAAATAAACATGTTTCTGCAAGTTTGGTCAACCCCATGTAAGTTATGGGACAGTAGCAGAACACTTTTCAAAACGTGTTTTTCAGCCCGAAATAAACGCGTTTTTTCAGACAAC
Organism: Lepisosteus platostomus; assembly: GCF_059453375.1. Classification (NCBI taxonomy): domain Eukaryota; kingdom Metazoa; phylum Chordata; class Actinopteri; order Semionotiformes; family Lepisosteidae; genus Lepisosteus; species Lepisosteus platostomus. The sequence continues at coordinate 24,123,165 of NC_142623.1, forward strand.
TGAATCCCCATGCAACAGCAAGGCTCAGAAGAGCCCACACACTCAGCTCTTAACCCCAGTGTGCAGAAAGAGTCAAAACGTGTTTTTCAGCAGAAATAAACATGTTTCTGCAAGTTTGGTCAACCCCATGTAAGTTATGGGGCAGTAACAGAACACTTTTCATAACGTGTTTTTCAGCCCGAAATAAACGCGTTTTTTCAGACAACTGAATCCCCATGTAACAGCAAGGCTCAGAAGAGCCCACACACTCAGCTCTTAACCCCATTGTGCAGAAAGGGTCAAAACGTGTTTTTCAGCAGAAATAAACATGTTTCTGTAAGTTTGGTCAACCCCATGTAAGTTATGGGGCAGTAACAGCACACTTTTCAAAACGTGTTTTTCAGCCCGAAATAAACGCGTTTTTTCAGACAACTGAATCCCCATGTAACAGCAAGGCTCAGAGGAGCCCACACACTCAGCTCTTAACCCCAGTGTGCAGAAAGGGTCAAAACGTGTTTTTCAGCAGAAATAAACATGTTTCTGCAAGTTTGGTCAACCCCATGTAAGTTATGGGACAGTAACAGAACACTTTTCAAAACGTGTTTTTCAGCCCGAAATAAACGCGTTTTTTCAGACAACTGAATCCCCATGTAACAGCAAGGCTCAGAGGAGCCCACACACTCAGCTCTTAACCCCAGTGTGCAGAAAGGGTCAAAACGTGTTTTTCAGCAGAAATAAACATGTTTCTGCAAGTTTGGTCAACCCCATGTAAGTTATGGGGCAGTAACAGAACACTTTTCAAAACGTGTTTTTCAGCCCGAAATAAACGCGTTTTTTCAGACAACTGAATCCCCATGTAACAGCAAGGCTCAGAGGAGCCCACACACTCAGCTCTTAACCCCAGTGTGCAGAAAGGGTCAAAACGTGTTTTTCAGCAGAAATAAACATGTTTCTGCAAGTTTGGTCAACCCCATGTAAGTTATGGGACAGTAACAGAACACTTTTCAAAACGTGTTTTTCAGCCCGAAATAAACGCGTTTTTTCAGACAACCGAATCCCCATGTAACAGCAAGGCTCAGAGGAGCCCACACACTCAGCTCTTAACCCCAGTGTGCAGAAAGGGTCAAAACGTGTTTTTCAGCAGAAATAAACATGTTTCTGCAAGTTTGGTCAACCCCATGTAAGTTATGGGGCAGTAACAGAACACTTTTCAAAACGTGTTTTTCAGCCCGAAATAAACGCGTTTTTTCAGACAACTGAATCCCCATGTAACAGCAAGGCTCAGAGGAGCCCACACACTCAGATCTTAACCCCAGTGTGCAGAAAGGGTCAAAACGTGTTTTTCAGCAGAAATAGACATGTTTCTACAAGTTTGGTCAACCCCATGTAAGTTATGGGGCAGTAACAGCACACTTTTCAAAACGTGTTTTTCAGCCCGAAATAAACGCGTTTTTTCAGACAACTGAATCCCCATGTAACAGCAAGGCTCAGAGGAGCCCACACACTCAGCTCTTAACCCCAGTGTGCAGAAAGAGTCAAAACGTGTTTTTCAGCAGAAATAGACATGTTTCTGCAAGTTTGGTCAACCCCATGTAAATTATGGGGCAGTAACAGCACACTTTTCAAAACGTGTTTTTCAGCCCGAAATAAACGCGTTTTTTCAGACAACTGAATCCCCATGTAACAGCAAGGCTCAGAAGAGCCCACACACTCAGCTCTTAACCCCAGTGTGCAGAAAGGGTCAAAACGTGTTTTTCAGCAGAAATAAACATGTTTCTGCAAGTTTGGTCAACCCCATGTAAGTTATGGGGCAGTAACAGCACACTTTTCAAAACGTGTTTTTCAGCCCGAAATAAACGCGTTTTTTCAGACAACTGAATCCCCATGTAACAGCAAGGCTCAGAGGAGCCCACACACTCAGCTCTTAACCCCAGTGTGCAGAAAGGGTCAAAACGTGTTTTTCAGCAGAAATAAACATGTTTCTGCAAGTTTGGTCAACCCCATGTAAGTTATGGGACAGTAACAGAACACTTTTCAAAACGTGTTTTTCAGCCCGAAATAAATGCGTTTTTTCAGACAACTGAATCCCCATGTAACAGCAAGGCTCAGAGGAGCCCACACACTCAGCTCTTAACCCCAGTGTGCAGAAAGGGTCAAAACGTGTTTTTCAGCAGAAATAAACATGTTTCTGCAAGTTTGGTCAACCCCATGTAAGTTATGGGGCAGTAACAGCACACTTTTCAAAACGTGTTTTTCAGCCCGAAATAAACGCGTTTTTTCAGACAACTGAATCCCCATGTAACAGCAAGGCTCAGAGGAGCCCACACACTCAGCTCTTAACCCCAGTGTGCAGAAAGGGTCAAAACGTGTTTTTCAGCAGAAATAAACATGTTTCTGCAAGTTTGGTCAACCCCATGTAAGTTATGGGACAGTAACAGAACACTTTTCAAAACGTGTTTTTCAGCCCGAAATAAACGCGTTTTTTCAGACAACTGAATCCCCATGTAACAGCAAGGCTCAGAGGAGCCCACACACTCAGCTCTTAACCCCAGTGTGCAGAAAGGGTCAAAACGTGTTTTTCAGCAGAAATAAACATGTTTCTGCAAGTTTGGTCAACCCCATGTAAGTTATGGGGCAGTAACAGAACACTTTTCAAAACCTGTTTTTCAGCCCGAAATAAACGCGTTTTTTCAGACAACTGAATCCCCATGTAACAGCAAGGCTCAGAGGAGCCCACACACTCAGCTCTTAACCCCAGTGTGCAGAAAGGGTCAAAACGTGTTTTTCAGCAGAAATAAACATGTTTCTGCAAGTTTGGTCAACCCCATGTAAGTTATGGGGCAGTAACAGAACACTTTTCAAAACGTGTTTTTCAGCCCGAAATAAACGCGTTTTTTCAGACAACTGAATCCCCATGTAACAGCAAGGCTCAGAAGAGCCCACACACTCAGCTCTTAACCCCAGTGTGCAGAAAGGGTCAAAACGTGTTTTTCAGCAGAAATAAACATGTTTCTGCAAGTTTGGTCAACCCCATGTAAGTTATGGGGCAGTAACAGAACACTTTTCAAAACGTGTTTTTCAGCCCGAAATAAACGCGTTTTTTCAGACAACTGAATCCCCATGCAACAGCAAGGCTCAGAAGAGCCCACACACTCAGCTCTTAACCCCAGTGTGCAGAAAGAGTCAAAACGTGGTTTTCAGCAGAAATAGACATGTTTCTGCAAGTTTGGTCAACCCCATGTAAGTTATGGGGCAGTAACAGCACACTTTTCAAAACGTGTTTTTCAGCCCGAAATAAACGCGTTTTTTCAGACAACTGAATCCCCATGTAACAGCAAGGCTCAGAAGAGCCCACACACTCAGCTCTTAACCCCAGTGTGCAGAAAGGGTCAAAACGTGTTTTTCAGCAGAAATAAACATGTTTCTGCAAGTTTGGTCAACCCCATGTAAGTTATGGGACAGTAACAGAACACTTTTCAAAACGTGTTTTTCAGCCCGAAATAAACGCGTTTTTTCAGACAACTGAATCCCCATGCAACAGCAAGGCTCAGAAGAGCCCACACACTCAGCTCTTAACCCCAGTGTGCAGAAAGAGTCAAAACGTGTTTTTCAGCAGAAATAAACATGTTTCTGCAAGTTTGGTCAACCCCATGTAAGTTATGCGGCAGTAACAGAACACTTTTCATAACGTGTTTTTCAGCCCGAAATAAACGCGTTTTTTCAGACAACTGAATCCCCATGCAACAGCAAGGCTCAGAAGAGCCCACACACTCAGCTCTTAACCCCAGTGTGCAGAAAGAGTCAAAACGTGTTTTTCAGCAGAAATAGACATGTTTCTGCAAGTTTGGTCAACCCCATGTAAGTTATGGGGCAGTAACAGCACACTTTTCAAAACGTGTTTTTCAGCCCGAAATAAACGCGTTTTTTCAGACAACTGAATCCCCATGTAACAGCAAGGCTCAGAAGAGCCCACACACTCAGCTCTTAACCCCAGTGTGCAGAAAGGGTCAAAACGTGTTTTTCAGCAGAAATAAACATGTTTCTGCAAGTTTGGTCAACCCCATGTAAGTTATGGGGCAGTAACAGCACACTTTTCAAAACGTGTTTTTCAGCCCGAAATAAACGCGTTTTTTCAGACAACTGAATCCCCATGTAACAGCAAGGCTCAGAGGAGCCCACACACTCAGCTCTTAACCCCAGTGTGCAGAAAGGGTCAAAACGTGTTTTTCAGCAGAAATAAACATGTTTCTGCAAGTTTGGTCAACCCCATGTAAGTTATGGGACAGTAACAAAACACTTTTCAAAACGTGTTTTTCAGCCCGAAATAAACGCGTTTTTTCAGACAACTGAATCCCCATGTAACAGCAAGGCTCAGAGGAGCCCACACACTCAGCTCTTAACCCCAGTGTGCAGAAAGGGTCAAAACGTGTTTTTCAGCAGAAATAAACATGTTTCTGCAAGTTTGGTCAACCCCATGTAAGTTATGGGGCAGTAACAGAACACTTTTCAAAACGTGTTTTTCAGCCCGAAATAAACGCGTTTTTTCAGACAACTGAATCCCCATGTAACAGCAAGGCTCAGAGGAGCCCACACACTCAGATCTTAACCCCAGTGTGCAGAAAGGGTCAAAACGTGTTTTTCAGCAGAAATAGACATGTTTCTACAAGTTTGGTCAACCCCATGTAAGTTATGGGGCAGTAACAGCACACTTTTCAAAACGTGTTTTTCAGCCCGAAATAAACGCGTTTTTTCAGACAACTGAATCCCCATGTAACAGCAAGGCTCAGAGGAGCCCACACACTCAGCTCTTAACCCCAGTGTGCAGAAAGAGTCAAAACGTGTTTTTCAGCAGAAATGGACATGTTTCTGCAAGTTTGGTCAACCCCATGTAAGTTATGGGGCAGTAACAGCACACTTTTCAAAACGTGTTTTTCAGCCCGAAATAAACGCGTTTTTTCAGACAACTGAATCCCCATGCAACAGCAAGGCTCAGAAGAGCCCACACACTCAGCTCTTAACCCCAGTGTGCAGAAAGAGTCAAAACGTGTTTTTCAGCAGAAATAAACATGTTTCTGCAAGTTTGGTCAACCCCATGTAAGTTATGCGGCAGTAACAGAACACTTTTCATAACGTGTTTTTCAGCCCGAAATAAACGCGTTTTTTCAGACAACTGAATCCCCATGCAACAGCAAGGCTCAGAAGAGCCCACACACTCAGCTCTTAACCCCAGTGTGCAGAAAGAGTCAAAACGTGTTTTTCAGCAGAAATAGACATGTTTCTGCAAGTTTGGTCAACCCCATGTAAGTTATGGGGCAGTAACAGCACACTTTTCAAAACGTGTTTTTCAGCCCGAAATAAACGCGTTTTTTCAGACAACTGAATCCCCATGTAACAGCAAGGCTCAGAAGAGCCCACACACTCAGCTCTTAACCCCAGTGTGCAGAAAGGGTCAAAACGTGTTTTTCAGCAGAAATAAACATGTTTCTGCAAGTTTGGTCAACCCCATGTAAGTTATGGGGCAGTAACAGCACACTTTTCAAAACGTGTTTTTCAGCCCGAAATAAACGCGTTTTTTCAGACAACTGAATCCCCATGTAACAGCAAGGCTCAGAGGAGCCCACACACTCAGCTCTTAACCCCAGTGTGCAGAAAGGGTCAAAACGTGTTTTTCAGCAGAAATAAACATGTTTCTGCAAGTTTGGTCAACCCCATGTAAGTTATGGGACAGTAACAGAACACTTTTCAAAACGTGTTTTTCAGCCCGAAATAAACGCGTTTTTTCAGACAACTGAATCCCCATGTAACAGCAAGGCTCAGAGGAGCCCACACACTCAGCTCTTAACCCCAGTGTGCAGAAAGGGTCAAAACGTGTTTTTCAGCAGAAATAAACATGTTTCTGCAAGTTTGGTCAACCCCATGTAAGTTATGGGGCAGTAACAGAACACTTTTCAAAACGTGTTTTTCAGCCCGAAATAAACGCGTTTTTTCAGACAACTGAATCCCCATGTAACAGCAAGGCTCAGAGGAGCCCACACACTCAGATCTTAACCCCAGTGTGCAGAAAGGGTCAAAACGTGTTTTTCAGCAGAAATAGACATGTTTCTACAAGTTTGGTCAACCCCATGTAAGTTATGGGGCAGTAACAGCACACTTTTCAAAACGTGTTTTTCAGCCCGAAATAAACGCGTTTTTTCAGACAACTGAATCCCCATGTAACAGCAAGGCTCAGAGGAGCCCACACACTCAGCTCTTAACCCCAGTGTGCAGAAAGAGTCAAAACGTGTTTTTCAGCAGAAATGGACATGTTTCTGCAAGTTTGGTCAACCCCATGTAAGTTATGGGGCAGTAACAGCACACTTTTCAAAACGTGTTTTTCAGCCCGAAATAAACGCGTTTTTTCAGACAACTGAATCCCCATGTAACAGCAAGGCTCAGAAGAGCCCACACACTCAGCTCTTAACCCCAGTGTGCAGAAAGGGTCAAAACGTGTTTTTCAGCAGAAATAAACATGTTTCTGCAAGTTTGGTCAACCCCATGTAAGTTATGGGGCAGTAACAGCACACTTTTCAAAACGTGTTTTTCAGCCCGAAATAAACGCGTTTTTTCAGACAACTGAATCCCCATGCAACAGCAAGGCTCAGAAGAGCCCACACACTCAGCTCTTAACCCCAGTGTGCAGAAAGAGTCAAAACGTGTTTTTCAGCAGAAATAAACATGTTTCTGCAAGTTTGGTCAACCCCATGTAAGTTATGCGGCAGTAACAGAACACTTTTCATAACGTGTTTTTCAGCCCGAAATAAACGCGTTTTTTCAGACAACTGAATCCCCATGTAACAGCAAGGCTCAGAGGAGCCCACACACTCAGCTCTTAACCCCAGTGTGCAGAAAGGGTCAAAACGTGTTTTTCAGCAGAAATAAACATGTTTCTGCAAGTTTGGTCAACCCCATGTAAGTTATGGGGCAGTAACAGAACACTTTTCAAAACGTGTTTTTCAGCCCGAAATAAACGCGTTTTTTCAGACAACTGAATCCCCATGTAACAGCAAGGCTCAGAGGAGCCCACACACTCAGATCTTAACCCCAGTGTGCAGAAAGGGTCAAAACGTGTTTTTCAGCAGAAATAGACATGTTTCTACAAGTTTGGTCAACCCCATGTAAGTTATGGGGCAGTAACAGCACACTTTTCAAAACGTGTTTTTCAGCCCGAAATAAACGCGTTTTTTCAGACAACTGAATCCCCATGTAACAGCAAGGCTCAGAGGAGCCCACACACTCAGCTCTTAACCCCAGTGTGCAGAAAGAGTCAAAACGTGTTTTTCAGCAGAAATGGACATGTTTCTGCAAGTTTGGTCAACCCCATGTAAGTTATGGGGCAGTAACAGCACACTTTTCAAAACGTGTTTTTCAGCCCGAAATAAACGCGTTTTTTCAGACAACTGAATCCCCATGTAACAGCAAGGCTCAGAAGAGCCCACACACTCAGCTCTTAACCCCAGTGTGCAGAAAGGGTCAAAACGTGTTTTTCAGCAGAAATAAACATGTTTCTGCAAGTTTGGTCAACCCCATGTAAGTTATGGGGCAGTAACAGCACACTTTTCAAAACGTGTTTTTCAGCCCGAAATAAACGCGTTTTTTCAGACAACTGAATCCCCATGCAACAGCAAGGCTCAGAAGAGCCCACACACTCAGCTCTTAACCCCAGTGTGCAGAAAGAGTCAAAACGTGTTTTTCAGCAGAAATAAACATGTTTCTGCAAGTTTGGTCAACCCCATGTAAGTTATGCGGCAGTAACAGAACACTTTTCATAACGTGTTTTTCAGCCCGAAATAAACGCGTTTTTTCAGACAACTGAATCCCCATGCAACAGCAAGGCTCAGAAGAGCCCACACACTCAGCTCTTAACCCCAGTGTGCAGAAAGAGTCAAAACGTGTTTTTCAGCAGAAATAGACATGTTTCTGCAAGTTTGGTCAACCCCATGTAAGTTATGGGGCAGTAACAGCACACTTTTCAAAACGTGTTTTTCAGCCCGAAATAAACGCGTTTTTTCAGACGACTGAATCCCCATGTAACAGCAAGGCTCAGAAGAGCCCACACACTCAGCTCTTAACCCCAGTGTGCAGAAAGGGTCAAAACGTGTTTTTCAGCAGAAATAAACATGTTTCTGCAAGTTTGGTCAACCCCATGTAAGTTATGGGGCAGTAACAGCACACTTTTCAAAACGTGTTTTTCAGCCCGAAATAAACGCGTTTTTTCAGACAACTGAATCCCCATGTAACAGCAAGGCTCAGAGGAGCCCACACACTCAGCTCTTAACCCCAGTGTGCAGAAAGGGTCAAAACGTGTTTTTCAGCAGAAATAAACATGTTTCTGCAAGTTTGGTCAACCCCATGTAAGTTATGGGACAGTAACAGAACACTTTTCAAAACGTGTTTTTCAGCCCGAAATAAACGTGTTTTTTCAGACAACTGAATCCCCATGTAACAGCAAGGCTCAGAGGAGCCCACACACTCAGCTCTTAACCCCAGTGTGCAGAAAGGGTCAAAACGTGTTTTTCAGCAGAAATAAACATGTTTCTGCAAGTTTGGTCAACCCCATGTAAGTTATGGGGCAGTAACAGAACACTTTTCAAAACGTGTTTTTCAGCCCGAAATAAACGCGTTTTTTCAGACAACTGAATCCCCATGTAACAGCAAGGCTCAGAGGAGCCCACACACTCAGATCTTAACCCCAGTGTGCAGAAAGGGTCAAAACGTGTTTTTCAGCAGAAATAGACATGTTTCTACAAGTTTGGTCAACCCCATTTAAGTTATGGGGCAGTAACAGCACACTTTTCAAAACGTGTTTTTCAGCCCGAAATAAACGCGTTTTTTCAGACAACTGAATCCCCATGTAACAGCAAGGCTCAGAGGAGCCCACACACTCAGCTCTTAAGCCCAGTGTGCAGAAAGAGTCAAAACGTGTTTTTCAGCAGAAATGGACATGTTTCTGCAAGTTTGGTCAACCCCATGTAAGTTATGGGGCAGTAACAGCACACTTTTCAAAACGTGTTTTTCAGCCCGAAATAAACGCGTTTTTTCAGACAACTGAATCCCCATGTAACAGCAAGGCTCAGAAGAGCCCACACACTCAGCTCTTAACCCCAGTGTGCAGAAAGGGTCAAAACGTGTTTTTCAGCAGAAATAAACATGTTTCTGCAAGTTTGGTCAACCCCATGTAAGTTATGGGGCAGTAACAGCACACTTTTCAAAACGTGTTTTTCAGCCCGAAATAAACGCGTTTTTTCAGACAACTGAATCCCCATGTAACAGCAAGGCTCAGAGGAGCCCACACACTCAGCTCTTAACCCCAGTGTGCAGAAAGGGTCAAAACGTGTTTTTCAGCAGAAATAAACATGTTTCTGCAAGTTTGGTCAACCCCATGTAAGTTATGGGACAGTAACAGAACACTTTTCAAAACGTGTTTTTCAGCCCGAAATAAACGCGTTTTTTCAGACAACTGAATCCCCATGTAACAGCAAGGCTCAGAGGAGCCCACACACTCAGCTCTTAACCCCAGTGTGCAGAAAGGGTCAAAACGTGTTTTTCAGCAGAAATAAACATGTTTCTGCAAGTTTGGTCAACCCCATGTAAGTTATGGGACAGTAACAGAACACTTTTCAAAACGTGTTTTTCAGCCCGAAATAAACGCGTTTTTTCAGACAACTGAATCCCCATATAACAGCAAGGCTCAGAGGAGCCCACACACTCAGCTCTTAACCCCAGTGTGCAGAAAGGGTCAAAACGTGTTTTTCAGCAGAAATAAACATGTTTCAGCAAGTTTGGTCAACCCCATGTAAGTTATGGGGCAGTAACAGAACACTTTTCAAAACGTGTTTTTCAGCCCGAAATAAACACGTTTTTTCAGACAACTGAATCCCCATGTAACAGCAAGGCTCAGAGGAGCCCACACACTCAGATCTTAACCCCAGTGTGCAGAAAGGGTCAAAACGTGTTTTTCAGCAGAAATAGACATGTTTCTACAAGTTTGGTCAACCCCATGTAAGTTATGGGGCAGTAACAGCACACTTTTCAAAACGTGTTTTTCAGCCCGAAATAAACGCGTTTTTTCAGACAACTGAATCCCCATGTAACAGCAAGGCTCAGAGGAGCCCACACACTCAGCTCTTAACCCCAGTGTGCAGAAAGGGTAAAAACGTGTTTTTCAGCAGAAATAAACATGTTTCTGCAAGTTTGGTCAACCCCATGTAAGTTATGGGGCAGTAACAGCACACTTTTCAAAACTTGTTTTTCAGCCCGAAATAAACGCCTTTTTTCAGACAACTGAATCCCCATGTAACAGCAAGGCTCAGAGGAGCCCACACACTCAGCTCTTAACCCCAGTGTGCAGAAAGGGTAAAAACGTGTTTTTCAGCAGAAATAAACATGTTTCTGCAAGTTTGGTCAACCCCATGTAAGTTATGGGGCAGTAACAGAACACTTTTCAAAACGTGTTTTTCAGCCCGAAATAAACGCGTTTTTTCAGACAACTGAATCCCCATGTAACAGCAAGGCTCAGAAGAGCCCACACACTCAGCTCTTAACCCCAGTGTGCAGAAAGGGTCAAAACGTGTTTTTCAGCAGAAATAAACATGTTTCTGCAAGTTTGGTCAACCCCATGTAAGTTATGGGGCAGTAACAGCACACTTTTCAAAACGTGTTTTTCAGCCCGAAATAAACGCGTTTTTTCAGACAACTGAATCCCCATGTAACAGCAAGGCTCAGAGGAGCCCACACACTCAGCTCTTAACCCCAGTGTGCAGAAAGGGTCTCAACGTGTTTTTCAGCAGAAATAAACATGTTTCTGCAAGTTTGGTCAACCCCATGTAAGTTATGGGACAGTAACAGAACACTTTTCAAAACGTGTTTTTCAGCCCGAAATAAACGCGTTTTTTCAGACAACTGAATCCCCATGTAACAGCAAGGCTCAGAGGAGCCCACACACTCAGCTCTTAACCCCAGTGTGCAGAAAGGGTCAAAACGTGTTTTTCAGCAGAAATAAACATGTTTCTGCAAGTTTGGTTAACCCCATGTAAGTTATGGGGCAGTAACAGAACACTTTTCAAAACGTGTTTTTCAGCCCGAAATAAACGCGTTTTTTCAGACAACTGAATCCCCATGTAACAGCAAGGCTCAGAAGAGCCCACACACTCAGCTCTTAACCCCAGTGTGCAGAAAGGGTAAAAACGTGTTTTTCAGCAGAAATAAACATGTTTCTGCAAGTTTGGTCAACCCCATGTAAGTTATGGGGCAGTAACAGAACACTTTTCAAAAAGTGTTTTTCAGCCCGAAATAAACGCGTTTTTTCAGACAACTGAATCCCCATGTAACAGCAAGGCTCAGAAGAGCCCACACACTCAGCTCTTAACCCCAGTGTGCAGAAAGGGTCAAAACGTGTTTTTCAGCAGAAATAAACATGTTTCTGCAAGTTTGGTCAACCCCATGTAAGTTATGGGGCAGTAACAGAACACTTTTCAAAACGTGTTTTTCAGCCCGAAATAAACGCGTTTTTTCAGACAACTGAATCCCCATGTAACAGCAAGGCTCAGAAGAGCCCACACACTCAGCTCTTAACCCCAGTGTGCAGAAAGGGTCAAAACGTGTTTTTCAGCAGAAATAAACATGTTTCTGCAAGTTTGGTCAACCCCATGTAAGTTATGGGGCAGTAACAGAACACTTTTCAAAACGTGTTTTTCAGCCCGAAATAAACGCGTTTTTTCAGACAACTGAATCCCCATGCAACAGCAAGGCTCAGAAGAGCCCACACACTCAGCTCTTAACCCCAGTGTGCAGAAAGAGTCAAAACGTGGTTTTCAGCAGAAATAGACATGTTTCTGCAAGTTTGGTCAACCCCATGTAAGTTATGGGGCAGTAACAGCACACTTTTCAAAACGTGTTTTTCAGCCCGAAATAAACGCGTTTTTTCAGATAACTGAATCCCCATGTAACAGCAAGGCTCAGAGGAGCCCACACACTCAGCTCTTAACCCCAGTGTGCAGAAAGGGTCAAAACGTGTTTTTCAGCAGAAATAAACATGTTTCTGCAAGTTTGGTTAACCCCATGTAAGTTATGGGGCAGTAACAGAACACTTTTCAAAACGTGTTTTTCAGCCCGAAATAAACGCGTTTTTTCAGACAACTGAATCCCCATGTAACAGCAAGGCTCAGAAGAGCCCACACACTCAGCTCTTAACCCCAGTGTGCAGAAAGGGTCAAAACGTGTTTTTCAGCAGAAATAAACATGTTTCTGCAAGTTTGGTCAACCCCATGTAAGTTATGGGGCAGTAACAGCACACTTTTCAAAACGTGTTTTTCAGCCCGAAATAAACGCGTTTTTTCAGACAACTGAATCCCCATGTAACAGCAAGGCTCAGAGGAGCCCACACACTCAGCTCTTAACCCCAGTGTGCAGAAAGGGTCAAAACGTGTTTTTCAGCAGAAATAAACATGTTTCTGCAAGTTTGGTCAACCCCATGTAAGTTATGGGACAGTAACAGAACACTTTTCAAAACGTGTTTTTCAGCCCGAAATAAACGCGTTTTTTCAGACAACTGAATCCCCATGTAACAGCAAGGCTCAGAGGAGCCCACACACTCAGCTCTTAACCCCAGTGTGCAGAAAGGGTCAAAACGTGTTTTTCAGCAGAAATAAACATGTTTCTGCAAGTTTGGTCAACCCCATGTAAGTTATGGGACAGTAACAGAACACTTTTCAAAACGTGTTTTTCAGCCCGAAATAAACGCGTTTTTTCAGACAACTGAATCCCCATATAACAGCAAGGCTCAGAGGAGCCCACACACTCAGCTCTTAACCCCAGTGTGCAGAAAGGGTCAAAACGTGTTTTTCAGCAGAAATAAACATGTTTCAGCAAGTTTGGTCAACCCCATGTAAGTTATGGGGCAGTAACAGAACACTTTTCAAAACGTGTTTTTCAGCCCGAAATAAACACGTTTTTTCAGACAACTGAATCCCCATGTAACAGCAAGGCTCAGAGGAGCCCACACACTCAGCTCTTAACCCCAGTGTGCAGAAAGGGTCACAACGTGTTTTTCAGCAGAAATAAACATGTTTCTGCAAGTTTGGTCAACCCCATGTAAGTTATGGGACAGTAACAGAACACTTTTCAAAACGTGTTTTTCAGCCCGAAATAAACGCGTTTTTTCAGACAACTGAATCCCCATGTAACAGCAAGGCTCAGAGGAGCCCACACAATCAGCTCTTAACCCCAGTGTGCAGAAAGGGTCAAAACGTGTTTTTCAGCAGAAATAAACATGTTTCTGCAAGTTTGGTTAACCCCATGTAAGTTATGGGGCAGTAACAGAACACTTTTCAAAACGTGTTTTTCAGCCCGAAATAAACGCGTTTTTTCAGACAACTGAATCCCCATGTAACAGCAAGGCTCAGAAGAGCCCACACACTCAGCTCTTAACCCCAGTGTGCAGAAAGGGTCAAAACGTGTTTTTCAGCAGAAATAAACATGTTTCTGCAAGTTTGGTCAACCCCATGTAAGTTATGGGGCAGTAACAGCACACTTTTCAAAACGTGTTTTTCAGCCCGAAATAAACGCGTTTTTTCAGACAACTGAATCCCCATGTAACAGCAAGGCTCAGAGGAGCCCACACACTCAGCTCTTAACCCCAGTGTGCAGAAAGGGTCAAAACGTGTTTTTCAGCAGAAATAAACATGTTTCTGCAAGTTTGGTCAACCCCATGTAAGTTATGGGACAGTAACAGAACACTTTTCAAAACGTGTTTTTCAGCCCGAAATAAACGCGTTTTTTCAGACAACTGAATCCCCATGTAACAGCAAGGCTCAGAGGAGCCCACACACTCAGCTCTTAACCCCAGTGTGCAGAAAGGGTCAAAACGTGTTTTTCAGCAGAAATAAACATGTTTCTGCAAGTTTGGTCAACCCCATGTAAGTTATGGGACAGTAACAGAACACTTTTCAAAACGTGTTTTTCAGCCCGAAATAAACGCGTTTTTTCAGACAACTGAATCCCCATATAACAGCAAGGCTCAGAGGAGCCCACACACTCAGCTCTTAACCCCAGTGTGCAGAAAGGGTCAAAACGTGTTTTTCAGCAGAAATAAACATGTTTCAGCAAGTTTGGTCAACCCCATGTAAGTTATGGGGCAGTAACAGAACACTTTTCAAAACGTGTTTTTCAGCCCGAAATAAACACGTTTTTTCAGACAACTGAATCCCCATGTAACAGCAAGGCTCAGAGGAGCCCACACACTCAGATCTTAACCCCAGTGTGCAGAAAGGGTCAAAACGTGTTTTTCAGCAGAAATAGACATGTTTCTACAAGTTTGGTCAACCCCATGTAAGTTATGGGGCAGTAACAGCACACTTTTCAAAACGTGTTTTTCAGCCCGAAATAAACGCGTTTTTTCAGACAACTGAATCCCCATGTAACAGCAAGGCTCAGAGGAGCCCACACACTCAGCTCTTAACCCCAGTGTGCAGAAAGGGTAAAAACGTGTTTTTCAGCAGAAATAAACATGTTTCTGCAAGTTTGGTCAACCCCATGTAAGTTATGGGGCAGTAACAGCACACTTTTCAAAACTTGTTTTTCAGCCCGAAATAAACGCCTTTTTTCAGACAACTGAATCCCCATGTAACAGCAAGGCTCAGAGGAGCCCACACACTCAGCTCTTAACCCCAGTGTGCAGAAAGGGTAAAAACGTGTTTTTCAGCAGAAATAAACATGTTTCTGCAAGTTTGGTCAACCCCATGTAAGTTATGGGGCAGTAACAGAACACTTTTCAAAACGTGTTTTTCAGCCCGAAATAAACGCGTTTTTTCAGACAACTGAATCCCCATGTAACAGCAAGGCTCAGAAGAGCCCACACACTCAGCTCTTAACCCCAGTGTGCAGAAAGGGTCAAAACGTGTTTTTCAGCAGAAATAAACATGTTTCTGCAAGTTTGGTCAACCCCATGTAAGTTATGGGGCAGTAACAGCACACTTTTCAAAACGTGTTTTTCAGCCCGAAATAAACGCGTTTTTTCAGACAACTGAATCCCCATGTAACAGCAAGGCTCAGAGGAGCCCACACACTCAGCTCTTAACCCCAGTGTGCAGAAAGGGTCTCAACGTGTTTTTCAGCAGAAATAAACATGTTTCTGCAAGTTTGGTCAACCCCATGTAAGTTATGGGACAGTAACAGAACACTTTTCAAAACGTGTTTTTCAGCCCGAAATAAACGCGTTTTTTCAGACAACTGAATCCCCATGTAACAGCAAGGCTCAGAGGAGCCCACACACTCAGCTCTTAACCCCAGTGTGCAGAAAGGGTCAAAACGTGTTTTTCAGCAGAAATAAACATGTTTCTGCAAGTTTGGTTAACCCCATGTAAGTTATGGGGCAGTAACAGAACACTTTTCAAAACGTGTTTTTCAGCCCGAAATAAACGCGTTTTTTCAGACAACTGAATCCCCATGTAACAGCAAGGCTCAGAAGAGCCCACACACTCAGCTCTTAACCCCAGTGTGCAGAAAGGGTAAAAACGTGTTTTTCAGCAGAAATAAACATGTTTCTGCAAGTTTGGTCAACCCCATGTAAGTTATGGGGCAGTAACAGAACACTTTTCAAAAAGTGTTTTTCAGCCCGAAATAAACGCGTTTTTTCAGACAACTGAATCCCCATGTAACAGCAAGGCTCAGAAGAGCCCACACACTCAGCTCTTAACCCCAGTGTGCAGAAAGGGTCAAAACGTGTTTTTCAGCAGAAATAAACATGTTTCTGCAAGTTTGGTCAACCCCATGTAAGTTATGGGGCAGTAACAGAACACTTTTCAAAACGTGTTTTTCAGCCCGAAATAAACGCGTTTTTTCAGACAACTGAATCCCCATGTAACAGCAAGGCTCAGAAGAGCCCACACACTCAGCTCTTAACCCCAGTGTGCAGAAAGGGTCAAAACGTGTTTTTCAGCAGAAATAAACATGTTTCTGCAAGTTTGGTCAACCCCATGTAAGTTATGGGGCAGTAACAGAACACTTTTCAAAACGTGTTTTTCAGCCCGAAATAAACGCGTTTTTTCAGACAACTGAATCCCCATGCAACAGCAAGGCTCAGAAGAGCCCACACACTCAGCTCTTAACCCCAGTGTGCAGAAAGAGTCAAAACGTGGTTTTCAGCAGAAATAGACATGTTTCTGCAAGTTTGGTCAACCCCATGTAAGTTATGGGGCAGTAACAGCACACTTTTCAAAACGTGTTTTTCAGCCCGAAATAAACGCGTTTTTTCAGATAACTGAATCCCCATGTAACAGCAAGGCTCAGAGGAGCCCACACACTCAGCTCTTAACCCCAGTGTGCAGAAAGGGTCACAACGTGTTTTTCAGCAGAAATAAACATGTTTCTGCAAGTTTGGTCAACCCCATGTAAGTTATGGGACAGTAACAGAACACTTTTCAAAACGTGTTTTTCAGCCCGAAATAAACGCGTTTTTTCAGACAACTGAATCCCCATGTAACAGCAAGGCTCAGAGGAGCCCACACAATCAGCTCTTAACCCCAGTGTGCAGAAAGGGTCAAAACGTGTTTTTCAGCAGAAATAAACATGTTTCTGCAAGTTTGGTTAACCCCATGTAAGTTATGGGGCAGTAACAGAACACTTTTCAAAACGTGTTTTTCAGCCCGAAATAAACGCGTTTTTTCAGACAACTGAATCCCCATGTAACAGCAAGGCTCAGAAGAGCCCACACACTCAGCTCTTAACCCCAGTGTGCAGAAAGGGTCAAAACGTGTTTTTCAGCAGAAATAAACATGTTTCTGCAAGTTTGGTCAACCCCATGTAAGTTATGGGGCAGTAACAGCACACTTTTCAAAACGTGTTTTTCAGCCCGAAATAAACGCGTTTTTTCAGACAACTGAATCCCCATGTAACAGCAAGGCTCAGAGGAGCCCACACACTCAGCTCTTAACCCCAGTGTGCAGAAAGGGTCAAAACGTGTTTTTCAGCAGAAATAAACATGTTTCTGCAAGTTTGGTCAACCCCATGTAAGTTATGGGACAGTAACAGAACACTTTTCAAAACGTGTTTTTCAGCCCGAAATAAACGCGTTTTTTCAGACAACTGAATCCCCATGTAACAGCAAGGCTCAGAGGAGCCCACACACTCAGCTCTTAACCCCAGTGTGCAGAAAGGGTCAAAACGTGTTTTTCAGCAGAAATAAACATGTTTCTGCAAGTTTGGTCAACCCCATGTAAGTTATGGGACAGTAACAGAACACTTTTCAAAACGTGTTTTTCAGCCCGAAATAAACGCGTTTTTTCAGACAACTGAATCCCCATATAACAGCAAGGCTCAGAGGAGCCCACACACTCAGCTCTTAACCCCAGTGTGCAGAAAGGGTCAAAACGTGTTTTTCAGCAGAAATAAACATGTTTCAGCAAGTTTGGTCAACCCCATGTAAGTTATGGGGCAGTAACAGAACACTTTTCAAAACGTGTTTTTCAGCCCGAAATAAACACGTTTTTTCAGACAACTGAATCCCCATGTAACAGCAAGGCTCAGAGGAGCCCACACACTCAGCTCTTAACCCCAGTGTGCAGAAAGGGTCACAACGTGTTTTTCAGCAGAAATAAACATGTTTCTGCAAGTTTGGTCAACCCCATGTAAGTTATGGGACAGTAACAGAACACTTTTCAAAACGTGTTTTTCAGCCCGAAATAAACGCGTTTTTTCAGACAACTGAATCCCCATGTAACAGCAAGGCTCAGAGGAGCCCACACAATCAGCTCTTAACCCCAGTGTGCAGAAAGGGTCAAAACGTGTTTTTCAGCAGAAATAAACATGTTTCTGCAAGTTTGGTTAACCCCATGTAAGTTATGGGGCAGTAACAGAACACTTTTCAAAACGTGTTTTTCAGCCCGAAATAAACGCGTTTTTTCAGACAACTGAATCCCCATGTAACAGCAAGGCTCAGAAGAGCCCACACACTCAGCTCTTAACCCCAGTGTGCAGAAAGGGTCAAAACGTGTTTTTCAGCAGAAATAAACATGTTTCTGCAAGTTTGGTCAACCCCATGTAAGTTATGGGGCAGTAACAGCACACTTTTCAAAACGTGTTTTTCAGCCCGAAATAAACGCGTTTTTTCAGACAACTGAATCCCCATGTAACAGCAAGGCTCAGAGGAGCCCACACACTCAGCTCTTAACCCCAGTGTGCAGAAAGGGTCAAAACGTGTTTTTCAGCAGAAATAAACATGTTTCTGCAAGTTTGGTCAACCCCATGTAAGTTATGGGACAGTAATAGAACACTTTTCAAAACGTGTTTTTCAGCCCGAAATAAACGCGTTTTTTCAGACAACTGAATCCCCATGTAACAGCAAGGCTCAGAGGAGCCCACACACTCAGCTCTTAACCCCAGTGTGCAGAAAGGGTCAAAACGTGTTTTTCAGCAGAAATAAACATGTTTCTGCAAGTTTGGTCAACCCCATGTAAGTTATGGGACAGTAACAGAACACTTTTCAAAACGTGTTTTTCAGCCCGAAATAAACGCGTTTTTTCAGACAACTGAATCCCCATATAACAGCAAGGCTCAGAGGAGCCCACACACTCAGCTCTTAACCCCAGTGTGCAGAAAGGGTCAAAACGTGTTTTTCAGCAGAAATAAACATGTTTCAGCAAGTTTGGTCAACCCCATGTAAGTTATGGGGCAGTAACAGAACACTTTTCAAAACGTGTTTTTCAGCCCGAAATAAACACGTTTTTTCAGACAACTGAATCCCCATGTAACAGCAAGGCTCAGAGGAGCCCACACACTCAGATCTTAACCCCAGTGTGCAGAAAGGGTCAAAACGTGTTTTTCAGCAGAAATAGACATGTTTCTACAAGTTTGGTCAACCCCATGTAAGTTATGGGGCAGTAACAGCACACTTTTCAAAACGTGTTTTTCAGCCCGAAATAAACGCGTTTTTTCAGACAACTGAATCCCCATGTAACAGCAAGGCTCAGAGGAGCCCACACACTCAGCTCTTAACCCCAGTGTGCAGAAAGGGTAAAAACGTGTTTTTCAGCAGAAATAAACATGTTTCTGCAAGTTTGGTCAACCCCATGTAAGTTATGGGGCAGTAACAGCACACTTTTCAAAACTTGTTTTTCAGCCCGAAATAAACGCGTTTTTTCAGACAACTGAATCCCCATGTAACAGCAAGGCTCAGAGGAGCCCACACACTCAGCTCTTAACCCCAGTGTGCAGAAAGGGTCAAAACGTGTTTTTCAGCAGAAATAAACATGTTTCTGCAAGTTTGGTCAACCCCATGTAAGTTATGGGGCAGTAACAGCACACTTTTCAAAACGTGTTTTTCAGCCCGAAATAAACGCGTTTTTTCAGACAACTGAATCCCCATGTAACAGCAAGGCTCAGAGGAGCCCACACACTCAGCTCTTAACCCCAGTGTGCAGAAAGGGTCTCAACGTGTTTTTCAGCAGAAATAAACATGTTTCTGCAAGTTTGGTCAACCCCATGTAAGTTATGGGACAGTAACAGAACACTTTTCAAAACGTGTTTTTCAGCCCGAAATAAACGCGTTTTTTCAGACAACTGAATCCCCATGTAACAGCAAGGCTCAGAGGAGCCCACACACTCAGCTCTTAACCCCAGTGTGCAGAAAGGGTCAAAACGTGTTTTTCAGCAGAAATAAACATGTTTCTGCAAGTTTGGTTAACCCCATGTAAGTTATGGGGCAGTAACAGAACACTTTTCAAAACGTGTTTTTCAGCCCGAAATAAACGCGTTTTTTCAGACAACTGAATCCCCATGTAACAGCAAGGCTCAGAAGAGCCCACACACTCAGCTCTTAACCCCAGTGTGCAGAAAGGGTCAAAACGTGTTTTTCAGCAGAAATAAACATGTTTCTGCAAGTTTGGTCAACCCCATGTAAGTTATGGGGCAGTAACAGAACACTTTTCAAAAAGTGTTTTTCAGCCCGAAATAAACGCGTTTTTTCAGACAACTGAATCCCCATGTAACAGCAAGGCTCAGAAGAGCCCACACACTCAGCTCTTAACCCCAGTGTGCAGAAAGGGTCAAAACGTGTTTTTCAGCAGAAATAAACATGTTTCTGCAAGTTTGGTCAACCCCATGTAAGTTATGGGGCAGTAACAGAACACTTTTCAAAACGTGTTTTTCAGCCCGAAATAAACGCGTTTTTTCAGACAACTGAATCCCCATGTAACAGCAAGGCTCAGAAGAGCCCACACACTCAGCTCTTAACCCCAGTGTGCAGAAAGGGTCAAAACGTGTTTTTCAGCAGAAATAAACATGTTTCTGCAAGTTTGGTCAACCCCATGTAAGTTATGGGGCAGTAACAGAACACTTTTCAAAACGTGTTTTTCAGCCCGAAATAAACGCGTTTTTTCAGACAACTGAATCCCCATGCAACAGCAAGGCTCAGAAGAGCCCACACACTCAGCTCTTAACCCCAGTGTGCAGAAAGAGTCAAAACGTGGTTTTCAGCAGAAATAGACATGTTTCTGCAAGTTTGGTCAACCCCATGTAAGTTATGGGGCAGTAACAGCACACTTTTCAAAACGTGTTTTTCAGCCCGAAATAAACGCGTTTTTTCAGATAACTGAATCCCCATGTAACAGCAAGGCTCAGAGGAGCCCACACACTCAGCTCTTAACCCCAGTTTGCAGAAAGGGTCAAAACGTGTTTTTCAGCAGAAATAAACATGTTTCTGCAAGTTTGGTCAACCCCATGTAAGTTATGGGGCAGTAACAGAACACTTTTCAAAACGTGTTTTTCAGCCCGAAATAAACGCGTTTTTTCAGACAACTGAATCCCCATGTAACAGCAAGGCTCAGAAGAGCCCACACACTCAGCTCTTAACCCCAGTGTGCAGAAAGGGTCAAAACGTGTTTTTCAGCAGAAATAAACATGTTTCTGCAAGTTTGGTCAACCCCATGTAAGTTATGGGGCAGTAACAGAACACTTTTCAAAACGTGTTTTTCAGCCCGAAATAAACGCGTTTTTTCAGACAACTGAATCCCCATGTAACAGCAAGGCTCAGAGGAGCCCACACACTCAGCTCTTAACCCCAGTGTGCAGAAAGGGTCACAACGTGTTTTTCAGCAGAAATAAACATGTTTCTGCAAGTTTGGTCAACCCCATGTAAGTTATGGGACAGTAACAGAACACTTTTCAAAACGTGTTTTTCAGCCCGAAATAAACGCGTTTTTTCAGACAACTGAATCCCCATGTAACAGCAAGGCTCAGAGGAGCCCACACAATCAGCTCTTAACCCCAGTGTGCAGAAAGGGTCAAAACGTGTTTTTCAGCAGAAATAAACATGTTTCTGCAAGTTTGGTTAACCCCATGTAAGTTATGGGGCAGTAACAGAACACTTTTCAAAACGTGTTTTTCAGCCCGAAATAAACGCGTTTTTTCAGACAACTGAATCCCCATGTAACAGCAAGGCTCAGAAGAGCCCACACACTCAGCTCTTAACCCCAGTGTGCAGAAAGGGTAAAAACGTGTTTTTCAGCAGAAATAAACATGTTTCTGCAAGTTTGGTCAACCCCATGTAAGTTATGGGGCAGTAACAGAACACTTTTCAAAACGTGTTTTTCAGCCCGAAATAAACGCGTTTTTTCAGACAACTGAATCCCCATATAACAGCAAGGCTCAGAGGAGCCAACACACTCAGCTCTTAACCCCAGTGTGCAGAAAGGGTCAAAACGTGTTTTTCAGCAGAAATAAACATGTTTCAGCAAGTTTGGTCAACCCCATGTAAGTTATGGGGCAGTAACAGAACACTTTTCAAAACGTGTTTTTCAGCCCGAAATAAACACGTTTTTTCAGACAACTGAATCCCCATGTAACAGCAAGGCTCAGAGGAGCCCACACACTCAGCTCTTAACCCCAGTGTGCAGAAAGGGTCACAACGTGTTTTTCAGCAGAAATAAACATGTTTCTGCAAGTTTGGTCAACCCCATGTAAGTTATGGGACAGTAACAGAACACTTTTCAAAACGTGTTTTTCAGCCCGAAATAAACGCGTTTTTTCAGACAACTGAATCCCCATGTAACAGCAAGGCTCAGAGGAGCCCACACAATCAGCTCTTAACCCCAGTGTGCAGAAAGGGTCAAAACGTGTTTTTCAGCAGAAATAAACATGTTTCTGCAAGTTTGGTTAACCCCATGTAAGTTATGGGGCAGTAACAGAACACTTTTCAAAACGTGTTTTTCAGCCCGAAATAAACGCGTTTTTTCAGACAACTGAATCCCCATGTAACAGCAAGGCTCAGAAGAGCCCACACACTCAGCTCTTAACCCCAGTGTGCAGAAAGGGTCAAAACGTGTTTTTCAGCAGAAATAAACATGTTTCTGCAAGTTTGGTCAACCCCATGTAAGTTATGGGGCAGTAACAGCACACTTTTCAAAACGTGTTTTTCAGCCCGAAATAAACGCGTTTTTTCAGACAACTGAATCCCCATGTAACAGCAAGGCTCAGAGGAGCCCACACACTCAGCTCTTAACCCCAGTGTGCAGAAAGGGTCAAAACGTGTTTTTCAGCAGAAATAAACATGTTTCTGCAAGTTTGGTCAACCCCATGTAAGTTATGGGACAGTAACAGAACACTTTTCAAAACGTGTTTTTCAGCCCGAAATAAACGCGTTTTTTCAGACAACTGAATCCCCATGTAACAGCAAGGCTCAGAGGAGCCCACACACTCAGCTCTTAACCCCAGTGTGCAGAAAGGGTCAAAACGTGTTTTTCAGCAGAAATAAACATGTTTCTGCAAGTTTGGTCAACCCCATGTAAGTTATGGGACAGTAACAGAACACTTTTCAAAACGTGTTTTTCAGCCCGAAATAAACGCGTTTTTTCAGACAACTGAATCCCCATATAACAGCAAGGCTCAGAGGAGCCCACACACTCAGCTCTTAACCCCAGTGTGCAGAAAGGGTCAAAACGTGTTTTTCAGCAGAAATAAACATGTTTCAGCAAGTTTGGTCAACCCCATGTAAGTTATGGGGCAGTAACAGAACACTTTTCAAAACGTGTTTTTCAGCCCGAAATAAACACGTTTTTTCAGACAACTGAATCCCCATGTAACAGCAAGGCTCAGAGGAGCCCACACACTCAGATCTTAACCCCAGTGTGCAGAAAGGGTCAAAACGTGTTTTTCAGCAGAAATAGACATGTTTCTACAAGTTTGGTCAACCCCATGTAAGTTATGGGGCAGTAACAGCACACTTTTCAAAACGTGTTTTTCAGCCCGAAATAAACGCGTTTTTTCAGACAACTGAATCCCCATGTAACAGCAAGGCTCAGAGGAGCCCACACACTCAGCTCTTAACCCCAGTGTGCAGAAAGGGTAAAAACGTGTTTTTCAGCAGAAATAAACATGTTTCTGCAAGTTTGGTCAACCCCATGTAAGTTATGGGGCAGTAACAGCACACTTTTCAAAACTTGTTTTTCAGCCCGAAATAAACGCGTTTTTTCAGACAACTGAATCCCCATGTAACAGCAAGGCTCAGAGGAGCCCACACACTCAGCTCTTAACCCCAGTGTGCAGAAAGGGTCAAAACGTGTTTTTCAGCAGAAATAAACATGTTTCTGCAAGTTTGGTCAACCCCATGTAAGTTATGGGGCAGTAACAGCACACTTTTCAAAACGTGTTTTTCAGCCCGAAATAAACGCGTTTTTTCAGACAACTGAATCCCCATGTAACAGCAAGGCTCAGAGGAGCCCACACACTCAGCTCTTAACCCCAGTGTGCAGAAAGGGTCTCAACGTGTTTTTCAGCAGAAATAAACATGTTTCTGCAAGTTTGGTCAACCCCATGTAAGTTATGGGACAGTAACAGAACACTTTTCAAAACGTGTTTTTCAGCCCGAAATAAACGCGTTTTTTCAGACAACTGAATCCCCATGTAACAGCAAGGCTCAGAGGAGCCCACACACTCAGCTCTTAACCCCAGTGTGCAGAAAGGGTCAAAACGTGTTTTTCAGCAGAAATAAACATGTTTCTGCAAGTTTGGTTAACCCCATGTAAGTTATGGGGCAGTAACAGAACACTTTTCAAAACGTGTTTTTCAGCCCGAAATAAACGCGTTTTTTCAGACAACTGAATCCCCATGTAACAGCAAGGCTCAGAAGAGCCCACACACTCAGCTCTTAACCCCAGTGTGCAGAAAGGGTCAAAACGTGTTTTTCAGCAGAAATAAACATGTTTCTGCAAGTTTGGTCAACCCCATGTAAGTTATGGGGCAGTAACAGAACACTTTTCAAAAAGTGTTTTTCAGCCCGAAATAAACGCGTTTTTTCAGACAACTGAATCCCCATGTAACAGCAAGGCTCAGAAGAGCCCACACACTCAGCTCTTAACCCCAGTGTGCAGAAAGGGTCAAAACGTGTTTTTCAGCAGAAATAAACATGTTTCTGCAAGTTTGGTCAACCCCATGTAAGTTATGGGGCAGTAACAGAACACTTTTCAAAACGTGTTTTTCAGCCCGAAATAAACGCGTTTTTTCAGACAACTGAATCCCCATGTAACAGCAAGGCTCAGAAGAGCCCACACACTCAGCTCTTAACCCCAGTGTGCAGAAAGGGTCAAAACGTGTTTTTCAGCAGAAATAAACATGTTTCTGCAAGTTTGGTCAACCCCATGTAAGTTATGGGGCAGTAACAGAACACTTTTCAAAACGTGTTTTTCAGCCCGAAATAAACGCGTTTTTTCAGACAACTGAATCCCCATGCAACAGCAAGGCTCAGAAGAGCCCACACACTCAGCTCTTAACCCCAGTGTGCAGAAAGAGTCAAAACGTGGTTTTCAGCAGAAATAGACATGTTTCTGCAAGTTTGGTCAACCCCATGTAAGTTATGGGGCAGTAACAGCACACTTTTCAAAACGTGTTTTTCAGCCCGAAATAAACGCGTTTTTTCAGATAACTGAATCCCCATGTAACAGCAAGGCTCAGAGGAGCCCACACACTCAGCTCTTAACCCCAGTTTGCAGAAAGGGTCAAAACGTGTTTTTCAGCAGAAATAAACATGTTTCTGCAAGTTTGGTCAACCCCATGTAAGTTATGGGGCAGTAACAGAACACTTTTCAAAACGTGTTTTTCAGCCCGAAATAAACGCGTTTTTTCAGACAACTGAATCCCCATGTAACAGCAAGGCTCAGAAGAGCCCACACACTCAGCTCTTAACCCCAGTGTGCAGAAAGGGTCAAAACGTGTTTTTCAGCAGAAATAAACATGTTTCTGCAAGTTTGGTCAACCCCATGTAAGTTATGGGGCAGTAACAGAACACTTTTCAAAACGTGTTTTTCAGCCCGAAATAAACGCGTTTTTTCAGACAACTGAATCCCCATGTAACAGCAAGGCTCAGAGGAGCCCACACACTCAGCTCTTAACCCCAGTGTGCAGAAAGGGTCACAACGTGTTTTTCAGCAGAAATAAACATGTTTCTGCAAGTTTGGTCAACCCCATGTAAGTTATGGGACAGTAACAGAACACTTTTCAAAACGTGTTTTTCAGCCCGAAATAAACGCGTTTTTTCAGACAACTGAATCCCCATGTAACAGCAAGGCTCAGAGGAGCCCACACAATCAGCTCTTAACCCCAGTGTGCAGAAAGGGTCAAAACGTGTTTTTCAGCAGAAATAAACATGTTTCTGCAAGTTTGGTTAACCCCATGTAAGTTATGGGGCAGTAACAGAACACTTTTCAAAACGTGTTTTTCAGCCCGAAATAAACGCGTTTTTTCAGACAACTGAATCCCCATGTAACAGCAAGGCTCAGAAGAGCCCACACACTCAGCTCTTAACCCCAGTGTGCAGAAAGGGTAAAAACGTGTTTTTCAGCAGAAATAAACATGTTTCTGCAAGTTTGGTCAACCCCATGTAAGTTATGGGGCAGTAACAGAACACTTTTCAAAACGTGTTTTTCAGCCCGAAATAAACGCGTTTTTTCAGACAACTGAATCCCCATGTAACAGCAAGGCTCAGAAGAGCCCACACACTCAGCTCTTAACCCCAGTGTGCAGAAAGGGTCAAAACGTGTTTTTCAGCAGAAATAAACATGTTTCTGCAAGTTTGGTCAACCCCATGTAAGTTATGGGGCAGTAACAGAACACTTTTCAAAACGTGTTTTTCAGCCCGAAATAAACGCGTTTTTTCAGACAACTGAATCCCCATGTAACAGCAAGGCTCAGAGGAGCCCACACACTCAGCTCTTAACCCCAGTGTGCAGAAAGGGTCAAAACGTGTTTTTCAGCAGAAATAAACATGTTTCTGCAAGTTTGGTCAACCCCATGTAAGTTATGGGGCAGTAACAGAACACTTTTCAAAACGTGTTTTTCAGCCCGAAATAAACGCGTTTTTTCAGACAACTGAATCCCCATGTAACAGCAAGGCTCAGAGGAGCCCACACACTCAGCTCTTAACCCCAGTGTGCAGAAAGGGTCAAAACGTGTTTTTCAGCAGAAATAAACATGTTTCTGCAAGTTTGGTCAACCCCATGTAAGTTATGGGACAGTAACAGAACACTTTTCAAAACGTGTTTTTCAGCCCGAAATAAACGCGTTTTTTCAGACAACTGAATCCCCATGTAACAGCAAGGCTCAGAGGAGCCCACACACTCAGCTCTTAACCCCAGTGTGCAGAAAGGGTCAAAACGTGTTTTTCAGCAGAAATAAACATGTTTCTGCAAGTTTGGTCAACCCCATGTAAGTTATGGGGCAGTAACAGAACACTTTTCAAAACGTGTTTTTCAGCCCGAAATAAACGCGTTTTTTCAGACAACTGAATCCCCATGTAACAGCAAGGCTCAGAGGAGCCCACACACTCAGCTCTTAACCCCAGTGTGCAGAAAGGGTCACAACGTGTTTTTCAGCAGAAATAAACATGTTTCTGCAAGTTTGGTCAACCCCATGTAAGTTATGGGACAGTAACAGAACACTTTTCAAAACGTGTTTTTCATCCCGAAATAAACGCGTTTTTTCAGACAACTGAATCCCCATGTAACAGCAAGGCTCAGAGGAGCCCACACAATCAGCTCTTAACCCCAGTGTGCAGAAAGGGTCAAAACGTGTTTTTCAGCAGAAATAAACATGTTTCTGCAAGTTTGGTTAACCCCATGTAAGTTATGGGGCAGTAACAGAACACTTTTCAAAACGTGTTTTTCAGCCCGAAATAAACGCGTTTTTTCAGACAACTGAATCCCCATGTAACAGCAAGGCTCAGAGGAGCCCACACACTCAGCTCTTAACCCCAGTGTGCAAAAAGGGTCAAAACGTGTTTTTCAGCAGAAATAAACATGTTTCTGCAAGTTTGGTCAACCCCATGTAAGTTATGGGGCAGTAACAGAACACTTTTCAAAACGTGTTTTTCAGCCCGAAATAAACGCGTTTTTTCAGACAACTGAATCCCCATGCAACAGCAAGGCTCAGAAGAGCCCACACACTCAGCTCTTAACCCCAGTTTGCAGAAAGGGTCAAAACGTGTTTTTCAGCAGAAATAAACATGTTTCTGCAAGTTTGGTCAACCCCATGTAAGTTATGGGGCAGTAACAGCACACTTTTCAAAACGTGTTTTTCAGCCCGAAATAAACGCGTTTTTTCAGATAACTGAATCCCCATGTAACAGCAAGGCTCAGAGGAGCCCACACACTCAGCTCTTAACCCCAGTTTGCAGAAAGGGTCAAAACGTGTTTTTCAGCAGAAATAAACATGTTTCTGCAAGTTTGGTCAACCCCATGTAAGTTATGGGGCAGTAACAGAACACTTTTCAAAACGTGTTTTTCAGCCCGAAATAAACGCGTTTTTTCAGACAACTGAATCCCCATGTAACAGCAAGGCTCAGAAGAGCCCACACACTCAGCTCTTAACCCCAGTGTGCAGAAAGGGTCAAAACGTGTTTTTCAGCAGAAATAAACATGTTTCTGCAAGTTTGGTCAACCCCATGTAAGTTATGGGGCAGTAACAGAACACTTTTCAAAACGTGTTTTTCAGCCCGAAATAAACGCGTTTTTTCAGACAACTGAATCCCCATGTAACAGCAAGGCTCAGAGGAGCCCACACACTCAGCTCTTAACCCCAGTGTGCAGAAAGGGTCACAACGTGTTTTTCAGCAGAAATAAACATGTTTCTGCAAGTTTGGTCAACCCCATGTAAGTTATGGGACAGTAACAGAACACTTTTCAAAACGTGTTTTTCAGCCCGAAATAAACGCGTTTTTTCAGACAACTGAATCCCCATGTAACAGCAAGGCTCAGAGGAGCCCACACAATCAGCTCTTAACCCCAGTGTGCAGAAAGGGTCAAAACGTGTTTTTCAGCAGAAATAAACATGTTTCTGCAAGTTTGGTTAACCCCATGTAAGTTATGGGGCAGTAACAGAACACTTTTCAAAACGTGTTTTTCAGCCCGAAATAAACGCGTTTTTTCAGACAACTGAATCCCCATGTAACAGCAAGGCTCAGAAGAGCCCACACACTCAGCTCTTAACCCCAGTGTGCAGAAAGGGTAAAAACGTGTTTTTCAGCAGAAATAAACATGTTTCTGCAAGTTTGGTCAACCCCATGTAAGTTATGGGGCAGTAACAGAACACTTTTCAAAACGTGTTTTTCAGCCCGAAATAAACGCGTTTTTTCAGACAACTGAATCCCCATGTAACAGCAAGGCTCAGAAGAGCCCACACACTCAGCTCTTAACCCCAGTGTGCAGAAAGGGTCAAAACGTGTTTTTCAGCAGAAATAAACATGTTTCTGCAAGTTTGGTCAACCCCATGTAAGTTATGGGGCAGTAACAGAACACTTTTCAAAACGTGTTTTTCAGCCCGAAATAAACGCGTTTTTTCAGACAACTGAATCCCCATGTAACAGCAAGGCTCAGAGGAGCCCACACACTCAGCTCTTAACCCCAGTGTGCAGAAAGGGTCAAAACGTGTTTTTCAGCAGAAATAAACATGTTTCTGCAAGTTTGGTCAACCCCATGTAAGTTATGGGGCAGTAACAGAACACTTTTCAAAACGTGTTTTTCAGCCCGAAATAAACGCGTTTTTTCAGACAACTGAATCCCCATGTAACAGCAAGGCTCAGAGGAGCCCACACACTCAGCTCTTAACCCCAGTGTGCAGAAAGGGTCAAAACGTGTTTTTCAGCAGAAATAAACATGTTTCTGCAAGTTTGGTCAACCCCATGTAAGTTATGGGACAGTAACAGAACACTTTTCAAAACGTGTTTTTCAGCCCGAAATAAACGCGTTTTTTCAGACAACTGAATCCCCATGTAACAGCAAGGCTCAGAGGAGCCCACACACTCAGCTCTTAACCCCAGTGTGCAGAAAGGGTCAAAACGTGTTTTTCAGCAGAAATAAACATGTTTCTGCAAGTTTGGTCAACCCCATGTAAGTTATGGGGCAGTAACAGAACACTTTTCAAAACGTGTTTTTCAGCCCGAAATAAACGCGTTTTTTCAGACAACTGAATCCCCATGTAACAGCAAGGCTCAGAGGAGCCCACACACTCAGCTCTTAACCCCAGTGTGCAGAAAGGGTCACAACGTGTTTTTCAGCAGAAATAAACATGTTTCTGCAAGTTTGGTCAACCCCATGTAAGTTATGGGACAGTAACAGAACACTTTTCAAAACGTGTTTTTCATCCCGAAATAAACGCGTTTTTTCAGACAACTGAATCCCCATGTAACAGCAAGGCTCAGAGGAGCCCACACAATCAGCTCTTAACCCCAGTGTGCAGAAAGGGTCAAAACGTGTTTTTCAGCAGAAATAAACATGTTTCTGCAAGTTTGGTTAACCCCATGTAAGTTATGGGGCAGTAACAGAACACTTTTCAAAACGTGTTTTTCAGCCCGAAATAAACGCGTTTTTTCAGACAACTGAATCCCCATGTAACAGCAAGGCTCAGAGGAGCCCACACACTCAGCTCTTAACCCCAGTGTGCAAAAAGGGTCAAAACGTGTTTTTCAGCAGAAATAAACATGTTTCTGCAAGTTTGGTCAACCCCATGTAAGTTATGGGGCAGTAACAGAACACTTTTCAAAACGTGTTTTTCAGCCCGAAATAAACGCGTTTTTTCAGACAACTGAATCCCCATGCAACAGCAAGGCTCAGAAGAGCCCACACACTCAGCTCTTAACCCCAGTGTGCAGAAAGAGTCAAAACGTGGTTTTCAGCAGAAATAGACATGTTTCTGCAAGTTTGGTCAACCCCATGTAAGTTATGGGGCAGTAACAGCACACTTTTCAAAACGTGTTTTTCAGCCCGAAATAAACGCGTTTTTTCAGACAACTGAATCCCCATGTAACAGCAAGGCTCAGAAGAGCCCACACACTCAGCTCTTAACCCCAGTGTGCAGAAAGGGTCAAAACGTGTTTTTCAGCAGAAATAAACATGTTTCTGCAAGTTTGGTCAACCCCATGTAAGTTATGGGACAGTAACAGAACACTTTTCAAAACGTGTTTTTCAGCCCGAAATAAACGCGTTTTTTCAGACAACTGAATCCCCATGCAACAGCAAGACTCAGAAGAGCCCACACACTCAGCTCTTAACCCCAGTGTGCAGAAAGAGTCAAAACGTGTTTTTCAGCAGAAATAGACATGTTTCTGCAAGTTTGGTCAACCCCATGTAAGTTATGCGGCAGTAACAGCACACTTTTCAAAACGTGTTTTTCAGCCCGAAATAAACGCGTTTTTTCAGACAACTGAATCCCCATGTAACAGCAAGGCTCAGAAGAGCCCACACACTCAGCTCTTAACCCCAGTGTGCAGAAAGGGTCAAAACGTGTTTTTCAGCAGAAATAAACATGTTTCTGCAAGTTTGGTCAACCCCATGTAAGTTATGGGGCAGTAACAGCACACTTTTCAAAACGTGTTTTTCAGCCCGAAATAAACGCGTTTTTTCAGACAACTGAATCCCCATGTTACAGCAAGGCTCAGAGGAGCCCACACACTCAGCTCTTAACCCCAGTGTGCAGAAAGGGTCAAAACGTGTTTTTCAGCAGAAATAAACATGTTTCTGCAAGTTTGGTCAACCCCATGTAAGTTATGGGACAGTAACAGAACACTTTTCAAAACGTGTTTTTCAGCCCGAAATAAACGCGTTTTTTCAGACAACTGAATCCCCATGTAACAGCAAGGCTCAGATTAGCCCACACACTCAGCTCTTAACCCCAGTGTGCAGAAAGGGTCAAAACGTGTTTTTCAGCAGAAATAAACATGTTTCTGCAAGTTTGGTCAACCCCATGTAAGTTATGGGGCAGTAACAGAACACTTTTCAAAACGTGTTTTTCAGCCCGAAATAAACGCGTTTTTTCAGACAACTGAATCCCCATGTAACAGCAAGGCTCAGAAGAGCCCACACACTCAGCTCTTAACCCCAGTGTGCAGAAAGGGTAAAAACGTGTTTTTCAGCAGAAATAAACATGTTTCTGCAAGTTTGGTCAACCCCATGTAAGTTATGGGGCAGTAACAGAACACTTTTCAAAACGTGTTTTTCAGCCCGAAATAAACGCGTTTTTTCAGACAACTGAATCCCCATGTAACAGCAAGGCTCAGAAGAGCCCACACACTCAGCTCTTAACCCCAGTGTGCAGAAAGGGTCAAAACGTGTTTTTCAGCAGAAATAAACATGTTTCTGCAAGTTTGGTCAACCCCATGTAAGTTATGGGGCAGTAACAGCACACTTTTCAAAACGTGTTTTTCAGCCCGAAATAAACGCGTTTTTTCAGACAACTGAATCCCCATGTAACAGCAAGGCTCAGAGGAGCCCACACACTCAGCTCTTAACCCCAGTGTGCAGAAAGGGTAAAAACGTGTTTTTCAGCAGAAATAAACATGTTTCTGCAAGTTTGGTCAACCCCATGTAAGTTATGGGGCAGTAACAGAACACTTTTCAAAACGTGTTTTTCAGCCCGAAATAAACGCGTTTTTTCAGACAACTGAATCCCCATGTAACAGCAAGGCTCAGAAGAGCCCACACACTCAGCTCTTAACCCCAGTGTGCAGAAAGGGTCAAAACGTGTTTTTCAGCAGAAATAAACATGTTTCTGCAAGTTTGGTCAACCCCATGTAAGTTATGGGGCAGTAACAGAACACTTTTCAAAACGTGTTTTTCAGCCCGAAATAAACGCGTTTTTTCA
The DNA here is from genome assembly GCF_059453375.1 of Lepisosteus platostomus. Classification (NCBI taxonomy): domain Eukaryota; kingdom Metazoa; phylum Chordata; class Actinopteri; order Semionotiformes; family Lepisosteidae; genus Lepisosteus; species Lepisosteus platostomus. The sequence continues at coordinate 24,155,295 of NC_142623.1, forward strand.
GACAACTGAATCCCCATGCAACAGCAAGGCTCAGAAGAGCCCACACACTCAGCTCTTAACCCCAGTGTGCAGAAAGAGTCAAAACGTGGTTTTCAGCAGAAATAAACATGTTTCTGCAAGTTTGGTCAACCCCATGTAAGTTAAGGGGCAGTAACAGCACACTTTTCAAAACGTGTTTTTCAGCCCGAAATAAACGCGTTTTTTCAGACAACTGAATCCCCATGTAACAGCAAGGCTCAGAAGAGCCCACACACTCAGCTCTTAACCCCAGTGTGCAGAAAGGGTCAAAACGTGTTTTTCAGCAGAAATAAACATGTTTCTGCAAGTTTGGTCAACCCCATGTAAGTTATGGGACAGTAACAGAACACTTTTCAAAACGTGTTTTTCAGCCCGAAATAAACGCGTTTTTTCAGACAACTGAATCCCCATGCAACAGCAAGACTCAGAAGAGCCCACACACTCAGCTCTTAACCCCAGTGTGCAGAAAGAGTCAAAACGTGTTTTTCAGCAGAAATAAACATGTTTCTGCAAGTTTGGTCAACCCCATGTAAGTTATGGGGCAGTAACAGAACACTTTTCAAAACGTGTTTTTCAGCCCGAAATAAACGCGTTTTTTCAGACAACTGAATCCCCATGCAACAGCAAGGCTCAGAAGAGCCCACACACTCAGCTCTTAACCCCAGTGTGCAGAAAGAGTCAAAACGTGTTTTTCAGCAGAAATAGACATGTTTCTGCAAGTTTGGTCAACCCCATGTAAGTTATGGGGCAGTAACAGCACACTTTTCAAAACGTGTTTTTCAGCCCGAAATAAACGCGTTTTTTCAGACAACTGAATCCCCATGTAACAGCAAGGCTCAGAAGAGCCCACACACTCAGCTCTTAACCCCAGTGTGCAGAAAGGGTCAAAACGTGTTTTTCAGCAGAAATAAACATGTTTCTGCAAGTTTGGTCAACCCCATGTAAGTTATGGGACAGTAACAGAACACTTTTCAAAACGTGTTTTTCAGCCCGAAATAAACGCGTTTTTTCAGACAACTGAATCCCCATGTAACAGCAAGGCTCAGAGGAGCCCACACACTCAGCTCTTAACCCCAGTGTGCAGAAAGGGTCAAAACGTGTTTTTCAGCAGAAATAAACATGTTTCTGCAAGTTTGGTCAACCCCATGTAAGTTATGGGGCAGTAACAGAACACTTTTCAAAACGTGTTTTTCAGCCCGAAATAAACGCGTTTTTTCAGACAACTGAATCCCCATGCAACAGCAAGGCTCAGAGGAGCCCACACACTCAGCTCTTAACCCCAGTGTGCAGAAAGGGTCAAAACGTGTTTTTCAGCAGAAATAAACATGTTTCTGCAAGTTTGGTCAACCCCATGTAAGTTATGGGGCAGTAACAGAACACTTTTCAAAACGTGTTTTTCAGCCCGAAATAAACGCGTTTTTTCAGACAACTGAATCCCCATGTAACAGCAAGGCTCAGAGGAGCCCACACACTCAGATCTTAACCCCAGTGTGCAGAAAGGGTCAAAACGTGTTTTTCAGCAGAAATAGACATGTTTCTACAAGTTTGGTCAACCCCATGTAAGTTATGGGGCAGTAACAGCACAATTTTCAAAACGTGTTTTTCAGCCAGAAATAAACGCGTTTTTTCAGACAACTGAATCCCCATGTAACAGCAAGGCTCAGAGGAGCCCACACACTCAGCTCTGAACCCCAGTGTGCAGAAAGGGTCAAAACGTGTTCTTCAGCAGAAATAAACATGTTTCTGCAAGTTTGGTCAACCCCATGTAAGTTATGGGGCAGTAACAGCACACTTTTCAAAACGTGTTTTTCAGCCCGAAATAAACGCATTTTTTAAGACAACTGAATCCCCATGTAACAGCAAGGCTCAGAGGAGCCCACACACTCAGCTCTTAACCCCAGTGTGCAGAAAGGGTAAAAACGTGTTTTTCAGCAGAAATAAACATGTTTCTGCAAGTTTGGTCAACCCCATGTAAGTTATGGGGCAGTAACAGAACACTTTTCAAAACGTGTTTTTCAGCCCGAAATAAACGCGTTTTTTCAGACAACTGAATCCCCATGTAACAGCAAGGCTCAGAAGAGCCCACACACTCAGCTCTTAACCCCAGTGTGCAGAAAGGGTCAAAACGTGTTTTTCAGCAGAAATAAACATGTTTCTGCAAGTTTGGTCAACCCCATGTAAGTTATGGGGCAGTAACAGCACACTTTTCAAAACGTGTTTTTCAGCCCGAAATAAACGCGTTTTTTCAGACAACTGAATCCCCATGTAACAGCAAGGCTCAGAGGAGCCCACACACTCAGCTCTTAACCCCAGTGTGCAGAAAGGGTCACAACGTGTTTTTCAGCAGAAATAAACATGTTTCTGCAAGTTTGGTCAACCCCATGTAAGTTATGGGACAGTAACAGAACACTTTTCAAAACGTGTTTTTCAGCCCGAAATAAACGCGTTTTTTCAGACAACTGAATCCCCATGTAACAGCAAGGCTCAGAGGAGCCCACACACTCAGCTCTTAACCCCAGTGTGCAGAAAGGGTCAAAACGTGTTTTTCAGCAGAAATAAACATGTTTCTGCAAGTTTGGTTAACCCCATGTAAGTTATGGGGCAGTAACAGAACACTTTTCAAAACGTGTTTTTCAGCCCGAAATAAACGCGTTTTTTCAGACAACTGAATCCCCATGCAACAGCAAGGCTCAGAAGAGCCCACACACTCAGCTCTTAACCCCAGTGTGCAGAAAGAGTCAAAACGTGTTTTTCAGCAGAAATAGACATGTTTCTGCAAGTTTGGTCAACCCCATGTAAGTTATGGGGCAGTAACAGCACACTTTTCAAAACGTGTTTTTCAGCCCGAAATAAACGCGTTTTTTCAGACAACTGAATCCCCATGTAACAGCAAGGCTCAGAAGAGCCCACACACTCAGCTCTTAACCCCAGTGTGCAGAAAGGGTCAAAACGTGTTTTTCAGCAGAAATAAACATGTTTCTGCAAGTTTGGTCAACCCCCTGTAAGTTATGGGGCAGTAACAGAACACTTTTCAAAACGTGTTTTTCAGCCCGAAATAAACGCGTTTTTTCAGACAACTGAATCCCCATGCAACAGCAAGGCTCAGAAGAGCCCACACACTCAGCTCTTAACCCCAGTGTGCAGAAAGAGTCAAAACGTGGTTTTCAGCAGAAATAGACATGTTTCTGCAAGTTTGGTCAACCCCATGTAAGTTATGGGGCAGTAACAGCACACTTTTCAAAACGTGTTTTTCAGCCCGAAATAAACGCGTTTTTTCAGACAACTGAATCCCCATGCAACAGCAAGGCTCAGAAGAGCCCACACACTCAGCTCTTAACCCCAGTGTGCAGAAAGAGTCAAAACGTGTTTTTCAGCAGAAATAGACATGTTTCTGCAAGTTTGGTCAACCCCATGTAAGTTATGGGGCAGTAACAGCACACTTTTCAAAACGTGTTTTTCAGCCCGAAATAAACGCGTTTTTTCAGACAACTGAATCCCCATGTAACAGCAAGGCTCAGAAGAGCCCACACACTCAGCTCTTAACCCCAGTGTGCAGAAAGGGTCAAAACGTGTTTTTCAGCAGAAATAAACATGTTTCTGCAAGTTTGGTCAACCCCCTGTAAGTTATGGGACAGTAACAGAACACTTTTCAAAACGTGTTTTTCAGCCCGAAATAAACGCATTTTTTCAGACAACTGAATCCCCATGCAACAGCAAGGCTCAAAAGAGCCCACACACTCAGCTCTTAACCCCAGTGTGCAGAAAGAGTCAAAACGTGTTTTTCAGCAGAAATAGACATGTTTCTGCAAGTTTGGTCAACCCCATGTAAGTTATGGGGCAGTAACAGCACACTTTTGAAAACGTGTTTTTCAGCCCGAAATAAACGCGTTTTTTCAGACAACTGAATCCCCATGTAACAGCAAGGCTCAGAGGAGCCCACACACTCAGCTCTTAACCCCAGTGTGCAGAAAGGGTCACAACGTGTTTTTCAGCAGAAATAAACATGTTTCTGCAAGTTTGGTCAACCCCATGTAAGTTATGGGACAGTAACAGAACACTTTTCAAAACGTGTTTTTCAGCCCGAAATAAACGCGTTTTTTCAGACAACTGAATCCCCATGTAACAGCAAGGCTCAGAGGAGCCCACACACTCAGCTCTTAACCCCAGTGTGCAGAAAGGGTCAAAACGTGGTTTTCAGCAGAAATAAACATGTTTCTGCAAGTTTGGTTAACCCCATGTAAGTTATGGGGCAGTAACAGAACACTTTTCAAAACGTGTTTTTCAGCCCGAAATAAACGCGTTTTTTCAGACAACTGAATCCCCATGTAACAGCAAGGCTCAGAAGAGCCCACACACTCAGCTCTTAACCCCAGTGTGCAGAAAGGGTAAAAACGTGTTTTTCAGCAGAAATAAACATGTTTCTGCAAGTTTGGTCAACCCCATGTAAGTTATGGGGCAGTAACAGAACACTTTTCAAAACGTGTTTTTCAGCAAGAAATAAACGCGTTTTTTCAGACAACTGAATCCCCATGTAACAGCAAGGCTCAGAAGAGCCCACACACTCAGCTCTTAACCCCAGTGTGCAGAAAGGGTCAAAACGTGTTTTTCAGCAGAAATAAACATGTTTCTGCAAGTTTGGTCAACCCCATGTAAGTTATGGGGCAGTAACAGAACACTTTTCAAAACGTGTTTTTCAGCCCGAAATAAACGCGTTTTTTCAGACAACTGAATCCCCATGCAACAGCAAGGCTCAGAAGAGCCCACACACTCAGCTCTTAACCCCAGTGTGCAGAAAAAGTCAAAACGTGGTTTTCAGCAGAAATAGACATGTTTCTGCAAGTTTGGTCAACCCCATGTAAGTTATGGGGCAGTAACAGCACACTTTTCAAAACGTGTTTTTCAGCCCGAAATAAACGCGTTTTTTCAGACAACTGAATCCCCATGCAACAGCAAGGCTCAGAAGAGCCCACACACTCAGCTCTTAACCCCAGTGTGCAGAAAGAGTCAAAACGTGTTTTTCAGCAGAAATAGACATGTTTCTGCAAGTTTGATCAACCCCATGTAAGTTATGGGGCAGTAACAGCACACTTTTCAAAACGTGTTTTTCAGCCCGAAATAAACACGTTTTTTCAGACAACTGAATCCCCATGTAACAGCAAGGCTCAGAAGAGCCCACACACTCAGCTCTTAACCCCAGTGTGCAGAAAGGGTCAAAACGTGTTTTTCAGCAGAAATAAACATGTTTCTGCAAGTTTGGTCAACCCCATGTAAGTTATGGGGCAGTAACAGAACACTTTTCAAAACGTGTTTTTCAGCCCGAAATAAACGCGTTTTTTCAGACAACTGAATCCCCATGTAACAGCAAGGCTCAGAGGGGCCCACACACTCAGATCTTAACCCCAGTGTGCAGAAAGGGTCAAAACGTGTTTTTCAGCAGAAATAAACATGTTTCTGCAAGTTTGGTCAACCCCATGTAAGTTATGGGACAGTAACAGAACACTTTTCAAAACGTGTTTTTCAGCCCGAAATAAACGCGTTTTTTCAGACAACTGAATCCCCATGCAACAGCAAGGCTCAGAAGAGCCCACACACTCAGCTCTTAACCCCAGTGTGCAGAAAGAGTCAAAATGTGTTTTTCAGCAGAAATAAACATGTTTCTGCAAGTTTGGTCAACCCCATGTAAGTTATGGGGCAGTAACAGAACACTTTTCAAAACGTGTTTTTCAGCCCGAAATAAACTTGTTTTTTCAGACAACTGAATCCCCATGCAACAGCAAGGCTCAGAAGAGCCCACACACTCAGCTCTTAACCCCAGTGTGCAGAAAGAGTCAAAACGTGTTTTTCAGCAGAAATAGACATGTTTCTGCAAGTTTGGTCAACCCCATGTAAGTTATGGGGCAGTAACAGAACAATTTTCAAAACGTGTTTTTCAGCCCGAAATAAACGCGTTTTTTCAGACAACTGAATCCCCATGTAACAGCAAGGCTCAGAGGAGCCCACACACTCAGCTCTTAACCCCAGTGTGCAGAAAGGGTCACAACGTGTTTTTCAGCAGAAATAAACATGTTTCTGCAAGTTTGGTCAACCCCATGTAAGTTATGGGGCAGTAACAGAACACTTTTCAAAACGTGTTTTTCAGCCCGAAATAAACGCGTTTTTTCAGACAACTGAATCCCCATGTAACAGCAAGGCTCAGAAGAGCCCACACACTCAGCTCTTAACCCCAGTGTGCAGAAAGGGTCAAAACGTGTTTTTCAGCAGAAATAAACATGTTTCTGCAAGTTTGGTCAACCCCATGTAAGTTATGGGGCAGTAACAGCACACTTTTCAAAACGTGTTTTTCAGCCCGAAATAAACGCGTTTTTTCAGTCAACTGAATCCCCATGTAACAGCAAGGCTCAGAGGAGCCCACACACTCAGCTCTTAACCCCAGTGTGCAGAAAGGGTCAAAACGTGTTTTTCAGCAGAAATAAACATGTTTCTGCAAGTTTGGTCAACCCCATGTAAGTTATGGGGCAGTAACAGCACACTTTTCAAAACGTGTTTTTCAGCCCGAAATAAACGCGTTTTTTCAGTCAACTGAATCCCCATGTAACAGCAAGGCTCAGAGGAGCCCACACACTCAGCTCTTAACCCCAGTGTGCAGAAAGGGTCAAAACGTGTTTTTCAGCAGAAATAAACATGTTTCTGCAAGTTTGGTCAACCCCATGTAAGTTATGGGGCAGTAACAGCACACTTTTCAAAACGTGTTTTTCAGCCCGAAATAAACGCGTTTTTTCAGTCAACTGAATCCCCATGTAACAGCAAGGCTCAGAGGAGCCCACACACTCAGCTCTTAACCCCAGTGTGCAGAAAGGGTCAAAACGTGTTTTTCAGCAGAAATAAACATGTTTCTGCAAGTTTGGTCAACCCCATGTAAGTTATGGGGCAGTAACAGCACACTTTTCAAAACGTGTTTTTCAGCCCGAAATAAACGCGTTTTTTCAGTCAACTGAATCCCCATGTAACAGCAAGGCTCAGAGGAGCCCACACACTCAGCTCTTAACCCCAGTGTGCAGAAAGGGTCAAAACGTGTTTTTCAGCAGAAATAAACATGTTTCTGCAAGTTTGGTCAACCCCATGTAAGTTATGGGGCAGTAACAGAACACTTTTCAAAACGTGTTTTTCAGCCCGAAATAAACGCGTTTTTTCAGACAACTGAATCCCCATGTAACAGCAAGGCTCAGAGGAGCCCACACACTCAGCTCTTAACCCCAGTGTGCAGAAAGGGTCAAAACGTGTTTTTCAGCAGAAATAAACATGTTTCTGCAAGTTTGGTCAACCCCATGTAAGTTATGGGGCAGTAACAGAACACTTTTCAAAACGTGTTTTTCAGCCCGAAATAAACGCGTTTTTTCAGACAACTGAATCCCCATGCAACAGCAAGGCTCAGAAGAGCCCACACACTCAGCTCTTAACCCCAGTGTGCAGAAAGAGTCATAACGTGTTTTTCAGCAAAAATAGACATGTTTCTGCAAGTTTGGTCAACCCCATGTAAGTTATGGGGCAGTAACAGCACACTTTTCAAAACGTGTTTTTCAGCCCGAAATAAACGCGTTTTTTCAGACAACTGAATCCCCATGCAACAGCAAGGCTCAGAAGAGCCCACACACTCAGCTCTTAACCCCAGTGTGCAGAAAGGGTAAAAACGTGTTTTTCAGCAGAAATAAACATGTTTCTGCAAGTTTGGTCAACCCCATGTAAGTTATGGGGCAGTAACAGAACACTTTTCAAAACGTGTTTTTCAGCCCGAAATAAACGCGTTTTTTCAGACAACTGAATCCCCATGTAACAGCAAGGCTCAGAAGAGCCCACACACTCAGCTCTTAACCCCAGTGTGCAGAAAGGGTCAAAACGTGTTTTTCAGCAGAAATAAACATGTTTCTGCAAGTTTGGTCAACCCCATGTATGTTATGGGGCAGTAACAGAACACTTTTCAAAACGTGTTTTTCAGCCCGAAATAAACGCGTTTTTTCAGACAACTGAATCCCCATGTAACAGCAAGGCTCAGAGGAGCCCACACACTCAGCTCTTAACCCCAGTGTGCAGAAAGGGTCAAAACGTGTTTTTCAGCAGAAATAAACGTTTCTGCAAGTTTGGTCAACCCCATGTAAGTTATGGGGCAGTAACAGAACACTTTTCAAAACGTGTTTTTCAGCCCGAAATAAACGCGTTTTTTCAGACAACTGAATCCCCATGTAACAGCAAGGCTCAGAAGAGCCCACACACTCAGCTCTTAACCCCAGTGTGCAGAAAGGGTCAAAACGTGTTTTTCAGCAGAAATAAACATGTTTCTGCAAGTTTGGTCAACCCCATGTAAGTTATGGGGCAGTAACAGCACACTTTTCAAAACGTGTTTTTCAGCCCGAAATAAACGCGTTTTTTCAGTCAACTGAATCCCCATGTAACAGCAAGGCTCAGAGGAGCCCACACACTCAGCTCTTAACCCCAGTGTGCAGAAAGGGTCAAAACGTGTTTTTCAGCAGAAATAAACATGTTTCTGCAAGTTTGGTCATCCCCATGTAAGTTATGGGGCAGTAACAGAACACTTTTCAAAACGTGTTTTTCAGCCCGAAATAAACGCGTTTTTTCAGACAACTGAATCCCCATGTAACAGCAAGGCTCAGAGGAGCCCACACACTCAGCTCTTAACCCCAGTGTGCAGAAAGGGTCAAAACGTGTTTTTCAGCAGAAATAAACATGTTTCTGCAAGTTTGGTCAACCCCATGTAAGTTATGGGGCAGTAACAGAACACTTTTCAAAACGTGTTTTTCAGCCCGAAATAAACGCGTTTTTTCAGACAACTGAATCCCCATGCAACAGCAAGGCTCAGAAGAGCCCACACACTCAGCTCTTAACCCCAGTGTGCAGAAAGAGTCAAAACGTGTTTTTCAGCAGAAATAGACATGTTTCTGCAAGTTTGGTCAACCCCATGTAAGTTATGGGGCAGTAACAGCACACTTTTCAAAACGTGTTTTTCAGCCCGAAATAAACGCGTTTTTTCAGACAACTGAATCCCCATGTAACAGCAAGGCTCAGAAGAGCCCACACACTCAGCTCTTAACCCCAGTGTGCAGAAAGGGTAAAAACGTGTTTTTCAGCAGAAATAAACATGTTTCTGCAAGTTTGGTCAACCCCATGTAAGTTATGGGGCAGTAACAGCACACTTTTCAAAACGTGTTTTTCAGCCCGAAATAAACGCGTTTTTTCAGACAACTGAATCCCCATGTAACAGCAAGGCTCAGAGGAGCCCACACACTCAGCTCTTAACCCCAGTGTGCAGAAAGGGTCACAACGTGTTTTTCAGCAGAAATAAACATGTTTCTGCAAGTTTGGTCAACCCCATGTAAGTTATGGGACAGTAACAGAACACTTTTCAAAACGTGTTTTTCAGCCCGAAATAAACGCGTTTTTTCAGACAACTGAATCCCCATGTAACAGCAAGGCTCAGAGGAGCCCACACACTCAGCTCTTAACCCCAGTGTGCAGAAAGGGTCACAACGTGTTTTTCAGCAGAAATAAACATGTTTCTGCAAGTTTGGTCAACCCCATGTAAGTTATGGGGCAGTAACAGAACACTTTTCAAAACGTGTTTTTCAGCCCGAAATAAACGCGTTTTTTCAGACAACTGAATCCCCATGCAACAGCAAGGCTCAGAAGAGCCCACACACTCAGCTCTTAACCCCAGTGTGCAGAAAGAGTCAAAACGTGTTTTTCAGCAGAAATAGACATGTTTCTGCAAGTTTGGTCAACCCCATGTAAGTTATGGGGCAGTAACAGAACACTTTTCAAAACGTGTTTTTCAGCCCGAAATAAACGCGTTTTTTCAGACAACTGAATCCCCATGTAACAGCAAGGCTCAGAGGAGCCCACACACTCAGCTCTTAACCCCAGTGTGCAGAAAGGGTCAAAACGTGTTTTTCAGCAGAAATAAACATGTTTCTGCAAGTTTGGTCAACCCCATGTAAGTTATGGGGCAGTAACAGAACACTTTTCAAAACGTGTTTTTCAGCCCGAAATAAACGCGTTTTTTCAGACAACTGAATCCCCATGCAACAGCAAGGCTCAGAAGAGCCCACACACTCAGCTCTTAACCCCAGTGTGCAGAAAGAGTCATAACGTGTTTTTCAGCAAAAATAGACATGTTTCTGCAAGTTTGGTCAACCCCATGTAAGTTATGGGGCAGTAACAGCACACTTTTCAAAACGTGTTTTTCAGCCCGAAATAAACGCGTTTTTTCAGACAACTGAATCCCCATGCAACAGCAAGGCTCAGAAGAGCCCACACACTCAGCTCTTAACCCCAGTGTGCAGAAAGGGTAAAAACGTGTTTTTCAGCAGAAATAAACATGTTTCTGCAAGTTTGGTCAACCCCATGTAAGTTATGGGGCAGTAACAGAACACTTTTCAAAACGTGTTTTTCAGCCCGAAATAAACGCGTTTTTTCAGACAACTGAATCCCCATGTAACAGCAAGGCTCAGAAGAGCCCACACACTCAGCTCTTAACCCCAGTGTGCAGAAAGGGTCAAAACGTGTTTTTCAGCAGAAATAAACATGTTTCTGCAAGTTTGGTCAACCCCATGTATGTTATGGGGCAGTAACAGAACACTTTTCAAAACGTGTTTTTCAGCCCGAAATAAACGCGTTTTTTCAGACAACTGAATCCCCATGTAACAGCAAGGCTCAGAGGAGCCCACACACTCAGCTCTTAACCCCAGTGTGCAGAAAGGGTCAAAACGTGTTTTTCAGCAGAAATAAACATGTTTCTGCAAGTTTGGTCAACCCCATGTAAGTTATGGGGCAGTAACAGAACACTTTTCAAAACGTGTTTTTCAGCCCGAAATAAACGCGTTTTTTCAGACAACTGAATCCCCATGTAACAGCAAGGCTCAGAAGAGCCCACACACTCAGCTCTTAACCCCAGTGTGCAGAAAGGGTCAAAACGTGTTTTTCAGCAGAAATAAACATGTTTCTGCAAGTTTGGTCAACCCCATGTAAGTTATGGGGCAGTAACAGCACACTTTTCAAAACGTGTTTTTCAGCCCGAAATAAACGCGTTTTTTCAGTCAACTGAATCCCCATGTAACAGCAAGGCTCAGAGGAGCCCACACACTCAGCTCTTAACCCCAGTGTGCAGAAAGGGTCAAAACGTGTTTTTCAGCAGAAATAAACATGTTTCTGCAAGTTTGGTCATCCCCATGTAAGTTATGGGGCAGTAACAGAACACTTTTCAAAACGTGTTTTTCAGCCCGAAATAAACGCGTTTTTTCAGACAACTGAATCCCCATGTAACAGCAAGGCTCAGAGGAGCCCACACACTCAGCTCTTAACCCCAGTGTGCAGAAAGGGTCAAAACGTGTTTTTCAGCAGAAATAAACATGTTTCTGCAAGTTTGGTCAACCCCATGTAAGTTATGGGGCAGTAACAGAACACTTTTCAAAACGTGTTTTTCAGCCCGAAATAAACGCGTTTTTTCAGACAACTGAATCCCCATGCAACAGCAAGGCTCAGAAGAGCCCACACACTCAGCTCTTAACCCCAGTGTGCAGAAAGAGTCAAAACGTGTTTTTCAGCAGAAATAGACATGTTTCTGCAAGTTTGGTCAACCCCATGTAAGTTATGGGGCAGTAACAGCACACTTTTCAAAACGTGTTTTTCAGCCCGAAATAAACGCGTTTTTTCAGACAACTGAATCCCCATGTAACAGCAAGGCTCAGAAGAGCCCACACACTCAGCTCTTAACCCCAGTGTGCAGAAAGGGTCAAAACGTGTTTTTCAGCAGAAATAAACATGTTTCTGCAAGTTTGGTCAACCCCATGTATGTTATGGGGCAGTAACAGAACACTTTTCAAAACGTGTTTTTCAGCCCGAAATAAACGCGTTTTTTCAGACAACTGAATCCCCATGTAACAGCAAGGCTCAGAGGAGCCCACACACTCAGCTCTTAACCCCAGTGTGCAGAAAGGGTCAAAACGTGTTTTTCAGCAGAAATAAACATGTTTCTGCAAGTTTGGTCAACCCCATGTAAGTTATGGGGCAGTAACAGAACACTTTTCAAAACGTGTTTTTCAGCCCGAAATAAACGCGTTTTTTCAGACAACTGAATCCCCATGTAACAGCAAGGCTCAGAAGAGCCCACACACTCAGCTCTTAACCCCAGTGTGCAGAAAGGGTCAAAACGTGTTTTTCAGCAGAAATAAACATGTTTCTGCAAGTTTGGTCAACCCCATGTAAGTTATGGGGCAGTAACAGCACACTTTTCAAAACGTGTTTTTCAGCCCGAAATAAACGCGTTTTTTCAGTCAACTGAATCCCCATGTAACAGCAAGGCTCAGAGGAGCCCACACACTCAGCTCTTAACCCCAGTGTGCAGAAAGGGTCAAAACGTGTTTTTCAGCAGAAATAAACATGTTTCTGCAAGTTTGGTCATCCCCATGTAAGTTATGGGGCAGTAACAGAACACTTTTCAAAACGTGTTTTTCAGCCCGAAATAAACGCGTTTTTTCAGACAACTGAATCCCCATGTAACAGCAAGGCTCAGAGGAGCCCACACACTCAGCTCTTAACCCCAGTGTGCAGAAAGGGTCAAAACGTGTTTTTCAGCAGAAATAAACATGTTTCTGCAAGTTTGGTCAACCCCATGTAAGTTATGGGGCAGTAACAGAACACTTTTCAAAACGTGTTTTTCAGCCCGAAATAAACGCGTTTTTTCAGACAACTGAATCCCCATGCAACAGCAAGGCTCAGAAGAGCCCACACACTCAGCTCTTAACCCCAGTGTGCAGAAAGAGTCAAAACGTGTTTTTCAGCAGAAATAGACATGTTTCTGCAAGTTTGGTCAACCCCATGTAAGTTATGGGGCAGTAACAGCACACTTTTCAAAACGTGTTTTTCAGCCCGAAATAAACGCGTTTTTTCAGACAACTGAATCCCCATGTAACAGCAAGGCTCAGAAGAGCCCACACACTCAGCTCTTAACCCCAGTGTGCAGAAAGGGTAAAAACGTGTTTTTCAGCAGAAATAAACATGTTTCTGCAAGTTTGGTCAACCCCATGTAAGTTATGGGGCAGTAACAGCACACTTTTCAAAACGTGTTTTTCAGCCCGAAATAAACGCGTTTTTTCAGACAACTGAATCCCCATGTAACAGCAAGGCTCAGAGGAGCCCACACACTCAGCTCTTAACCCCAGTGTGCAGAAAGGGTCACAACGTGTTTTTCAGCAGAAATAAACATGTTTCTGCAAGTTTGGTCAACCCCATGTAAGTTATGGGACAGTAACAGAACACTTTTCAAAACGTGTTTTTCAGCCCGAAATAAACGCGTTTTTTCAGACAACTGAATCCCCATGTAACAGCAAGGCTCAGAGGAGCCCACACACTCAGCTCTTAACCCCAGTGTGCAGAAAGGGTCACAACGTGTTTTTCAGCAGAAATAAACATGTTTCTGCAAGTTTGGTCAACCCCATGTAAGTTATGGGGCAGTAACAGAACACTTTTCAAAACGTGTTTTTCAGCCCGAAATAAACGCGTTTTTTCAGACAACTGAATCCCCATGCAACAGCAAGGCTCAGAAGAGCCCACACACTCAGCTCTTAACCCCAGTGTGCAGAAAGAGTCAAAACGTGTTTTTCAGCAGAAATAGACATGTTTCTGCAAGTTTGGTCAACCCCATGTAAGTTATGGGGCAGTAACAGCACACTTTTCAAAACGTGTTTTTCAGCCCGAAATAAACGCGTTTTTTCAGACAACTGAATCCCCATGCAACAGCAAGGCTCAGAAGAGCCCACACACTCAGCTCTTAACCCCAGTGTGCAGAAAGAGTCAAAACGTGTTTTTCAGCAGAAATAGACATGTTTCTGCAAGTTTGGTCAACCCCATGTAAGTTATGGGGCAGTAACAGCACACTTTTCAAAACGTGTTTTTCAGCCCGAAATAAACGCGTTTTTTCAGACAACTGAATCCCCATGTAACAGCAAGGCTCAGAAGAGCCCACACACTCAGCTCTTAACCCCAGTGTGCAGAAAGGGTAAAAACGTGTTTTTCAGCAGAAATAAACATGTTTCTGCAAGTTTGGTCAACCCCATGTAAGTTATGGGGCAGTAACAGAACACTTTTCAAAACGTGTTTTTCAGCCCGAAATAAACGCGTTTTTTCAGACAACTGAATCCCCATGCAACAGCAAGGCTCAGAAGAGCCCACACACTCAGCTCTTAACCCCAGTGTGCAGAAAGAGTCAAAACGTGTTTTTCAGCAGAAATAGACATGTTTCTGCAAGTTTGGTCAACCCCATGTAAGTTATGGGGCAGTAACAGAACAATTTTCAAAACGTGTTTTTCAGCCCGAAATAAACGCGTTTTTTCAGACAACTGAATCCCCATGTAACAGCAAGGCTCAGAGGAGCCCACACACTCAGCTCTTAACCCCAGTGTGCAGAAAGGGTCACAACGTGTTTTTCAGCAGAAATAAACATGTTTCTGCAAGTTTGGTCAACCCCATGTAAGTTATGGGACAGTAACAGAACACTTTTCAAAACGTGTTTTTCAGCCCGAAATAAACGCGTTTTTTCAAACAACTGAATCCCCATGTAACAGCAAGGCTCAGAGGAGCCCACACACTCAGCTCTTAACCCCAGTGTGCAGAAAGGGTCAAAACGTGTTTTTCAGCAGAAATAAACATGTTTCTGCAAGTTTGGTCAACCCCATGTAAGTTATGGGGCAGTAACAGAACACTTTTCAAAACGTGTTTTTCAGCCCGAAATAAACGCGTTTTTTCAGACAACTGAATCCCCATGTAACAGCAAGGCTCAGAAGAGCCCACACACTCAGCTCTTAACCCCAGTGTGCAGAAAGGGTCAAAACGTGTTTTTCAGCAGAAATAAACATGTTTCTGCAAGTTTGGTCAACCCCATGTAAGTTATGGGGCAGTAACAGCACACTTTTCAAAACGTGTTTTTCAGCCCGAAATAAACGCGTTTTTTCAGTCAACTGAATCCCCATGTAACAGCAAGGCTCAGAGGAGCCCACACACTCAGCTCTTAACCCCAGTGTGCAGAAAGGGTCAAAACTTGTTTTTCAGCAGAAATAAACATGTTTCTGCAAGTTTGGTCAACCCCATGTAAGTTATGGGACAGTAACAGAACACTTTTCAAAACGTGTTTTTCAGCCCGAAATAAACGCGTTTTTTCAGACAACTGAATCCCCATGCAACAGCAAGGCTCAGAAGAGCCCACACACTCAGCTCTTAACCCCAGTGTGCAGAAAGAGTCAAAACGTGTTTTTCAGCAGAAATAGACATGTTTCTGCAAGTTTGGTCAACCCCATGTAAGTTATGGGGCAGTAACAGCACACTTTTCAAAACGTGTTTTTCAGCCCGAAATAAACGCGTTTTTTCAGTCAACTGAATCCCCATGTAACAGCAAGGCTCAGAGGAGCCCACACACTCAGCTCTTAACCCCAGTGTGCAGAAAGGGTCAAAACGTGTTTTTCAGCAGAAATAAACATGTTTCTGCAAGTTTGGTCAACCCCATGTAAGTTATGGGGCAGTAACAGCACACTTTTCAAAACGTGTTTTTCAGCCCGAAATAAACGCGTTTTTTCAGTCAACTGAATCCCCATGTAACAGCAAGGCTCAGAGGAGCCCACACACTCAGCTCTTAACCCCAGTGTGCAGAAAGGGTCAAAACGTGTTTTTCAGCAGAAATAAACATGTTTCTGCAAGTTTGGTCAACCCCATGTAAGTTATGGGGCAGTAACAGAACACTTTTCAAAACGTGTTTTTCAGCCCGAAATAAACGCGTTTTTTCAGACAACTGAATCCCCATGTAACAGCAAGGCTCAGAGGAGCCCACACACTCAGCTCTTAACCCCAGTGTGCAGAAAGGGTCAAAACGTGTTTTTCAGCAGAAATAAACATGTTTCTGCAAGTTTGGTCAACCCCATGTAAGTTATGGGGCAGTAACAGAACACTTTTCAAAACGTGTTTTTCAGCCCGAAATAAACGCGTTTTTTCAGACAACTGAATCCCCATGCAACAGCAAGGCTCAGAAGAGCCCACACACTCAGCTCTTAACCC